>NW_028322239.1:9090909-9393939 GCF_059928025.1 Delphinapterus leucas | reverse complement strand
TTTATCCATTTTTCGCTTTCTGGGATATTTAACTTGTACCGTAGACGAGTTTCTTGCAAACAGAGCCGTCTGAAACTTTGGGGTGGCTGTGTGTTTTTGATTTTAATTTCCCTAAGCTATAGGACCATAAGTGGAAGTGCCGTAGGCTCCGTTGCTTTGTTTTTTAGGTGTTTCAGGAAACACCATACTCTTCTTCGGAGTGGCTCTTGGCAATTTACATCCCGCCCATCAGCATAACAAGGCTCCCTGTTCTCCATGGTCTGTGCTGCATTTCTGGATTTTAAACTTTTTTCAGATGGCCCTTTTGACCGGGGGGCAGTGAGACCTCATTGTAGTGCAGATTTGTTTAACATGCTTGCTTGGTTTTCAAAAAGGGCGTATGCGTTTTTTCCTGAATATATTCCTGAAAAAACGCATACGCCCTTTTTGTCCAAGTGCATCATTGTTGACGTTCTGCCTCTTTTCCTATGCTTTAAGTGCAATTTCAGTCTACCCCCTGAAATCGTTTCCCTGCAATTCTGCCCCGCTTTCAAGTCCTCTTCGCAGCCTTGCTTCAATATAGTTTTGGACGATAGCTGTCATTTATAACTCTGCAGGTTTGTGAATTACAGTGCCCCTGAGCTCCTTTCTTCAAATCGCTTTCTTGTGAGCTGGCCGCAAACCCGCAGGATTGCTTCAGGCCATAATCTGGTTCCGGCATGGCATGCTGAGCCTTTGGTTAATTCCTCTTCCCGGTGGGAAATGAGCGTTAAATTTGCCCGTGCAGGCACCTACAGCTAGTCTCTCATTGGTTCTCCCTATTCCTGTTCATCTTGGGCAGAATTTGCAAACTGTGCCAAACAGCAGGTTAAAGGCACTGACTCTCCAAGTGGGGAGAGTGTTAGTAAAGGGTCTGGAATTGTGAACCCGAGTAAAAGGGGATGAAAACTGAGATGCATTTGAAAACGTTTCCCGGTCACACGGTGTACCATACTGTGGGTTTCCCATGCATGTTTTAGCTGAAGGAAGAATCGCTTAAACCTGGAGATTTGGGACCCTTGGAATTGGTACCATGCAGTATGACTTCAAATGGTCTGCATTTGCTCATCGAACCTCACCAATGTTATCAGCCCGAAGTGTACAACCTTATGTCTCACACAGCTCTGGGTGTAGATGAGGTAAATGCAGGTTGCATCACAAGCCCTGAATGAATTATTTAAGAATTGCTCTCTATTTCACTGTCATTGTGTTTTGTTTTTGTAATTCATTTTGATAATAGGATTTATCGGATTTTCTCTGCTGCCTTCATGCAGCTGTACACACGCTTGATTCTCTTATGGAGACATATAAATCCATGGGTTTGAAGATTCTTACTAGTCTGGTGTATTCCTAGGCGTTGAATAGAGGGTGTTTAGCCCATTTTGTTCAGCAAGCGGTAGGTCTTGACTATTACGTATGTGACGTATGGAATGGTATCTGTGCTAATTTCTATCTCTGGTTTTATGCAGCAGCCCAACTCACCTTTCCCCTTAAGCAAATATAAGTTGGTTTTCAAAATTTGAGACCCTGTTCTGTTTTGTAATTCAGTTCATGTGTAGCCAAGATTACATTCCGTGTATTAGTGATATGATGTTTCATTTTCTCTGTGACTTATTTCACTTAGAATCATTGTACCTGAATCCACTCATTATGCCACGACGGGCCTGAAGATATAGATTTCATTGGTGAGTGATATTCCATTGTACGTACGTACCACAATTTCTTTATCCATTTTTCGCTTTCTGGGATATTTAACTTGTACCGTAGACGAGGTTCTTGTGAAGAGAGCCGTCTGAAACATTGGGGTGGCTGTGTGTTTTTGATTTTAATTTCCCTAAGTTATAGGACCATAAGTGGAAGTGCCGTAGGCTCCGTTGCTTTGTTTTTCAGGTGTTTCACGAAACACCATACACTTCTCCAGAGTGGCTCTTGGCAATTTACATCCCACCCATCAGCATAACAAGGCTCCCTGTTCTCCATGGCCTGTGCTGCCTTTCTGGATTTTACACTTTTTTCAGATGGCCCTTTTGACCAGGGGGCAGTGAGACTTCATTGTAGTGCAGATTTCTTTAACATGCTTGCTTGGTTGGCCAGAAAGTGCGTATGCGTTTTTTCCTGAATATATTCCGGAAAAAACGCATACGCCCTTTTTGGCCAAGTACATCATTGTCGACGTTCTGCCTCTTTTCCTATGCTATAAATGCAATTCCAGTCTGCACCCTGAAATCGTTTTCCTGCAATTCTGCCCCGCTTTCAAGTCCTCTTCGCAGCCTTCCTTCAATATATTTTTGGACGATAGCTGTCATTTATAACTCTGCAGGTTTGTGAATTACAGTGCCCCTGAGCTCCTTTCTTCAAATCGCTTTCTTGTGAGCTGGCCGCAAACCCGCAGGATTGCTTCAGGCCCTAATCTGGTTCCGGCACGGCATGCTGAGCCTTTGGTTAATTCCTCTTCCTGGTGGAAATGAGCATTAAATTTGCCCGTGCAGACACCTACAGCTAGTTTCTCATTGGTTCTCCCTGTTCGTATTCATCTTGCGCAAAAATTGCAAACTGTCGCAAACAGGAGGTTAAAGGCACTGACTCTCCAAGTGGGGAGAGCGTTAGTAAAGGGTCCGGAATTGTGAACCCGAGTAAAAGGGGCAAAAACTGAGATGCATTTGAAAACGTTTCCCGGTCACACGGTGCACCATACTGTGGGTTTCCCATCATGTTTTAGCTGAAGGAAGAATCGCTTAAACTGGAGAGTTGGGACCCATGGAATGGGTACCATGCAGTATGACTTCAAATGGTCTGCTTTTGCTCATCGAACCTCACCAATGCTATCAGCCCGAAGTGTCCAACCTTATGTCTCACTCAGCTCTGGGTTTAGATGAAGTAAATCCAGGTTGCATCACAAGCCCTGAATGAATTATTTAAGAATTGCTCTCTATTTCACTGCCATTGTGTTTTGTTTTTGTAATTCATTTTGATAATAGGATTTATCGGATTTTCTCTGCTGCCTTCATGCAGCTGTACACACGCTTGATTCTCTTATGGAGACATATAAATCCATGGGTTTGAAGATTCTTACTAGTCAGGTGTATTCCTAGGCGTTGAATATAGGGTGTTTAGCCCATTTCGTTGAGCAAGGGGTAGGTCTTGACTATTACGTATTTGACGTATGGAATTGTATCTGTGCTAATTTCTCACTCTGGTTTTATGCAGTACCGTGATTCACCTTTCCCCTTAAGCAAACATAAGTTGGTTTTCTAAATTTGAGACCCTGTTCTGTTTTGTAATTCAGTTCATGTGTAGCCAAGATTACATTCCGTGTATTAGTGATATCTTATGATGTTTCATTTTCTGTGTGACTTATTTCACTTAGAATCATCGTACCTGAATCCACTCATTATGCCACGACGGGCCAGATGACATAGATTTCATTGGTGAGTGATATTCCATTGTACGTACGTACCACAATTTCTTTATCCATTTTTCGCTTTCTGGGATATTTAACTTGTACCGTAGACGAGTTTCTTGCAAACAGAGCCGTCTGAAACTTTGGGGTGGCTGTGTGTTTTTGATTTTAATTTCCCTAAGCTATAGGACCATAAGTGGAAGTGCCGTAGGCTCCGTTGCTTTGTTTTTTAGGTGTTTCAGGAAACACCATACACTTCTTCAGAGTGGCTCTTGGCAATTTACATCCCACCCATCAGCATAACAAGGCTCCCTGTTCTCCATGGTGTGTGCTGCATTTCTGGATTTTACACTTTTTTCAGATGGCCCTTTTGACCGGGGGGCAGTGAGACTTCATTGTAGTGCAGATTTCTCTAACATGCTTGCTTGGTTTGCCAAAAGGGCGTATGCGTTTTTTCCTGAATATATTCCGGAAAAAACGCATACGCCCTTTTTGTCCAAGTGCATCATTGTTGACGTTCTGTTCTTTCCTATGCTTTAAACGCAATTCCAGTCTACCCCCTGAAATCGTTTTCCTGCAATTCTGCCCCGCTTTCAAGTCCTCTTCGCAGCCCTGCTTCAATGTAATTTTGGACGATAGCTGTCATTTATAACTCTGCAAGTTTGTGAATTACAGTGCCCCTGGGCTCCTTTCTTCAAATCGCTTTCTTGTGAGCTGGCCGCAAACCCGCAGGATTGCTTCAGGCCATAATCTGGTTCTGGCATGGCATGCTGAGCCTTTGGTTAATTCCTCTTCCCGGTGGGAAATGAGCATTAAATTTGCCCGTGCAGACACCTAGAGCTAGTCTTTCATTGGTTCTCCCTATTCCTGTTCATCTTGCGCAGAATTTGCAAACTGTGCCAAACAGCAGGTTAAAGGCACTGACTCTCCAAGTGGGGAGAGTGTTAGTAAAGGGTCTGGAATTGTGAACCCGAGTAAAAGGGGACGAAAACTGAGATGCATTTGAAAACGTTTCCTGGTCACACGGTGTACCATACTGTGGGTTTCCCATGCATGTTTTAGCTGAAGGAAGAATCGCTTAAACCTGGAGATTTGGGACCCTTGGAATTGGTACCATGCAGTATGACTTCAAATGGTCTGCATTTGCTCATCGAACCTCACCAATGTTATCAGCCCGAAGTGTACAACCTTATGTCTCACACAGCTCTGGGTGTAGATGAGGTAAATGCAGGTTGCATCACAAGCCCTGAATGAATTATTTAAGAATTGCTCTCTATTTCACTGTCATTGTGTTTTGTTTTTGTAATTCATTTTGATAATAGGATTTATCGGATTTTCTCTGCTGCCTTCATGCAGCTGTACACACGTTTGATTCTCTTATGGAGATATATAAATCCATGGGTTTGAAGATTCTTACTAGTCTGGTGTATTCCTAGGCATTGAATAGAGGGTGTTTAGCCCATTTCGTTCAGCAAGGGGTAGGTCTTGACTATTACGTATGTGACGTATGGAATGGTATCTGTGCTAATATCTATCTCTGGTTTTATGCAGCACCCCAACTCACCTTTCCCCTTAAGCAAACATAAGTTGGTTTTCTAAATTTGAGACCCTGTTCTGTTTTGTAATTCAGTTCATGTGTAGCCAAGATTACATTCTGTGTATTAGTGATATGATATTTCATTTTCTGTGTGACTTATTTCACTTAGAATCATCGTACCTGAATCCACTCATTATGCCACGACGGGCCAGATGACATAGATTTCATTGGTGAGTGATATTCCATTGTACGTACGTACCACAACTTCTTTCTCCATTTTTCGCTTTCTGGGATATTTAACTTGTACCGTAGACGAGGTTCTTGTAAACAGAGCCTTCTGAAACTTTGGGGTGGCTGTGTGTTTTTGATTTTAATTTCCTAAGCTATAGGACCATAAGTGGAAGTGCCGTAGGCTCCGTTGCTTTGTTTTTTAGGTGTTTCAGGAAACACCATACACTTCTCCAGAGTGGCTCTTGGCAATTTACATCCCACCCATCAGCATAACAAGGCTCCCTGTTCTCCATGGCCTGTGCTGCATTTCTGGATTTTACACTTTTTTCAGATGGCCCTTTTGACCGGGGTCAGTGAGACTTCATTTTAGTGCAGATTTCTTTAACATGCTTGCTTGGTTGGCCAAAATGGGCGTATGCGTTTTATCCTGAATATATTCAGGAAAAAACGCATACGCCCTTTTTGGCCAAGTGCATCATTGTTGACGTTCTGCCTCTTTTCCTATGCTTTAAATGCAATTCCAGTCTACCCCCTGAAATCATTGTCCTGCAATTCTGCCCCGCTTTCAAGTCCTCTTCGCAGCCTTCCTTCAATATATTTTTGGACGATAGCTGTCATTTATAACTCTGCAGGTTTGTGAATTACAGTGCCCCTGAGCTCCTTTCTTCAAATCGCTTTCTTGTGAGCTGGCCGCAAACCCGCAGGATTGCTTCAGGCCCTAATCTGTTTCCGGCACGGCATGCTGAGCCTTTGGTTAATTCCTCTTCCTGGTGGGAAATGAGCATTAAATTTGCCCGTGCAGACACCTACAGCTAGTTTCTCATTGGTTCTCCATATTCGTATTCATCTTGCGCAAAAATTGCAAACTGTCGCAAACAGGAGGTTAAAGGCACTGACTCTCCAAGTGGGGAGAGTGTTAGTAAAGGGTCCGGAATTGTGAACCCGAGTAAAAGGGGCAAAAACTGAGATGCATTTGAAAACGTTTCCCGGTCACACGGTGCACCATACTGTGGGTTTCCCATCATGTTTTAGCTGAAGGAAGAATCGCTTAAACTGGAGACTTGGGACCCATGGAATGGGTACCATGCAGTATGACTTCAAATGGTCTGCATTTGCTCATCGAACCTCACCAATGCTATCAGCCCGAAGTGTCCAACCTTATGTCTCACTCAGCTCTGGGTTTAGATGAAGTAAATCCAGGTTGCATCACAAGCCCTGAATGAATTATTTAAGAATTGCTCTCTATTTCACTGCCATTGTGTTTTGTTTTTGTAATTCATTTTGATAATAGGATTTATCGGATTTTCTCTGCTGCCTTCATGCAGCTGTACACACGCTTGATTCTCTTATGGAGACATATAAATCCATGGGTTTGAAGATTCTTACTAGTCAGGTGTATTCCTAGGCGTTGAATATAGGGTGTTTAGCCCATTTTGTTGAGCAAGGGGTAGGTCTTGACTATTACGTATTTGACGTATGGAATTGTATCTGTGCTAATTTCTCACTCTGGTTTTATACAGTACCGTGATTCACCTTTCCCCTTAAGCAAACATAAGTTGGTTTTCTAAATTTGAGACCCTGTTCTGTTTTGTAATTCAGTTCATGTGTAGCCAAGATTACATTCCGTGTATTAGTGATATCTTATGATGTTTCATTTTCTGTGTGACTTATTTCACTTAGAATCATCGTACCTGAATCCACTCATTATGCCACGATGGGCCAGATGACATAGATTTCATTGGTGAGTGATATTCCATTGTACGTACGTACCACAACTTCTTTATCCATTTTTCGCTTTCTGGGATATTTAACTTGTACCGTACACGAGTTTCTTGCAAACAGAGACGTCTGAAACTTTGGGGTGGCTGTGTGTTTTTGATTTTAATTTCCCTAAGCTATAGGATCATAAGTGGAAGTGCCGTAGGCTCCGTTGCTTTGTTTTCTAGGTGTTTCAGGAAACACCATACACTTCTTCAGAGTGGCTCTTGGCAATTTACATCCCACCCATCAGCATAACAAGGCTCCCTGTTCTCCATGGTCTGTGCTGCATTTCTGGATTTTACACTTTTTTCAGATGGCCCTTTTGACCGGGGGGCAGTGAGACTTCATTGTAGTGCAGATTTCTTTAACATGCTTGCTTGGTTTGCCAAAAGGGCGTATGCGTTTTTTCCTGAATATATTCCGGAAAAAACGCATATGCCCTTTTTGTCCAAGTGCATCATTGTTGACGTTCTGCCTCTTTTCCTATGCTTTAAGTGCAATTCCAGTCTACCCCCTGAAATCGTTTTCCTGCAATTCTGCCCCGCTTTCAAGTCCTCTTCGCAGCCTTGCTTCAATATAGTTTTGGACGATAGCTGTCATTTATAACTCTGCAGGTTTGTGAATTACAGTGCCCCTGAGCTCCTTTCTTCAAATCGCTTTCTTGTGAGCTGGCCGCAAACCCGCAGGATTGCTTTAGGCCATAATCTGGTTCCGGCAGGGCATGCTGAGCCTTTGGTTAATTCCTCTTCCTGGTGGGGAATGAGCGTTAAATTTGCCCGTGCAGACACCTACAGCTAGTCTCTCATTGGTTCTCCCTATTCCTGTTCATCTTGCGCAGAATTTGCAAACTGTGCCAAACAGCAGGTTAAAGGCACTGACTCTCCAAGTGGGGATAGTGTTAGTAAAGGGTCTGGAATTGTGAACCCGAGTAAAAGGGGACGAAAACTGAGATGCATTTGAAAACGTTTCCCGGTCACACGGTGTACCATACTGTGGGTTTCCCATGCATGTTTTAGCTGAAGGAAGAATCGCTTAAACCTGGAGATTTGGGACCCTTGGAATGGGTACCATGCAGTATGACTTCAAATGGTCTGCATTTGCTCATCGAACCTCACCAATGCTATCAGCCCGAAGTGTCCAACCTTATGTCTCACTCAGCTCTGGGTTTAGATGAGGTAAATCCAGGTTGCATCACAAGCCCTGAATGAATTATTTAAGAATTGCTCTCTATTTCACTGCCATTGTGTTTTGTTTTTGTAATTCATTTTGATAATAGGATTTATCGGATTTTCTCTGCTGCCTTCATGCAGCTGTACACACGCTTGATTCTCTTATGGAGACATATAAATCCATGGGTTTGAAGATTCTTACTAGTCAGGTGTATTCCTAGGCGTTGAATATAGGGTGTTTAGCCCATTTCGTTGAGCAAGGGGTAGGTCTTGACTATTACATATTTGAGGTATGGAATGGTATCTGTGTTAATTTCTATCTCTGGTTTTATGCAGCACCCTGATTCACATTTCCCCTTAAGCAAACATAAGTTGGTTTTCTAAATTTGAGACCCTGTTCTGTTTTGTAATTCAGTTCATGTGTAGCCAAGATTACATTCCGTGTATTAGTGATATCTTATGATGTTTCATTTTCTGTGTGACTTATTTCACTTAGAATCATCGTACCTGAATCCACTCATTATGCCACGACGGGCCAAATGACATAGATTTCATTGGTGAGTGATATTCAATTGTACGTACGTACCACAACTTCTTTATCCATTTTTCGCTTTCTGGGATATTTAACTTGTACCGTAGACGAGTTTCTTGCAAACAGAGCCGTCTGAAACTTTGGGGTGGCTGTGTGTTTTTGATTTTAATTTCCCTAAGCTATAGGACCATAAGTGGAAGTGCCGTAGGCTCCGTTGCTTTGTTTTTTAGGTGTTTCAGGAAACACCATACACTTCTTCAGAGTGGCTCTTGGCAATTTACATCCCGCCCATCAGCATAACAAGGCTCCCTGTTCTCCATGGTCTGTGCTGCATTTCTGGATTTTAAACTTTTTTCAGATGGCCCTTTTGACCGGGGGGCAGTGAGACCTCATTGTAGTGCAGATTTGTTTAACATGCTTGCTTGGTTTTCCAAAAGGGCGTATGCGTTTTTTCCTGAATATATTCCGGAAAAAACGCATACGCCCTTTTTGTCCAAGTGCATCATTGTTGACGTTCTGCCTCTTTTCCTATGCTTTAAGTGCAATTCCAGTCTACCCCCTGAAATCGTTTTCCTGCAATTCTGCCCCGCTTTAAAGTCCTCTTCGCAGCCTTGCTTCAATATAGTTTTGGACGATAGCTGTCAATTATAACTCTGCAGGTTTGTGAATTACAGTGCCCGTGAGCTCCTTTCTTCAAATCGCTTTCTTGTGAGCTGGCCGCAAACCCGCAGGATTGCTTCAGGCCCTAATCTGGTTCCGGCATGGCATGCTGAGCCTTTGGTTAATTCCTCTTCCCGGTGGGAAATGAGCGTTAAATTTGCCCGTGCAGGCACCTACAGCTAGTCTCTCATTGGTTCTCCCTATTCCTGTTCATCTTGCGCAGAATTTGCAAACTGTGCCAAACAGCAGGTTAAAGGCACTGACTCTCCAAGTGGGGAGAGTGTTAGTAAAGGGTCTGGAATTGTGAACCCGAGTAAAAGGGGATGAAAACTGAGATGCATTTGAAAACGTTTCCCGGTCACACGGTGTACCATACTGTGGGTTTCCCATGCATGTTTAGCTGAAGGAAGAATCGCTTAAACCTGGAGATTTGGGACCCTTGGAATTGGTACCATGCAGTATGACTTCAAATGGTCTGCATTTGCTCATCGAACCTCACCAATGTTATCAGCCCGAAGTGTACAACCTTATGTCTCACACAGCTCTGGGTGTAGATGAGGTAAATGCAGGTTGCATCACAAGCCCTGAATGAATTATTTAAGAATTGCTCTCTATTTCACTGTCATTGTGTTTTGTTTTTGTAATTCATTTTGATAATAGGATTTATCGGATTTTCTCTGCTGCCTTCATGCAGCTGTACACACCCTTGATTCTCTTATGGAGACATATAAATCCATGGGTTTGAAGATTCTTACTAGTCTGGTGTATTCCTAGGTGTTGAATAGAGGGTGTTTAGCCCATTTTGTTCAGCAAGCGGTAGGTCTTGACTATTACGTATGTGACGTATGGAATGGTATCTGTGCTAATTTCTATCTCTGGTTTTATGCAGCAGCCCAACTCACCTTTCCCCTTAAGCAAATATAAGTTGGTTTTCAAAATTTGAGACCCTGTTCTGTTTTGTAATTCAGTTCATGTGTAGCCAAGATTACATTCCGTGTATTAGTGATATGATGTTTCATTTTCTCTGTGACTTATTTCACTTAGAATCATTGTACCTGAATCCACTCATTATGCCACGACGGGCCTGATGATATAGATTTCATTGGTGAGTGATATTCCATTGTACGTACGTACCACAATTTCTTTATCCATTTTTCGCTTTCTGGGATATTTAACTTGTACCGTAAACGAGGTTCTTGTGAAGAGAGCCGTCTGAAACATTGGGGTGGCTGTGTGTTTTTGATTTTAATTTCCCTAAGTTATAGGACCATAAGTGGAAGTGCCGTAGGCTCCGTTGCTTTGTTTTTCAGGTGTTTCAGGAAACACCATACACTTCACCAGAGTGGCTCTTGGCAATTTACATCCCACCCATCAGCATAACAAGGCTCCCTGTTCTCCATGGCCTGTGCTGCCTTTCTGGATTTTACACTTTTTTCATATGGCCCTTTTGACCGGGGGGCAGTGAGACTTCATTGTAGTGCAGATTTCTTTAACATGCTTGCTTGGTTGGCCAGAAAGTGCGTATGCGTTTTTTCCTGAATATATTCCGGAAAAAACGCATACGCCCTTTTTGGCCAAGTACATCATTGTCGACGTTCTGCCTCTTTTCCTATGCTATAAATGCAATTCCAGTCTGCACCCTGAAATCGTTTTCCTGCAATTCTGCCCCGCTTTCAAGTCCTCTTCGCAGCCTTCCTTCAATATATTTTTGGACGATAGCTGTCATTTATAACTCTGCAGGTTTGTGAATTACAGTGCCCCTGAGCTCCTTTCTTCAAATCGCTTTCTTGTGAGCTGGCCGCAAACCCACAGGATTGCTTCAGGCCCTAATCTGGTTCCGGCACGGCATGCTGAGCCTTTGGTTAATTACTCTTCCTGGTGGGAAATGAGCATTAAATTTGCCCGTGCAGACACCTACAGCTAGTCTCTCATTGGTTCTCCCTATTTCTGTTCATCTTGCGCAGAAATTGCAAACTGTGCCAAACAGCAGGTTAAAGGCACTGGCTCTCCAAGTGGGGAGAGTGTTAGTAAAGGGTCTGGAATTGTGAACCCGAGGAAATGGGGACGAAAACTGAGATGCATTTGAAAACGTTTCCCCGTAACACGGTGCACCATACTGTGGGTTTCCCATGCATGTTTTAGCTGAAAGAAGAATCGCTTAAACCTGGAGAGTTGGGACCCACGGAATGGGTACCATGCAGTATGACTTCAAATGGTCTGCTTTTGCTCATCGAACCTCACCAATGCTATCAGCCCGAAGTGTCCAACCTTATGTCTCACTCAGCTCTGGGTGTAGATGAGGTAAATCCAGGTTGCATCAAAAGCCCTGAATGAATTATTTAAGAATTGCTCTCTATTTCACTGTCATTGTGTTTTGTTTTTGTAATTCATTTTGATAATTGGATTTATCGGATTTTCTCTGCTGCCTACATGCAGCTGTACACACGCTTGATTCTCTTATGGAGACATATAAATCCATGGGGTGGAAGATTCTTTCTAGTCAGGTGTATTCCTAGGCGTTGAATATAGGGTGTTTAGCCCATTTGGTTGAGCAAGGGGTAGGTCTTGACTATTACATATTTTACGTATGGAATGGTATCTGTGCTAATTTCTATCTCTGGTTTTATGCAGCACCCCAACTCACCTTTCCTCTTAAGCAAACATAAGTTGGTTTTCTAAATTTGAGACCCTGTTCTGTTTAGTAATTCAGTTCATGTGTAGCCAAGATTACATTCGGTGTATTAGTGATATCTTATGATGTTTCATTTTCTGTGTGACTTATTTCACTTAGAATCATCGTACCTGAATCCACTCATTATGCCACCACGGGCCAGATGACATAGATTTCATTGGTGAGTGATATTCCATTGTACGTACTTACCACAACTTCTTTATCCATTTTTTGCTTTCTGGGATATGTAACTTGTACCGTAGACGAGGTTCTTGTAAACAGAGCCCTCTGAAACTTTGGGGTGGCTGTGTGTTTTTGATTTTAATTTCCCTAAGCTATAGGACCATAAGTGGAAGTGCCGTAGGCTCCGTTGCTTTGTTTTTTAGGTGTTTCAGGAAACACCATACAATTCTTCAGAGTGGCTCTTGACAATTTACATCCCACCCATCAGCATAACAAGGCTCCCTGTTCTCCATGGCCTGTGCTGCATTTCTGGATTTAACACTTTTTTCAGATGGCCCTTTTGACCGGGGGGCAGTGAGACTTCATTGTAGTGCAGATTTCTTTCACATGCTTGCTTGGTTGGCCAAAAAGTGCGTATGCGTTTTTTCCTGAATATATTCAGGAAAAAACGCATATGCCCTTTTTGTCCAAGTGCATCATTGTCGACGTTCTACCTCCATTCCTATGCTTTAAATGCAACTCCAGTCTACCCCCTGAAATCGTTTTCCTGCAATTCTGCCCCGCTTTCAAGTCCTCTTCGCAGCCTTCCTTCAATATATTTTTGGACGATAGCTGTCATTTATAACTCTGCAGGTTTGTGAATTACAGTGCCCCTGAGCTCTTTTCTTCAAATCGCTTTCTTGTGAGCTGGCCGCAAAACCACATGATTGCTTCAGGCCCTAATCTGGTTCCGGCACGGCATGCTGAGCCTTTGGTTAATTCCTCTTCCCGGTGGGACATGAGCATTAAATTTGCCCGTGCAGACACCTACAGCTAGTCTCTCATTGGTTCTCCCTATTCCTGTTCATCTTGCGCAGAAAGTGCAAACTGTGCCAAACAGGAGGTTAAAGGCACTGACTCTCCAAGTGGGGAGAGTGTTAGTAAAGGGTCTGGAATTGTGAACCCGAGTAAAAGGGGACAAAAACTGAGATGCATTTGAAAACGTTTCCCGGTCACACGGTGCACCATACTGTGGGTTTCCCATGCATGCTTTAGCTGAAGGAACAATCGCTTAAACCTGGAGAGTTGGGACCCATGGAATGGGTACCATGCAGTATGACTTCAAATGGTCTGCATTTGCTCATCGAACCTCACCAATGCTATCAGCCCAAAGTGTCCAACCTTATGTCTCACTCAGCTCTGGGTTTTGATGAGGTAAATCCAGGTTGCATCACAAGCCCTGAATGAATTATTTAAGAATTGCTCTCTATTTCACTGTCATTGTGTTTTGTTTTTGTAATTCATTTTGATAATAGGATTTATCGGATTTTCTCTGCTGCCTTCATGCAGCTGTACACACGCTTGATTCTCTTATGGAGACATATAAATCCATGGGTTTGAAGATTCTTACTATTCAGGTGTATTCCAAGGCGTTGAATATAGGGTGTTTAGCCCATTTCGTTGAGCAAGTGGTACGTCTTGACTATTACGTATTTGACATATGGAATGGTATCTGTGCTAATTTCTAACTCTGGTTTTATGCAGCACCCCAACTCACCTTTCCCCTTACGCAAACATAAGTTGGTTTTCTAAATTTGAGACCCTGTTCTGTTTTGTAATTCAGGTCATGTGTAGCCGAGATTACATTCCGTGTATTAGTGATATGATGTTTCATTTTCTGTGTGAATTATTTCACTTAGAATCATTGTACCTGAATCCACTCATTATGCCACGATGGGCCTGATGATATAGATTTCATTGGTGAGTGATATTCCATTGTACGTACGTACCACAATTTCTTTATCCATTTTTTGCTTTCTGGGATATTTAACTTGTACCGTAGACGAGGTTCTTGTGAAGAGAGCCGTCTGAAACTTTGGGGTGGCTGTGTGTTTTTGATTTTAATTTCCCTAAGCTATAGGACCATAAGTGGAAGTGCCGTAGGCTCTCTTGCTTTGTTTTTTAGGTGTTTCAGGAAACACCATACACTTCTCCAGAGTGTCTCTTGGCAATTTACATCCCACCCATCAGCATAACAAGGCTCCCTGTTCTCCATGGCCTGTACTGCCTTTCTGGATTTTACACTTTTTTCAGATGGCCCTTTTGACCGGGGGGCAGTGAGACTTCATTGTAGTGCAGATTTCTTTAACATGCTTGCTTGGTTGGCCAAAAAGGGCGTATGCGTTTTTTCCTGAATATATTCAGGAAAAAACGCATACGCCCTTTTTGGCCAAGTGCATCATTGTCGACGTTCTGCCTCTTTTCCTATGCTTTAAATGCAATTCCAGTCTACCCCCTGAAATCGTTTTCCTGCAATTCTGCCCCGCTTTCAAGTCCTCTTCGCAGCCTTCCTTCAATATATTATTGGACGATAGCTGTCATTTATAACTCTGCAGGTGTGTGAATTACAGTGCCCTTGAGCTCCTTTCCTCAAATCGCTTTCTTGTAAGCTGGCCACAAACCCTCAGGATTGATCCATGCCCTAATCTGGTTCCGGCACGGCATGCTGAGCGTTTGGTTAATTCCTATTCCTGGTTGGAAATGAGCGTTAAATTTGCCCGTGCAGACACCTACAGCTAGTTTCTCATTGGTTCTCCCTATTCCTGTTCATCTTGCGCAGAAATTGAAAACTGTGCCAAACAGCAGGTTAAAGGCACTGACTCTCCAAGTGGGGAGAGTGTTAGTAAAGGGTCTGGAATGTTGAACCCGTGTAAAAGGGGCCGACAACTGAGATGCATTTGAAAACGTTTCCCGGTCACACGGTGCACCATACTGTGGGTTTCCCATGCATGTTTTAGCTGAAGGAAGAATCGCTTAAACCTGGAGAGTTGGGACCCATGGAATGGGTACCATGCAGTATGACTTCAAATGGTCTGCATTTGCTCATCGAACCTCACCAATGCTATCAGCCCGAAGTGTCCAACTTTATGTCTCACACAGCTCTGGGAGTAGATGAGGTAAATCCAGGTTGCATCAGAAGCCCTGAATGAATTATTTAAGCAGTGCTCTCTATTTCACTGTCATTGTGTTTTGTTTTTTAATTCATTTTGATAATAGGATTTATCGGATTTTCTCTGCTGGCTTCATGCAGCTGTATACACGCTTGATTCTCTTATGGAGACATATAAATCCATGGGTTTGAAGATTCTTACTTGTCAGGTGTATTCCTAGGCGTTGAATATAGGGTGTTTAGCCCATTTCGTTGAGCAAGGGGTAGGTCTTGACTATTACATATTTGACGTATGGAATGGTATCTGTGCTAATTTCTATCTCTGGTTTTATGCAGCACCCCAACTCACCTTTCCCCTTAAGCAAACATAAGTTGGTTTTCTAAATTTGAGGCCCTGTTCTGTTTAGTAATTCAGTTCATGTGTAGCCAAGATTACATTTGGTGTATTAGTGATATCTTATGATGTTTCATTTTCTGTGTGACTTATTTCACTTAGAATCATCATACCTGAATCCACTCATTATGCCAGGACGGGCCAGATGACATAGATTTCATTGGTGAGTGATATTCCATTGTACGTACGTACCACAACTTCTTTCTCCATTTTTCGCTTTCTGGGATATTTAACTTGTACCGTAGACGAGGTTCTTGTAATCAGAGCCGTCTGAAACTCTGGGGTGGCTGTGTGTTTTTGATTTTAATTTCCCTAAGCTATAGGACCATATGTGGAAGTGCTGTAGGCTCCTTTGGCTTGTGTTTTAGGTGTTTCAGGAAACACCATACACTTCTCCAGAGTGGCTGTGGCAATTTACATCCCACCCATCAGCATAACCAGGCTCCCTGTTCTCCGTGGCCTGTGCTGCATTTCTGGATTTTACACTTTTTTCAGATGGCCCTTTTGACCGGGGGGCAGTGAGACTTCATTGTAGTGCAGATTTCTTTAACATGCTTGCTTGGTTGGCCAAAAAGTGCGTATGCGTTTTTTCCTGAATACATTCAGGAAAAAACGCATACGCACTTTTTGACCAAGTGCATCATTGTCGACGTTCTGCCTCTTTTCCTATGCTTTCAATGCAATTGCAGTGTACCCCCTGAAATCGTTTTCCTGCAATTCTGCCCTGCGTTCAAGTCCTCTTCGCAGCCTTCCTTCAATATATTTTTGGACGATAGCTGTCATTTATAACTCTGCAGGTTTGTGAATTACAGTGCCCCTGAGCTCCTTTCTTCAAATCGCTTTCTTGTGAGCTGGCCGCAAACCCGCAGGATTGCTTCAGGCCCTAATCTGGTTCCGGCACGGCATGCTGAGCCTTTGGTTAATTCCTCTTCCTGGTGGAAATGAGCATTAAATTTGCCCGTGCAGACACCTACAGCTAGTTTCTCATTGGTTCTCCCTATTCGTACTCATCTTGCGCAGAAATTGCAAACTGTCGCAAACAGGAGGTTAAAGGCACTGACTCTCCAAGTGGGGAGAGTGTTAGTAAAGGGTCCGGAATTGTGAACCCGAGTAAAAGGGGCAAAAACTGAGATGCATTTGAAAACGTTTCCCGGTCACACGGTGCACCATACTGTGGGTTTCCCATCATGTTTTAGCTGAAGGAAGAATCGCTTAAACTGGAGAGTTGGGACCCATGGAATGGGTACCATGCAGTATGACTTCAAATGGTCTGCATTTGCTCATCGAACCTCAACAATGCTATCAGCCCGAAGTGTCCAACCTTATGTCTCACTCAGCTCTGGGTTTAGATGAAGTAAATCCAGGTTGCATCACAAGCCCTGAATGAATTATTTAAGAATTGCTCTCTATTTCACTGCCATTGTGTTTTGTTTTTGTAATTCATTTTGATAATAGGATTTATCGGATTTTCTCTGCTGCCTTCATGCAGCTGTACACACGCTTGATTCTCTTATGGAGACATATAAATCCATGGGTTTGAAGATTCTTACTAGTCAGGTGTATTCCTAGGCGTTGAATATAGGGTGTTTAGCCCATTTCGTTGAGCAAGGGGTAGGTCTTGACTATTACGTATTTGACGTATGGAATTGTATCTGTGCTAATTTCTCACTCTGGTTTTATGCAGTACCGTGATTCACCTTTCCCCTTAAGCAAACATAAGTTGGTTTTCTAAATTTGAGACCCTGTTCTGTTTTGTAATTCAGTTCATGTGTAGCCAAGATTACATTCCGTGTATTAGTGATATCTTATGATGTTTCATTTTCTGTGTGACATATTTCACTTAGAATCATCGTACCTGAATCCACTCATTATGCCACGACGGGCCAGATGACATAGATTTCATTGGTGAGTGATATTCCATTGTACGTACGTACCACAATTTCTTTATCCATTTTTCGCTTTCTGCGATATTTAACTTGTACCGTAGACGAGTTTCTTGCAAACAGAGCCGTCTGAAACTTTGGGGTGGCTGTGTGTTTTTGATTTTAATTTCCCTAAGCTATAGGACCATAAGTGGAAGTGCCGTAGGCTCCGTTGCTTTGTTTTTTAGGTGTTTCAGGAAACACCATACACTTCTCCAGAGTGGCTCTTGGCAATTTACATCCCACCCATCAGCATAACAAGGCTCCCTGTTCTCCATGGCCTGTGCTGCATTTCTGGATTTTACACTTTTTTCAGATGGCCCTTTTGACCGGGGGGCAGTGAGACTTCATTTTAGTGCAGATTTCTTTAACATGCTTGCTTGGTTGGCCAAAATGGGCGTATGCGTTTTATCCTGAATATATTCAGGAAAAAACGCATACGCCCTTTTTGGCCAAGTGCATCATTGTTGACGTTCTGCCTCTTTTCCTATGCTTTAAATGCAATTCCAGTCTACCCCCTGAAATCATTGTCCTGCAATTCTGCCCCGCTTTCAAGTCCTCTTCGCAGGCCTTCCTTCAATATATTTTTGGACGATAGCTGTCATTTATAACTCTGCAGGTTTGTGAATTACAGTGCCCCTGAGCTCCTTTCTTCAAATCGCTTTCTTGTGAGCTGGCCGCAAACCCGCAGGATTGCTTCAGGCCCTAATCTGTTTCCGGCACGGCATGCTGAGCCTTTGGTTAATTCCTCTTCCTGGTGGGAAATGAGTATTAAATTTGCCCGTGCAGACACCTACATCTAGTCTCTCATTGGTTCTCCTTATTACTGTTCATCTTAAGCAGAAATTGCAAACTGTGCCAAACAGCAGGTTAAAGGCACTGTCTCTCCAAGTGGGGAGAGTGTTAGTATAGGGTCTGGAATTGTGAACCCGAGTAAAAGGGTACGAAAACTGAGATGCATTTGAAAACGTTTCCCGGTCACACGGTGCACCATACTGTGGGTTTCCCATGCATGTTTTAGCTGAAGTAAGAATCGCTTAAACCTGGAGAGTTGGGACCCACGGAATGGGTATCATGCAGTATGACTTCAAATGGTCTGCATTTGCTCATCGAACCTCACCAATGCTATCAGCCCGAAGTGTCCAACCTTATGTCTCACTCAGCTCTGGGTTTTGATGAGGTAAATCCAGGTTGCATCACAAGCCCTGAATGAATTATTTAAGAATTGCTCTCTATTTCACTGTCATTGTGTTTTGTTTTTGTAATTCATTTTGATAATAGGATTTATCGGATTTTCTCTGCTGCCTTCATGCAGCTGTACACACGCTTGATTCTCTTATGAAGACATATAAATCCATGGGTTTGAAGATTCAAACTAGTCAGTTGTATTCCTAGGCGTTGAATATATGGTGTTTAGCCCATTTCGTTGAGCAAGGGGTAGGTCTTGACTATTACATATTTGACGTGTGGAATGGTATCTGTGCTAATTTCTATCTCTGGTTTTATGCAGCACCCCAACTCACCTTTCCCCTTAAGCAAACATAAGTTGGTTTTCAAAATTTGAGACCCTGTTCTCATTTGTAATTCAGTTCATGTGTAGCCAAGATTATATTCCGTGTATTAGTGACATCTTATGATGTTTCATTTTCTGTGTGACTTATTTCACTTAGAATCATCGTACCTGAATCCACTCATTATGCCACGACGGGCCAGATGACATAGATTTCATTGGTGAGTGATATTCCATTGTACGTACGTACCACAACTTCTTTATCCATTTTTCGCTTTCTGGGATATTTAACTTGTACCGTAGACGAGGTTCTTGTAAACAGAGCCGTCTGAAACTTTGGGGTGGCTGTGTGTTTTTGATTTTAATTTCCCTAAGCTATAGGACCATAAGTGGAAGTGCCGTAGGCTCCGTTGCTTTGTTTTTTAGGTGTTTCAGGAAACACCATACACTTCTCCAGAGAGGCTGTTGGCAATTTACATCCCACCCATCAGCATAACAAGGCTCCCTGTTCTCCATGGCCTGTGCTGCATTTCTGGATTTTACACTTTTTTCAGATGGCCCTTTTGACCGGGGGGCAGTGAGACTTCATTGTAGTGCAGATTCCTTTAACATGCTTGCTTGGTTGGCCAAAAAGAGTGTATGCGTTTTTTCCTGAATATATTCAGGATAAAACGCATACGCCCTTTTTGGCCAAGTGCATCATTGTCGACGTTCTGCCTCTTTTCCTATGCTTTCAATGCAATTCCAGTGTACCCCCTGAAATCGTTTTCCTGCAATTCTTCCCTGCGTTCAAGTCCTCTTCGCAGCCTTCCTTCAATATATATTTTGGACGATAGCTGTCATTTATAACTCTGCAGGTTTGTGAATTACAGTGCCCCTGAGCTCCTTTCTTCAAATCGCTTTCTTGTGAGCTGGCCGCAAACCCGCAGGATTGCTTCAGGCCCAAATCTGGTTCCGGCACGGCATGCTGAGTCTTTGGTTAATTCCTCTTCCTGGTGGAAATGAGCATTAAATTTGCCCGTGCAGACACCTACAGCTAGTTTCTCATTGGTTCTCCCTATTCCTATTCATCTTGCGCAGAAATTGCAAACTGTCGCAAACAGGAGGTTAAAGGCACTGACTCTCCAAGTGGGGAGAGTGTTAGTAAAGGTTCTGGAATTGTGAACCCGAGTAAAAGGGGCAAAAACTGAGATGCATTTGAAAACGTTTCCCGGTCACACGGTGCACCATAATGTGGGTTTCCCATGCATGTTTTAGCTGAAGGAAGAATCGCTTAACCTGGAGAGTTGGGACCCATGGAATGGGTACCATGCAGTATGACTTCAAATGGTCTGCATTTGCTCATCGAACCTCACCAATGCTATCAGCCCGAAGTGTCCAACCTTATGTCTCACTCAGCTCTGGGTTTAGATGAAGTAAATCCAGGTTGCATCACAAGCCCTGAATGAATTATTTAAGAATTGCTCTCTATTTCACTGCCATTGTGTTTTGTTTTGGTAATTCATTTTGATAATAGGATTTATCGGATTTTCTCTGCTGCCTTCATGCAGCTGTACACACGCTTGATTCTCTTATGGAGACATATAAATCCATGGGTTTGAAGATTCTTACTAGTCAGGTGTATTCCTAGGCATTGAATATAGGGTGTTTAGCCCATTTCGTTGAGCAAGGGGTAGGTCTTGACTATTACGTATTTGACGTATGGAATGGTATGTGTGCTAATTTCTATCTCTGGTTTTATGCAGCACCCCAACTCACCTTTCCCCTTAAGCAAACATAAGTTGGTTTTCTAAATTTGAGACCCTGTTCTCATTTGTAATTCAGTTCATGTGTAGCCAAGATTACATTCCGTGTATTAGTGATATCTTATGATGTTTCATTTTCTGTGTGACTTATTTCACTTAGAATCATCGTACCTGAATCCACTCATTATGCCACGACGGGCCAGATGACATAGATTTCATTGGTGAGTGATATTCCATTGTACGTACGTACCACAACTTCTTTATCCATTTTTCGCTTTCTGGGATATTTAACTTGTACCGTAGACGAGTTTCTTGCAAACAGAGCCGTCTGAAACTTTGGGGTGGCTGTGTGTTTTTGATTTTAATTTCCCTAAGCTATAGGACCATAAGTGGAAGTGCCGTAGGCTCCGTTGCTTTGTTTTTTAGGTGTTTCAGGAAACACCATACACTTCTTCAGAGTGGCTCTTGGCAATTTACATCCCACCCATCAGCATAACAAGGCTCCCTGTTCTCCATGGTCTGTGCTGCATTTCTGGATTTTACACTTTTTTCAGAGGGCCCTTTTGACCGGGGGGCAGTGAGACTTCATTGTAGTGCAGATTTCTTTAACATGCTTGCTTGGTTTGCCAAAAGGGCGTATGCGTTTTTTCCTGAATATATTCCAGAAAAAACGCATACGCCCTTTTTGTCCAAGTGCATCATTGTTGACGTTCTGCCTCTTTTCCTATGCTTTAAGTGCAATTCCAGTCTACCCCCTGAAATCGTTTTCCTGCAATTCTGCCCCGCTTTCAAGTCCTCTTCGCAGGTCTTCCTTCAATATAATTTTGGACGATAGCTGTCATTTATAACTCTGCAGGTTTGTGAATTACAGTGCCCCTGAGCTCCTTTCTTCAAATCGCTTTCTTGTGAGCTGGCCGCAAACCCGCAGGATTGCTTCAGGCCCTAATCTGTTTCCGGCACGGCATGCTGAGCCTTTGGTTAATTCCTCTTCCTGGTGGGAAATGAGTATTAAATTTGCCCGTGCAGACACCTACATCTAGTCTCTCATTGGTTCTCCTTATTACTGTTCATCTTAAGCAGAAATTGCAAACTGTGCCAAACAGCAGGTTAAAGGCACTGTCTCTCCAAGTGGGGAGAGTGTTAGTAAAGGGTCTGGAATTGTGAACCCGAGTAAAAGGGGACGAAAACTGAGATGCATTTGAAAACGTTTCCCGGTCACACGGTGCACCATACTGTGGGTTTCCCATGCATGTTTTAGCTGAAGTAAGAATCGCTTAAACCTGGAGAGTTGGGACCCACGGAATGGGTATCATGCAGTATGACTTCAAATGGTCTGCATTTGCTCATCGAACCTCACCAATGCTATCAGCCCGAAGTGTCCAACCTTATGTCTCACTCAGCTCTGGGTTTTGATGAGGTAAATCCAGGTTGCATCACAAGCCCTGAATGAATTATTTAAGAATTGCTCTCTATTTCACTGTCATTGTGTTTTGTTTTTGTAATTCATTTTGATAATAGGATTTATCGGATTTTCTCTGCTGCCTTCATGCAGCTGTACACACGCTTGATTCTCTTATGGAGACATATAAATCCATGGGTTTGAAGATTCAAACTAGTCAGGTGTATTCCTAGGCGTTGAATATATGGTGTTTAGCCCATTTCGTTGAGCAAGGGGTAGGTCTTGACTATTACATATTTGACGTGTGGAATGGTATCTGTGCTAATTTCTATCTCTGGTTTTATGCAGCACCCCAACTCACCTTTCCCCTTAAGCAAACATAAGTTGGTTTTCAAAATTTGAGTCCCTGTTCTGTTTTGTAATTCAGTTCATGTGTAGCCAAGTTTATATTCCGTGTATTAGTGATATCTTATGATGTTTCATTTTCTGTGTGACTTATTTCACTTAGAATCATCGTACCTGAATCCACTCATTATGCCACGACGGGCCAAATGACATAGATTTCATTGGTGAGTGATATTCCATTGTACGTACGTACCACAACTTCTTTATCCATTTTTCGCTTTCTGGGATATTTAACTTGTACCGTAGACGAGTTTCTTGCAAACAGAGCCGTCTGAAACTTTGGGGTGGCTGTGTGTTTTTGATTTTAATTTCCCTAAGCTACAGGACCATAAGTGGAAGTGCCGTAGGCTCCGTTGCTTTGTTTTTTAGGTGTTTCAGGAAACACCATACACTTCTTCAGAGTGGCTCTTGGCAATTTACATCCCACCCATCAGCATAACAAGGCTCCCTGTTCTCCATGGTCTGTGCTGCATTTCTGGATTTTACACTTTTTTCAGATGGCCCTTTTGACCGGGGGGCAGTGAGACTTCATTGTAGTGCAGATTTCTTTAACATGCTTGCTTGGTTTGCCAAAAGGGCGTATGCGTTTTTTCCTGAATATATTCCGGAAAAAACGCATACGCCCTTTTTGTCCAAGTGCATCATTGTTGACGTTCTGCCTCTTTTCCTATGCTTTAAGTGCAATTCCAGTCTACCCCCTGAAATCGTTTTCCTGCAATTCTGCCCCGCTTTCAAGTCCTCTTCGCAGCCTTGCTTCAATATATTTTTGGACGATAGCTGTCATTTATAACTCTGCAGGTTTGTGAATTACAGTGCCCCTGAGCTCCTTTCTTCAAATCGCTTTCTTGTGAGCTGGCCGCAAACCCGCAGGATTGCTTCAGGCCCTAATCTGGTTCCGGCACGGCATGCTGAGCCTTTGGTTAATTCCTCTTCCTGGTTGGAAATGAGCGTTAAATTTGCCCGTGCAGACACCTACAGCTAGTCTCTCATTGGTTCTCCCTATTCCTGTTCATCTTGCGCAGAATTTGCAAACTGTGCCAAACAGCAGGTTAAAGGCACTGACTCTCCAAGTGGGGATAGTGTTAGTAAAGGGTCTGGAATTGTGAACCCGAGTAAAAGGGGACGAAAACTGAGATGCATTTGAAAACGTTTCCCGGTCACACGGTGTACCATACTGTGGGTTTCCCATGCATGTTTTAGCTGAAGGAAGAATCGCTTAAACCTGGAGATTTGGGACCCTTGGAATTGGTACCATGCAGTATGACTTCAAATGGTCTGCATTTGCTCATCGAACCTCACCAATGCTATCAGCCCGAAGTGTACAACCTTATGTCTCACACAGCTCTGGGTGTAGATGAGGTAAATGCAGGTTGCATCACAAGCCCTGAATGAATTATTTAAGAATTGCTCTCTATTTCACTGTCATTGTGTTTTGTTTTTGTAATTCATTTTGATAATAGGATTTATCGGATTTTCTCTGCTGCCTTCATGCAGCTGTACACACGCTTGATTCTCTTATGGAGACATATAAATCCATGGGTTTGAAGATTCTTACTAGTCAGGTGTATTCCTAGGCATTGAATATAGGGTGTTTAGCCCATTTCGTTGAGCAAGGGGTAGGTCTTGACTATTACGTATTTGACGTATGGAATGGTATGTGTGCTAATTTCTATCTCTGGTTTTATGCAGCACCCCAACTCACCTTTCCCCTTAAGCAAACATAAGTTGGTTTTCTAAATTTGAGACCCTGTTCTCATTTGTAATTCAGTTCATGTGTAGCCAAGATTACATTCCGTGTATTAGTGATATCTTATGATGTTTCTCTTTCTGTGTGACTTATTTCACTTAGAATCATCGTACCTGAATCCACTCATTATGCCACGACGGGCCAGATGACATAGATTTCATTGGTGAGTGATATTCCATTGTACGTACGTACCACAACTTCTTTATCCATTTTTCACTTTCTGGGATATTTAACTTGTACCGTAGACAAGTTTCTTGCAAACAGAGCCGTCTGAAACTTTGGGGTGGCTGTGTGTTTTTGATTTTAATTTCCCTAAGCTATAGGACCATAAGTGGAAGTGCCGTAGGCTCCGTTGCTTTGTTTTTTAGGTGTTTCAGGAAACACCATACACTTCTTCAGAGTGGCTCTTGGCAATTTACATCCCACCCATCAGCATAACAAGGCTCCCTGTTCTCCATGGTCTGTGCTGCATTTCTGGATTTTACACTTTTTTCAGAGGGCCCTTTTGACCGGGGGGCAGTGAGACTTCATTGTAGTGCAGATTTCTTTAACATGCTTGCTTGGTTTGCCAAAAGGGCGTATGCGTTTTTTCCTGAATATATTCCAGAAAAAACGCATACGCCCTTTTTGTCCAAGTGCATCATTGTTGACGTTCTGCCTCTTTTCCTATGCTTTAAGTGCAATTCCAGTCTACCCCCTGAAATCGTTTTCCTGCAATTCTGCCCCGCTTTCAAGTCCTCTTCGCAGGCCTTCCTTCAATATATTTTTGGACGATAGCTGTCATTTATAACTCTGCAGGTTTGTGAATTACAGTGCCCCTGAGCTCCTTTCTTCAAATCGCTTTCTTGTGAGCTGGCCGCAAACCCGCAGGATTGCTTCAGGCCCTAATCTGTTTCCGGCACGGCATGCTGAGCCTTTGGTTAATTCCTCTTCCTGGTGGGAAATGAGTATTAAATTTGCCCGTGCAGACACCTACATCTAGTCTCTCATTGGTTCTCCTTATTACTGTTCATCTTAAGCAGAAATTGCAAACTGTGCCAAACAGCAGGTTAAAGGCACTGTCTCTCCAAGTGGGGAGAGTGTTAGTAAAGGGTCTGGAATTGTGAACCCGAGTAAAAGGGGACGAAAACTGAGATGCATTTGAAAACGTTTCCCGGTCACACGGTGCACCATACTGTGGGTTTCCCATGCATGTTTTAGCTGAAGTAAGAATCGCTTAAACCTGGAGAGTTGGGACCCACGGAATGGGTATCATGCAGTATGACTTCAAATGGTCTGCATTTGCTCATCGAACCTCACCAATGCTATCAGCCCGAAGTGTCCAACCTTATGTCTCACTCAGCTCTGGGTTTTGATGAGGTAAATCCAGGTTGCATCACAAGCCCTGAATGAATTATTTAAGAATTGCTCTCTATTTCACTGTCATTGTGTTTTGTTTTTGTAATTCATTTTGATAATAGGATTTATCGGATTTTCTCTGCTGCCTTCATGCAGCTGTACACACGCTTGATTCTCTTATGGAGACATATAAATCCATGGGTTTGAAGATTCAAACTAGTCAGGTGTATTCCTAGGCGTTGAATATATGGTGTTTAGCCCATTTCGTTGAGCAAGGGGTAGGTCTTGACTATTACATATTTGACGTGTGGAATGGTATCTGTGCTAATTTCTATCTCTGGTTTTATGCAGCACCCCAACTCACCTTTCCCCTTAAGCAAACATAAGTTGGTTTTCAAAATTTGAGTCCCTGTTCTGTTTTGTAATTCAGTTCATGTGTAGCCAAGTTTATATTCCGTGTATTAGTGATATCTTATGATGTTTCATTTTCTGTGTGACTTATTTCACTTAGAATCATCGTACCTGAATCCACTCATTATGCCACGACGGGCCAAATGACATAGATTTCATTGGTGAGTGATATTCCATTGTACGTACGTACCACAACTTCTTTATCCATTTTTCGCTTTCTGGGATATTTAACTTGTACCGTAGACGAGTTTCTTGCAAACAGAGCCGTCTGAAACTTTGGGGTGGCTGTGTGTTTTTGATTTTAATTTCCCTAAGCTACAGGACCATAAGTGGAAGTGCCGTAGGCTCCGTTGCTTTGTTTTTTAGGTGTTTCAGGAAACACCATACACTTCTTCAGAGTGGCTCTTGGCAATTTACATCCCACCCATCAGCATAACAAGGCTCCCTGTTCTCCATGGTCTGTGCTGCATTTCTGGATTTTACACTTTTTTCAGATGGCCCTTTTGACCGGGGGGCAGTGAGACTTCATTGTAGTGCAGATTTCTTTAACATGCTTGCTTGGTTTGCCAAAAGGGCGTATGCGTTTTTTCCTGAATATATTCCGGAAAAAACGCATACGCCCTTTTTGTCCAAGTGCATCATTGTTGACGTTCTGCCTCTTTTCCTATGCTTTAAGTGCAATTCCAGTCTACCCCCTGAAATCGTTTTCCTGCAATTCTGCCCCGCTTTCAAGTCCTCTTCGCAGCCTTGCTTCAATATATTTTTGGACGATAGCTGTCATTTATAACTCTGCAGGTTTGTGAATTACAGTGCCCCTGAGCTCCTTTCTTCAAATCGCTTTCTTGTGAGCTGGCCGCAAACCCGCAGGATTGCTTCAGGCCCTAATCTGGTTCCGGCACGGCATGCTGAGCCTTTGGTTAATTCCTCTTCCTGGTTGGAAATGAGCGTTAAATTTGCCCGTGCAGACACCTACAGCTAGTCTCTCATTGGTTCTCCCTATTCCTGTTCATCTTGCGCAGAATTTGCAAACTGTGCCAAACAGCAGGTTAAAGGCACTGACTCTCCAAGTGGGGAGAGTGTTAGTAAAGGGTCTGGAATTGTGAACCCGAGTAAAAGGGTACGAAAACTGAGATGCATTTGAAAACGTTTCCCGGTCACACGGTGTACCATACTGTGGGTTTCCCATGCATGTTTTAGCTGAAGGAAGAATCGCTTAAACCTGGAGATTTGGGACCCTTGGAATTGGTACCATGCAGTATGACTTCAAATGGTCTGCATTTGCTCATCGAACCTCACCAATGTTATCAGCCCGAAGTGTACAACCTTATGTCTCACACAGCTCTGGGTGTAGATGAGGTAAATGCAGGTTGCATCACAAGCCCTGAATGAATTATTTAAGAATTGCTCTCTATTTCACTGTCATTGTGTTTTGTTTTTGTAATTCATTTTGATAATAGGATTTATCGGATTTTCTCTGCTGCCTTCATGCAGCTGTACACACGCTTGATTCTCTTATGGAGACATATAAATCCATGGGTTTGAAGATTCTAACTAGTCTGGTGTATTCCTAGGCATTGAATAGAGGATGTTTAGCCCATTTCGTTCAGCAAGGGGTAGGTCTTGACTATTACGTATGTGACGTATGGAATGGTATCTGTGCTAATTTCTATCTCTGGTTTTATGCAGCACCCCAACTCACCTTTCCCCTTAAGCAAACATAAGTTGGTTTTCAAAATTTGAGACCCTGTTCTCATTTGTAATTCAGTTCATGTGTAGCCAAGATTATATTCCGTGTATTAGTGACATCTTATGATGTTTCATTTTCTGTGTGACTTATTTCACTTAGAATCATCGTACCTGAATCCACTCATTATGCCACGACGGGCCAGATGACATAGATTTCATTGGTGAGTGATATTCCATTGTACGTACGTACCACAACTTCTTTCTCCATTTTTCGCTTTCTGGGATATTTAACTTGTACCGTAGACGAGGTTCTTGTAAACAGAGCCGTCTGAAACTTTGGGGTGGCTGTGTGTTTTTGATTTTAATTTCCCTAAGCTATAGGACCATAAGTGGAAGTGCCGTAGGCTCCGTTGCTTTGTTTTTTAGGTGTTTCAGGAAACACCATACACTTCTCCAGAGAGGCTGTTGGCAATTTACATCCCACCCATCAGCATAACAAGGCTCCCTGTTCTCCATGGCCTGTGCTGCATTTCTGGATTTTACACTTTTTTCAGATGGCCCTTTTGACCGGGGGGCAGTGAGACTTCATTGTAGTGCAGATTCCTTTAACATGCTTGCTTGGTTGGCCAAAAAGAGTGTATGCGTTTTTTCCTGAATATATTCAGGATAAAACGCATACGCCCTTTTTGGCCAAGTGCATCATTGTCGACGTTCTGCCTCTTTTCCTATGCTTTCAATGCAATTCCAGTGTACCCCCTGAAATCGTTTTCCTGCAATTCTTCCCTGCGTTCAAGTCCTCTTCGCAGCCTTCCTTCAATATATATTTTGGACGATAGCTGTCATTTATAACTCTGCAGGTTTGTGAATTACAGTGCCCCTGAGCTCCTTTCTTCAAATCGCTTTCTTGTGAGCTGGCCGCAAACCCGCAGGATTGCTTCAGGCCCAAATCTGGTTCCGGCACGGCATGCTGAGTCTTTGGTTAATTCCTCTTCCTGGTGGAAATGAGCATTAAATTTGCCCGTGCAGACACCTACAGCTAGTTTCTCATTGGTTCTCCCTATTCCTATTCATCTTGCGCAGAAATTGCAAACTGTCGCAAACAGGAGGTTAAAGGCACTGACTCTCCAAGTGGGGAGAGTGTTAGTAAAGGTTCTGGAATTGTGAACCCGAGTAAAAGGGGCAAAAACTGAGATGCATTTGAAAACGTTTCCCGGTCACACGGTGCACCATAATGTGGGTTTCCCATGCATGTTTTAGCTGAAGGAAGAATCGCTTAACCTGGAGAGTTGGGACCCATGGAATGGGTACCATGCAGTATGACTTCAAATGGTCTGCATTTGCTCATCGAACCTCACCAATGCTATCAGCCCGAAGTGTCCAACCTTATGTCTCACTCAGCTCTGGGTTTAGATGAAGTAAATCCAGGTTGCATCACAAGCCCTGAATGAATTATTTAAGAATTGCTCTCTATTTCACTGCCATTGTGTTTTGTTTTGGTAATTCATTTTGATAATAGGATTTATCGGATTTTCTCTGCTGCCTTCATGCAGCTGTACACACGCTTGATTCTCTTATGGAGACATATAAATCCATGGGTTTGAAGATTCTTACTAGTCAGGTGTATTCCTAGGCATTGAATATAGGGTGTTTAGCCCATTTCGTTGAGCAAGGGGTAGGTCTTGACTATTACGTATTTGACGTATGGAATGGTATGTGTGCTAATTTCTATCTCTGGTTTTATGCAGCACCCCAACTCACCTTTCCCCTTAAGCAAACATAAGTTGGTTTTCTAAATTTGAGACCCTGTTCTCATTTGTAATTCAGTTCATGTGTAGCCAAGATTACATTCCGTGTATTAGTGATATCTTATGATGTTTCATTTTCTGTGTGACTTATTTCACTTAGAATCATCGTACCTGAATCCACTCATTATGCCACGACGGGCCAGATGACATAGATTTCATTGGTGAGTGATATTCCATTGTACGTACGTACCACAACTTCTTTATCCATTTTTCGCTTTCTGGGATATTTAACTTGTACCGTAGACGAGTTTCTTGCAAACAGAGCCGTCTGAAACTTTGGGGTGGCTGTGTGTTTTTGATTTTAATTTCCCTAAGCTATAGGACCATAAGTGGAAGTGCCGTAGGCTCCGTTGCTTTGTTTTTTAGGTGTTTCAGGAAACACCATACACTTCTTCAGAGTGGCTCTTGGCAATTTACATCCCACCCATCAGCATAACAAGGCTCCCTGTTCTCCATGGTCTGTGCTGCATTTCTGGATTTTACACTTTTTTCAGAGGGCCCTTTTGACCGGGGGGCAGTGAGACTTCATTGTAGTGCAGATTTCTTTAACATGCTTGCTTGGTTTGCCAAAAGGGCGTATGCGTTTTTTCCTGAATATATTCCAGAAAAAACGCATACGCCCTTTTTGTCCAAGTGCATCATTGTTGACGTTCTGCCTCTTTTCCTATGCTTTAAGTGCAATTCCAGTCTACCCCCTGAAATCGTTTTCCTGCAATTCTGCCCCGCTTTCAAGTCCTCTTCGCAGGCCTTCCTTCAATATATTTTTGGACGATAGCTGTCATTTATAACTCTGCAGGTTTGTGAATTACAGTGCCCCTGAGCTCCTTTCTTCAAATCGCTTTCTTGTGAGCTGGCCGCAAACCCGCAGGATTGCTTCAGGCCCTAATCTGTTTCCGGCACGGCATGCTGAGCCTTTGGTTAATTCCTCTTCCTGGTGGGAAATGAGTATTAAATTTGCCCGTGCAGACACCTACATCTAGTCTCTCATTGGTTCTCCTTATTACTGTTCATCTTAAGCAGAAATTGCAAACTGTGCCAAACAGCAGGTTAAAGGCACTGTCTCTCCAAGTGGGGAGAGTGTTAGTAAAGGGTCTGGAATTGTGAACCCGAGTAAAAGGGGACGAAAACTGAGATGCATTTGAAAACGTTTCCCGGTCACACGGTGCACCATACTGTGGGTTTCCCATGCATGTTTTAGCTGAAGTAAGAATCGCTTAAACCTGGAGAGTTGGGACCCACGGAATGGGTATCATGCAGTATGACTTCAAATGGTCTGCATTTGCTCATCGAACCTCACCAATGCTATCAGCCCGAAGTGTCCAACCTTATGTCTCACTCAGCTCTGGGTTTTGATGAGGTAAATCCAGGTTGCATCACAAGCCCTGAATGAATTATTTAAGAATTGCTCTCTATTTCACTGTCATTGTGTTTTGTTTTTGTAATTCATTTTGATAATAGGATTTATCGGATTTTCTCTGCTGCCTTCATGCAGCTGTACACACGCTTGATTCTCTTATGGAGACATATAAATCCATGGGTTTGAAGATTCAAACTAGTCAGGTGTATTCCTAGGCGTTGAATATATGGTGTTTAGCCCATTTCGTTGAGCAAGGGGTAGGTCTTGACTATTACATATTTGACGTGTGGAATGGTATCTGTGCTAATTTCTATCTCTGGTTTTATGCAGCACCCCAACTCACCTTTCCCCTTAAGCAAACATAAGTTGGTTTTCAAAATTTGAGTCCCTGTTCTGTTTTGTAATTCAGTTCATGTGTAGCCAAGTTTATATTCCGTGTATTAGTGATATCTTATGATGTTTCATTTTCTGTGTGACTTATTTCACTTAGAATCATCGTACCTGAATCCACTCATTATGCCACGACGGGCCAAATGACATAGATTTCATTGGTGAGTGATATTCCATTGTACGTACGTACCACAACTTCTTTATCCATTTTTCGCTTTCTGGGATATTTAACTTGTACCGTAGACGAGTTTCTTGCAAACAGAGCCGTCTGAAACTTTGGGGTGGCTGTGTGTTTTTGATTTTAATTTCCCTAAGCTACAGGACCATAAGTGGAAGTGCCGTAGGCTCCGTTGCTTTGTTTTTTAGGTGTTTCAGGAAACACCATACACTTCTTCAGAGTGGCTCTTGGCAATTTACATCCCACCCATCAGCATAACAAGGCTCCCTGTTCTCCATGGTCTGTGCTGCATTTCTGGATTTTACACTTTTTTCAGATGGCCCTTTTGACCGGGGGGCAGTGAGACTTCATTGTAGTGCAGATTTCTTTAACATGCTTGCTTGGTTTGCCAAAAGGGCGTATGCGTTTTTTCCTGAATATATTCCGGAAAAAACGCATACGCCCTTTTTGTCCAAGTGCATCATTGTTGACGTTCTGCCTCTTTTCCTATGCTTTAAGTGCAATTCCAGTCTACCCCCTGAAATCGTTTTCCTGCAATTCTGCCCCGCTTTCAAGTCCTCTTCGCAGCCTTGCTTCAATATATTTTTGGACGATAGCTGTCATTTATAACTCTGCAGGTTTGTGAATTACAGTGCCCCTGAGCTCCTTTCTTCAAATCGCTTTCTTGTGAGCTGGCCGCAAACCCGCAGGATTGCTTCAGGCCCTAATCTGGTTCCGGCACGGCATGCTGAGCCTTTGGTTAATTCCTCTTCCTGGTTGGAAATGAGCGTTAAATTTGCCCGTGCAGACACCTACAGCTAGTCTCTCATTGGTTCTCCCTATTCCTGTTCATCTTGCGCAGAATTTGCAAACTGTGCCAAACAGCAGGTTAAAGGCACTGACTCTCCAAGTGGGGAGAGTGTTAGTAAAGGGTCTGGAATTGTGAACCCGAGTAAAAGGGGACGAAAACTGAGATGCATTTGAAAACGTTTCCCGGTCACACGGTGTACCATACTGTGGGTTTCCCATGCATGTTTTAGCTGAAGGAAGAATCGCTTAAACCTGGAGATTTGGGACCCTTGGAATTGGTACCATGCAGTATGACTTCAAATGGTCTGCATTTGCTCATCGAACCTCACCAATGCTATCAGCCCGAAGTGTACAACCTTATGTCTCACACAGCTCTGGGTGTAGATGAGGTAAATGCAGGTTGCATCACAAGCCCTGAATGAATTATTTAAGAATTGCTCTCTATTTCACTGTCATTGTGTTTTGTTTTTGTAATTCATTTTGATAATAGGATTTATCGGATTTTCTCTGCTGCCTTCATGCAGCTGTACACACGCTTGATTCTCTTATGGAGACATATAAATCCATGGGTTTGAAGATTCTTACTAGTCAGGTGTATTCCTAGGCATTGAATATAGGGTGTTTAGCCCATTTCGTTGAGCAAGGGGTAGGTCTTGACTATTACGTATTTGACGTATGGAATGGTATGTGTGCTAATTTCTATCTCTGGTTTTATGCAGCACCCCAACTCACCTTTCCCCTTAAGCAAACATAAGTTGGTTTTCTAAATTTGAGACCCTGTTCTCATTTGTAATTCAGTTCATGTGTAGCCACGATTACATTCCGTGTATTAGTGATATCTTATGATGTTTCTCTTTCTGTGTGACTTATTTCACTTAGAATCATCGTACCTGAATCCACTCATTATGCCACGACGGGCCAGATGACATAGATTTCACTGGTGAGTGATATTCCATTGTACGTACGTACCACAACTTCTTTATCCATTTTTCGCTTTCTGGGATATTTAACTTGTACCGTAGACGAGTTTCTTGCAAACAGAGCCGTCTGAAACTTTGGGGTGGCTGTGTGTTTTTGATTTTAATTTCCCTAAGCTATAGGACCATAAGTGGAAGTGCCGTAGGCTCCGTTGCTTTGTTTTTTAGGTGTTTCAGGAAACACCATACACTTCTTCAGAGTGGCTCTTGGCAATTTACATCCCACCCATCAGCATAACAAGGCTCCCTGTTCTCCATGGTCTGTGCTGCATTTCTGGATTTTACACTTTTTTCAGAGGGCCCTTTTGACCGGGGGGCAGTGAGACTTCATTGTAGTGCAGATTTCTTTAACATGCTTGCTTGGTTTGCCAAAAGGGCGTATGCGTTTTTTCCTGAATATATTCCGGAAAAAACGCATACGCCCTTTTTGTCCAAGTGCATCATTGTTGACGTTCTGCCTCTTTTCCTATGCTTTAAGTGCAATTCCAGTCTACCCCCTGAAATCGTTTTCCTGCAATTCTGCCCCGCTTTCAAGTCCTCTTCGCAGGCCTTCCTTCAATATATTTTTGGACGATAGCTGTCATTTATAACTCTGCAGGTTTGTGAATTACAGTGCCCCTGAGCTCCTTTCTTCAAATCGCTTTCTTGTGAGCTGGCCGCAAACCCGCAGGATTGCTTCAGGCCCTAATCTGTTTCCGTCACGGCATGCTGAGCCTTTGGTTAATTCCTCTTCCTGGTGGGAAATGAGTATTAAATTTGCCCGTGCAGACACCTACATCTAGTCTCTCATTGGTTCTCCTTATTACTTTTCATCTTAAGCAGAAATTGCAAACTGTGCCAAACAGCAGGTTAAAGGCACTGTCTCTCCAAGTGGGGAGAGTGTTAGTAAAGGGTCTGGAATTGTGAACCCGAGTAAAAGGGGACGAAAACTGAGATGCATTTGAAAACGTTTCCCGGTCACACGGTGCACCATACTGTGGGTTTCCCATGCATGTTTTAGCTGAAGTAAGAATCGCTTAAACCTGGAGAGTTGGGACCCACGGAATGGGTATCATGCAGTATGACTTCAAATGGTCTGCATTTGCTCATCGAACCTCACCAATGCTATCAGCCCGAAGTGTCCAACCTTATGTCTCACTCAGCTCTGGGTTTTGATGAGGTAAATCCAGGTTGCATCACAAGCCCTGAATGAATTATTTAAGAATTGCTCTCTATTTCACTGTCATTGTGTTTTGTTTTTGTAATTCATTTTGATAATAGGATTTATCGGATTTTCTCTGCTGCCTTCATGCAGCTGTACACACGCTTGATTCTCTTATGGAGACATATAAATCCATGGGTTTGAAGATTCAAACTAGTCAGGTGTATTCCTAGGCGTTGAATATATGGTGTTTAGCCCATTTCGTTGAGCAAGGGGTAGGTCTTGACTATTACATATTTGACGTGTGGAATGGTATCTGTGCTAATTTCTATCTCTGGTTTTATGCAGCACCCCAACTCACCTTTCCCCTTAAGCAAACATAAGTTGGTTTTCAAAATTTGAGTCCCTGTTCTGTTTTGTAATTCAGTTCATGTGTAGCCAAGTTTATATTCCGTGTATTAGTGATATCTTATGATGTTTCATTTTCTGTGTGACTTATTTCACTTAGAATCATCGTACCTGAATCCACTCATTATGCCACGACGGGCCAAATGACATAGATTTCATTGGTGAGTGATATTCCATTGTACGTACGTACCACAACTTCTTTATCCATTTTTCGCTTTCTGGGATATTTAACTTGTACCGTAGACGAGTTTCTTGCAAACAGAGCCGTCTGAAACTTTGGGGTGGCTGTGTGTTTTTGATTTTAATTTCCCTAAGCTACAGGACCATAAGTGGAAGTGCCGTAGGCTCCGTTGCTTTGTTTTTTAGGTGTTTCAGGAAACACCATACACTTCTTCAGAGTGGCTCTTGGCAATTTACATCCCACCCATCAGCATAACAAGGCTCCCTGTTCTCCATGGTCTGTGCTGCATTTCTGGATTTTACACTTTTTTCAGATGGCCCTTTTGACCGGGGGGCAGTGAGACTTCATTGTAGTGCAGATTTCTTTAACATGCTTGCTTGGTTTGCCAAAAGGGCGTATGCGTTTTTTCCTGAATATATTCCGGAAAAAACGCATACGCACTTTTTGTCCAAGTGCATCATTGTTGACGTTCTGCCTCTTTTCCTATGCTTTAAGTGCAATTCCAGTCTACCCCCTGAAATCGTTTTCCTGCAATTCTGCCCCGCTTTCAAGTCCTCTTCGCAGCCTTGCTTCAATATAGTTTTGGACGATAGCTGTCATTTATAACTCTGCAGGTTTGTGAATTACAGTGCCCCTGAGCTCCTTTCTTCAAATCGCTTTCTTGTGAGCTGGCCGCAAACCCGCAGGATTGCTTCAGGCCCTAATCTGTTTCCGGCACGGCATGCTGAGCCTTTGGTTAATTCCTCTTCCTGGTTGGAAATGAGCGTTAAATTTGCCCGTGCAGACACCTACAGCTAGTCTCTCATTGGTTCTCCCTATTCCTGTTCATCTTGCGCAGAATTTGCAAACTGTGCCAAACAGCAGGTTAAAGGCACTGACTCTCCAAGTGGGGATAGTGTTAGTAAAGGGTCTGGAATTGTGAACCCGAGTAAAAGGGGACGAAAACTGAGATGCATTTGAAAACGTTTCCCGGTCACACGGTGTACCATACTGTGGGTTTCCCATGCATGTTTTAGCTGAAGGAAGAATCGCTTAAACCTGGAGATTTGGGACCCTTGGAATTGGTACCATGCAGTATGACTTCAAATGGTCTGCATTTGCTCATCGAACCTCACCAATGTTATCAGCCCGAAGTGTACAGCCTTATGTCTCACACAGCTCTGGGTGTAGATGAGGTAAATGCAGGTTGCATCACAAGCCCTGAATGAATTATTTAAGAATTGCTCTCTATTTCACTGTCATTGTGTTTTGTTTTTGTAATTCATTTTGATAATATGATTTATCGGATTTTCTCTGCTGCCTTCATGCAGCTGTACACACGCTTGATTCTCTTATGGAGACATATAAATCCATGGGTTTGAAGATTCTAACTAGTCTGGTGTATTCCTAGGCATTGAATAGAGGATGTTTAGCCCATTTCGTTCAGCAAGGGGTAGGTCTTGACTATTACGTATGTGACGTATGGAATGGTATCTGTGCTAATTTCTATCTCTGGTTTTATGCAGCACCCCAACTCACCTTTCCCCTTAAGCAAACATAAGTTGGTTTTCAAAATTTGAGACCCTGTTCTGTTTTGTAATTCAGTTCATGTGTAGCCAAGTTTACATTCCGTGTATTAGTGATATCTTATGATGTTTCTCTTTCTGTGTGACATATTTCACTTAGAATCATCGTACCTGAATCCACTCATTATGCCACGATGGGCCAAATGACATAGATTTCATTGGTGAGTGATATTCCATTGTACGTACGTACCACAACTTCTTTATCCATTTTTCGCTTTCTGGGATATTTAACTTGTACCGTAGACGAGTTTCTTGCAAACAGAGCCGTCTGAAACTTTGGGGTGGCTGTGTGTTTTTGATTTTAATTTCCCTAAGCTATAGGACCATAAGTGGAAGTGCCGTAGGCTCCGTTGCTTTGTTTTTTAGGTGTTTCAGGAAACACCATACACTTCTTCAGAGTGGCTGTTGGCAATTTACATCCCACCCATCAGCATAACAAGGCTCCCTGTTCTCCATGGTCTGTGCTGCATTTCTGGATTTTACACTTTTTTCAGAGGGCCCTTTTGACCGGGGGGCAGTGAGACTTCATTGTAGTGCAGATTTCTTTAACATGCTTGCTTGGTTTGCCAAAAGGGCGTATGCGTTTTTTCCTGAATATATTCCAGAAAAAACGCATACGCCCTTTTTGTCCAAGTGCATCATTGTTGACGTTCTGCCTCTTTTCCTATGCTTTAAGTGCAATTCCAGTCTACCCCCTGAAATCGTTTTCCTGCAATTCTGCCCCGCTTTCAAGTCCTCTTCGCAGGCCTTCCTTCAATATATTTTTGGACGATAGCTGTCATTTATAACTCTGCAGGTTTGTGAATTACAGTGCCCCTGAGCTCCTTTCTTCAAATCGCTTTCTTGTGAGCTGGCCGCAAACCCGCAGGATTGCTTCAGGCCCTAATCTGTTTCCGGCACGGCATGCTGAGCCTTTGGTTAATTCCTCTTCCTGGTGGGAAATGAGTATTAAATTTGCCCGTGCAGACACCTACATCTAGTCTCTCATTGGTTCTCCTTATTACTGTTCATCTTAAGCAGAAATTGCAAACTGTGCCAAACAGCAGGTTAAAGGCACTGTCTCTCCAAGTGGGGAGAGTGTTAGTAAAGGGTCTGGAATTGTGAACCCGAGTAAAAGGGGACGAAAACTGAGATGCATTTGAAAACGTTTCCCGGTCACACGGTGCACCATACTGTGGGTTTCCCATGCATGTTTTAGCTGAAGTAAGAATCGCTTAAACCTGGAGAGTTGGGACCCACGGAATGGGTATCATGCAGTATGACTTCAAATGGTCTGCATTTGCTCATCGAACCTCACCAATGCTATCAGCCCGAAGTGTCCAACCTTATGTCTCACTCAGCTCTGGGTTTTGATGAGGTAAATCCAGGTTGCATCACAAGCCCTGAATGAATTATTTAAGAATTGCTCTCTATTTCACTGTCATTGTGTTTTGTTTTTGTAATTCATTTTGATAATAGGATTTATCGGATTTTCTCTGCTGCCTTCATGCAGCTGTACACACGCTTGATTCTCTTATGGAGACATATAAATCCATGGGTTTGAAGATTCAAACTAGTCAGTTGTATTCCTAGGCGTTGAATATATGGTGTTTAGCCCATTTCGTTGAGCAAGGGGTAGGTCTTGACTATTACATATTTGACGTGTGGAATGGTATCTGTGCTAATTTCTATCTCTGGTTTTATGCAGCACCCCAACTCACCTTTCCCCTTAAGCAAACATAAGTTGGTTTTCAAAATTTGAGACCCTGTTCTCATTTGTAATTCAGTTCATGTGTAGCCAAGATTATATTCCGTGTATTAGTGACATCTTATGATGTTTCATTTTCTGTGTGACTTATTTCACTTAGAATCATCGTACCTGAATCCACTCATTATGCCACGACGGGCCAGATGACATAGATTTCATTGGTGAGTGATATTCCATTGTACGTACGTACCACAACTTCTTTCTCCATTTTTCGCTTTCTGGGATATTTAACTTGTACCGTAGACGAGGTTCTTGTAAACAGAGCCGTCTGAAACTTTGGGGTGGCTGTGTGTTTTTGATTTTAATTTCCCTAAGCTATAGGACCATAAGTGGAAGTGCCGTAGGCTCTGTTGCTTTGTTTTTTAGGTGTTTCAGGAAACACCATACACTTCTCCAGAGAGGCTGTTGGCAATTTACATCCCACCCATCAGCATAACAAGGCTCCCTGTTCTCCATGGCCTGTGCTGCATTTCTGGAATTTACACTTTTTTCAGATGGCCCTTTTGACCGGGGGGCAGTGAGACTTCATTGTAGTGCAGATTCCTTTAACATGCTTGCTTGGTTGGCCAAAAAGCGCGTATGCGTTTTTTCCTGAATATATTCAGGATAAAACGCATACGCTCTTTTTGGCCAAGTGCATCATTGTCGACGTTCTGCCTCTTTTCCTATGCTTTCAATGCAATTCCAGTGTACCCCCTGAAATCGTTTTCCTGCAATTCTTCCCTGCGTTCAAGTCCTCTTCGCAGCCTTCCTTCAATATATATTTTGGACGATAGCTGTCATTTATAACTCTGCAGGTTTGTGAATTACAGTGCCCCTGAGCTCCTTTCTTCAAATCGCTTTCTTGTGAGCTGGCCGCAAACCCGCAGGATTGCTTCAGGCCCAAATCTGGTTCCGGCACGGCATGCTGAGTCTTTGGTTAATTCCTCTTCCTGGTGGAAATGAGCATTAAATTTGCCCGTGCAGACACCTACAGCTAGTTTCTCATTGGTTCTCCCTATTCCTATTCATCTTGCGCAGAAATTGCAAACTGTCGCAAACAGGAGGTTAAAGGCACTGACTCTCCAAGTGGGGAGAGTGTTAGTAAAGGTTCTGGAATTGTGAACCCGAGTAAAAGGGGCAAAAACTGAGATGCATTTGAAAACGTTTCCCGGTCACATGGTGCACCATAATGTGGGTTTCCCATGCATGTTTTAGCTGAAGGAAGAATCGCTTAACCTGGAGAGTTGGGACCCATGGAATGGGTACCATGCAGTATGACTTCAAATGGTCTGCATTTGCTCATCGAACCTCACCAATGCTATCAGCCCGAAGTGTCCAACCTTATGTCTCACTCAGCTCTGGGTTTAGATGAAGTAAATCCAGGTTGCATCACAAGCCCTGAATGAATTATTTAAGAATTGCTCTCTATTTCACTGCCATTGTGTTTTGTTTTGGTAATTCATTTTGATAATAGGATTTATCGGATTTTCTCTGCTGCCTTCATGCAGCTGTACACACGCTTGATTCTCTTATGGAGACATATAAATCCATGGGTTTGAAGATTCTTACTAGTCAGGTGTATTCCTAGGCATTGAATATAGGGTGTTTAGCCCATTTCGTTGAGCAAGGGGTAGGTCTTGACTATTACGTATTTGACGTATGGAATGGTATGTGTGCTAATTTCTATCTCTGGTTTTATGCAGCACCCCAACTCACCTTTCCCCTTAAGCAAACATAAGTTGGTTTTCTAAATTTGAGACCCTGTTCTCATTTGTAATTCAGTTCATGTGTAGCCAAGATTACATTCCGTGTATTAGTGATATCTTATGATGTTTCATTTTCTGTGTGACTTATTTCACTTAGAATCATCGTACCTGAATCCACTCATTATGCCACGATGGGCCAGATGACATAGATTTCATTGGTGAGTGATATTCCATTGTACGTACGTACCACAACTTCTTTATCCATTTTTCGCTTTCTGGGATATTTAACTTGTACCGTAGACGAGTTTCTTGCAAACAGAGACGTCTGAAACTTTGGGGTGGCTGTGTGTTTTTGATTTTAATTTCCCTAAGCTATAGGATCATAAGTGGAAGTGCCGGAGGCTCCGTTGCTTTGTTTTTTAGGTGTTTCAGGAAACACCATACACTTCTTCAGAGTGGCTCTTGGCAATTTACATCCCACCCATCAGCATAACAAGGCTCCCTGTTCTCCATGGTCTGTGCTGCATTTCTGGATTTTACACTTTTTTCAGATGGCCCTTTTGACCGGGGGGCAGTGAGACTTCATTGTAGTGCAGATTTCTTTAACATGCTTGCTTGGTTTGCCAAAAGGGCGTATGCGTTTTTTCCTGAATATATTCCGGAAAAAACGCATACGCCCTTTTTGTCCAAGTGCATCATTGTTGACATTCTGCTTCTTTTCCTATGCTTTAAGTGCAATTCCAGTCTACCCCCTGAAATCATTTTCCTGCAATTCTGCCCCGCTTTCAAGTCCTCTTCGCAGCCTTGCTTCAATATAGTTTTGGACGATAGCTGTCATTTATAACTCTGCAGGTTTGTGAATTACAGTGCCCCTGAGCTCCTTTCTTCAAATCGCTTTCTTGTGAGCTGGCCGCAAACCCGCAGGATTGCTTCAGGCCATAATCTGGTTCCGGCAGGGCATGCTGAGCCTTTGGTTAATTCCTCTTCCTGGTGGGGAATGAGCGTTAAATTTGCCCGTGCAGACACCTACAGCTAGTCTCTCATTGGTTCTCCCTATTCCTGTTCATCTTGCGCAGAATTTGCAAACTGTGCCAAACAGCAGGTTAAAGGCACTGACTCTCCAAGTGGGGATAGTGTTAGTAAAGGGTCTGGAATTGTGAACCCGAGTAAAAGGGGACGAAAACTGAGATGCATTTGAAAACGTTTCCCGGTCACACGGTGTACCATAGTGTGGGTTTCCCATGCATGTTTTAGCTGAAGGAAGAATCGCTTAAACCTGGAGATTTGGGACCCTTGGAATTGGTACCATGCAGTATGACTTCAAATGGTCTGCATTTACTCATCGAACCTCACCAATGTTATCAGCCCGAAGTGTACAACCTTATGTCTCACACAGCTCTGGGTGTAGATGAGGTAAATGCAGGTTGCATCACAAGCCCTGAATGAATTATTTAAGAATTGCTCTCTATTTCACTGTCATTGTGTTTTGTTTTTGTAATTCATTTTGATAATAGGATTTATCGGATTTTCTCTGCTGCCTTCATGCAGCTGTACACACGCTTGATTCTCTTATGGAGACATATAAATCCATGGGTTTGAAGATTCTTACTAGTCTGGTGTATTCCTAGGCATTGAATAGAGGGTGTTTAGCCCATTTCGTTGAGCAAGGGGCAGGTCTTGACTATTACGTATGTGACGTATGGAATGGTATCTGTGCTAATTTCTATCTCTGGTTTTATGCAGCACCCCAACTCAACTTTCCCCTTAAGCAAACATAAGTTGGTTTTCAAAATTTGAGACCCTGTTCTGTTTTGTAATTCAGTTCATGTGTAGCCAAGTTTACATTCCGTGTATTAGTGATATCTTATGATGTTTCTCTTTCTTTGTGACTTATTTCACTTAGAATCATCGTACCTGAATCCACTCATTATGCCACGATGGGCCAAATGACATAGATTTCATTGGTGAGTGATATTCCATTGTACGTACGTACCACAACTTCTTTATCCATTTTTCGCTTTCTGGGATATTTAACTTGTACCGTAGACGAGTTTCTTGCAAACAGAGCCGTCTGAAACTTTGGGGTGGCTGTGTGTTTTTGATTTTAATTTCCCTAAGCTATAGGACCATAAGTGGAAGTGCCGTAGGCTCCGTTGCTTTGTTTTTTAGGTGTTTCAGGAAACACCATACACTTCTTCAGAGTGGCTCTTGGCAATTTACATCCCACCCATCAGCATAACAAGGCTCCCTGTTCTCCATGGTCTGTGCTGCATTTCTGGATTTTACACTTTTTTCAGATGGCCCTTTTGACCGGGGGGCAGTGAGACTTCATTGTAGTTCAGATTTCTTTAACATTCTTGCTTGGTTTGCCAAAAGGGCGTATGCGTTTTTTCCTGAATATATTCCAGAAAAAACGCATACGCCCTTTTTGTCCAAGTGCATCATTGTTGACGTTCTGCCTCTTTTCCTATGCTTTAAGTGCAATTCCAGTCTACCCCCTGAAATCGTTTTCCTGAAATTCTGCCCCGCTTTCAAGTCCTCTTCGCAGACTTGCTTCAATATAGTTTTGGACGATAGCTGTCATTTATAACTCTGCAGGTTTGTGACTTACAGTGCCCCTGAGCTCCTTTCTTCAAATCGCTTTCTTGTGAGCTGGCCGCAAACCCGCAGGATTGCTTCAGGCCCTAATCTGGTTCCGGCACGGCATGCTGAGCCTTTGGTTAATTCCTCTTCCTGGTTGGAAATGAGCGTTAAATTTGCCCGTGCAGACACCTACAGCTAGTCTCTCATTGGTTCTCCTTATTCCTGTTCATCTTGCGCAAAAATTGCAAACTGTGCCAAACAGGAGGTTAAAGGCACTGACTCTCCAAGTGGGGATAGTGTTAGTAAAGGGTCTGGAATTGTGAACCCGAGTAAAAGGGGACAAAAACTGAGATGCATTTGAAAACGTTTCCCAGTCACACGGTGCACCATACTGTGGGTTTCCCATGCATGCTTTAGCTGAAGGAAGAATCGCTTAAACCTGGAGAGTTAGGACCCATGGAATGGGTACCATGCAGTATGACTTCAAATGGTCTGCATTTGCTCATCGAACCTCACCAATGCTATCAGCCCGAAGTGTCCAACCTTATGTCTCACTCAGCTCTGGGTTTTGATGAGGTAAATGCAGGTTGCATCACAAGCCCTGAATGAATTATTTAAGCATTGCTCTCTATTTCACTGTCATTGTGTTTTGTTTTTGTAATTCATTTTGATAATAGGATTTATCGGATTTTCTCTGCTGCCTTCATGCAGCTGTACACAGGCTTGATTCTCTTATGGAGACATATAAATCCATGGGTTTGAAGATTCTTACTAGTCAGGTGTATTCCTAGGCGTTGAATATAGGGTGTTTAGCCCATTTCGTTGAGCAAGTGGTACGTCTTGACTATTACGTATTTGACAGATGGAATGGTATCTGTGCTAATTTCTAACTCTGGTTTTATGCAGCACCCCAATTCACCTTTCCCCTTACGCAAACATAAGTTGGTTTTCTAAATTTGAGACCCTGTTCTGTTTTGTAATTCAGGTCATGTGTAGCCAAGATTACATTCCGTGTATTAGTGATATGATGTTTCATTTTCTGTGTGACTTATTTCACTTAGAATCATTGTACCTGAATCCACTCATTATGCCACGACGGGCCTGATGATATAGATTTCATTGGTGAGTGATATTCCATTGTACGTACGTACCACAATTTCTTTATCCATTTTTTGCTTTCTGGGATATTTAACTTGTACCGTAGACGAGGTTCTTGTGAAGAGAGCCGTCTGAAACTTTGGGGTGGCTGTGTGTTTTTGGTTTTAATATCCCTAAGCTATAGGACCATAAGTGGAAGTGCCGTAGGCTCTCTTGCTTTGTTTTTTAGGTGTTTCAGGAAACACCATACACTTCTCCAGAGTGTCTCTTGGCAATTTACATCCCACCCATCAGCATAACAAGGCTCCCTGTTCTCCATGGCCTGTACTGCCTTTCTGGATTTTACACTTTTTTCAATGGCCCTTTTGACCGGGGGGCAGTGAGACTTCATTGTAGTGCAGATTTGTTTAACATGCTTACTTGGTTGGCCAGAAAGTGCGTATGCGTTTTTTCCTGAATATATTCCGGAAAAAACGCATATGCCCTTTTTGGCCAAGTGCATCATTGTCGACGTTCTGCCTCTTTTCCTATGCTTTAAATGCAATTCCAGTCTACACCCTGAAATCGTTTTCCTGCAATTCTGCCCCGCTTTCAAGTCCTCTTCGCAGCCTTCCTTCAATATATTATTGGACGATAGCTGTCATTTATAAATCTGCAGGTGTGTGAATTACAGTGCCCCTGAGCTCCTTTCTTCAAATCGCTTTCTTGTAAGCTGGCCACAAACCCTCAGGATTGATCCAGGCCCTAATCTGGTTCCGGCACGGCATGCTGAGCGTTTGGTTAATTCCTATTCCTGGTTGGAAATGAGCGTTAAATTTGCCCGTGCAGACACCTACAGCTAGGCTCTCATTGGTTCTCCCTATTCCTGTTCATATTGCGCAGAAATTGCAAACTGTGCCAAACAGCAGGTTACAGGCACTGGCTCTCCATGTGGGGAGAGTGTTAGTAAAGCGTCTGGAATTGTGAACCCGACTAAATGGGGACGAAAACTGAGATGCATTTGAAAACGTTTCCCGGTCACACGGTGCACCATACTGTGGGTTTCCCATGCATGTTTTAGCTGAAGTAAGAATCGCTTAAACCTGGAGAGTTGGGACCCACGGAATGGGTACCATGCAGTATGACTTCAAATGGTCTGCATTTGCTCATCGAACCTCACCAATGCTATCAGCCCGAAGTGTCCAACCTTATGTCTCACTCAGCTCTGGGTGTAGATGAGGTAAATCCAGGTTTCATCACAAGCCCTGAATGAATTATTTAAGAATTGCTCTCTATTTCACTGTCATTGTGTTTTCTTTTTATAATTCATTTAATAATGGGATTTATCGGATTGTCTCTGCTGCCTTCATGCAGCTGTACACACGCTTGATTCTCTTATGGAGACATATAAATCCATGGGTTTGAAGATTCTTTCTAGTCAGGTGTATTCCTAGGCGTTGAATATAGGGTGCTTAGCCCATTTGGTTGAGCAAGGGGTAGGTCTTGACTATTACATATTTGACGTAAGGAATGGTATCTGTGCTAATTTCTATCTCTGGTTTTATGCAGGCCCCCAACTCACCTTTCCCCTTAAGCAAACATAAGTTGGTTTTCTTAATTTGAGACCCTGTTCTGTGTTGTAATTCAGTTCATGTGTAGCCAAGATTACATTCCGTGTATTAGTGACATCTTATGATGTTTCATTTTCTGTGTGACTTATTTCACTTAGAATCATCATACCTGAATCCACTCATTATGCCAGGACGGGCCAGATGACATAGACTTCATTGGTGAGTGATATTCCATTGTACGTACGTACCACAACTTCTTTATCCATTTTTCGCATTCTGGGATATTTAACTTGTACCGTAGACGAGGTTCTTGTAAACAGAGCCGTCTGAAACTCAGGGGTGGCTGTGTGTTTTTGATTTTAATTTCCCTAAGCTATAGGACCATATGTGGAAGTGCTGTAGGCTCCTTTGGCTTGTGTTTTAGGTGTTTCAGGAAACACCATACACTTCTCCAGAGTGGCTGTTGGCAATTTACATCCCACCCATCAGCATAACCAGGCTCCCTGTTCTCCATGGCCTGTGCTGCATTTCTGGATTTTACACTTTTTTCAGATGGCCCTTTTGACCGGGGGGCAGTGAGACTTGATTATAGTGCAGATTTCTTTCACATGCTTGCTTGGTTGGCCAAAAAGTGCGTATGCGTTTTTTCCTGAATATATTCAGGAAAAAACGCATATGCCCTTTTTGGCCAAGTGCATCATTGTCGACGTTCTACCTCTATTCCTATGCTTTAAATGCAACTCCAGTCTACCCCCTGAAATCGTTTTCCTGCAATTCTGTCCCGCTTTCAAGTCCTCTTCGCAGCCTTCCTTCAATATATTTTTGGACGATAGCTGTCATTTATAACTCTGCAGGTTTGTGAATTACAGTGCCCCTGAGCTCCTTTCTTCAAATCGCTTTCTTGTGAGCTGGCCGCAAACCCACAGGATTGCTTCAGGCCCTAATCTGGTTCCGGCACGGCATGCTGAGCCTTTGGTTAATTCCTCTTCCCGGTGGGACATGAGCATTAAATTTGCCCGTGCAGACACCTACAGCTAGTCTCTCATTGGTTCTCCCTATTCCTGTTCATCTTGCGCAGAAATTGCGAACTGTGCCAAACAGCAGGTTACAGGCACTGGCTCTCCATGTGGGGAGAGTGTTAGTTAAGCGTCTGGAATTGTGAACCCGACTAAATGCGGACGAAAACTGAGATGCATTTCAAAACGTTTCCCGGTCACACGGTGCACCATACTGTGGGTTTCCCATGCATGTTTTAGCTGAAGGAAGAATCGCTTAAACCTGGAGAGTTGGGACCCACGGAATGGGTACCATGCAGTATGACTTCAAATGGTCTGCATTTGCTCATCGAACCTCACCAATGCTATCAGCCCGAAGTGTCCAACCTTATGTCTCACTCAGCTCTGGGTGTAGATGAGGTAAATCCAGGTTGCATCACAAGCCCTGAATGAATTATTTAAGAATTGCTCTCTATTTCACTGTCATTGTGTTTTGGTTTTGTAATTCATTTTGATAATAGGATTTATCGGATTTTCTCTGCTGCCTTCATGCAGCTGTACACATGCTTGATTCTCTTATGGAGACATATAAATCCATGGGTTTGAAGATTCTTACTAGTCTGGTGTATTCCTAGGCGTTGAATAGAGGGTGTTTAGCCCATTTCGTTCAGCAAGGGGTAGGTCTTGACTATTACGTATGTGACGTATGAAATGGTATCTGTGCTAATTTCTATCTCTGGTTTTATGCAGCACCCCAACCCACCTTTCCCCTTAAGCAAACATAAGTTTTTTTCAAAATTTGAGACCCTGTTCTGTTTTGTAATTCAGTTCATGTGTAGCCAAGATTACATTCCGTGTATTAGTGATATGATGTTTCATTTTCTGTGTGACTTATTTCACTTAGAATCATTGTAACTGAATCCACTCATTATGCCACGACGGGCCTGATGATATAGATTTCATTGGTGAGTGATATTCCATTGTACGTACGTACCACAATTTCTTTATCCATTTTTCGCTTTCTGGGATATTTAACTTGTACCGTAAACGAGGTTCTTGTGAAGAGAGCCGTCTGAAACATTGGGGTGGCTGTGTGTTTTTGATTTTAATTTCCCTAAGTTATAGGACCATAAGTGGAAGTGCCGTAGGCTCTGTTGCTTTGTTTTTCAGGTGTTTCAGGAAACACCATACACTTCTCCAGAGTGGCTCTTGGCAATTTACATCCCACCCATCAGCATAACAAGGCTCCCTGTTCTCCATGACCTGTGCTGCCTTTCTGGATTTTACACTTTTTTCAGATGGCCCTTTTGACCGGGGGGCAGTGAGACTTCATTGTAGTGCAGATTTCTTTAACATGCTTGCTTGGTTGGCCAGAGAGTGCGTATGCGTTTTTTCCTGAATATATTACTGAAAAAACGCATACGCCCTTTTTGGCCAAGTACATCATTGTCGACGTTCTGCCTCTTTTCCTATGCTATAAATGCAATTCCAGTCTGCACCCTGAAATCGTTTTCCTGCAATTCTGCCCCGCTTTCAAGTCCTCTTCGCAGCCTTCCTTCAATATATTTTTGGACGATAGCTCTCATTTATAACTCTGCAGGTTTGTGAATTACAGTGCCCCTGAGCTCCTTTCTTCAAATCGCTTTCTTGTGAGCTGGCCGCAAACCCACAGGATTGCTTCAGGCCCTAATCTGGTTCCGGCACGGCATGCTGAGCCTTTGGTTAATTACTCTTCCAGGTGGGAAATGAGCATTAAATTTGCCCGTGCAGACACCTACAGCTAGTGTCTCATTGGTTCTCCCTATTCCTGTTCATCTTGCGCAGAAATTGCAAACTGTCCCAAACAGGAGGTTAAAGGCACTGACTCTCCAAGTGGGGAGAGTGTTAGTAAAGGGTCTGGAATTGTGAACCCGAGTAAAAGGGGCAAAAACTGAGATGCATTTGAAAACGTTTCCCGGTCACACTGTGCACCATACTGTGGGTTTCCCATGCATGTTTTAGCTGAAGGAAGAATCCCTTAAACCTGGAGAGTTGGGACCCATGGAATGGGTACCATGCAGTATGACTTCAAATGGTCTGCATTTGCTCATCGAACCTCACCAATGCTATCAGGCCGAAGTGTTCAACCTTATGTCTCACTCAGCTCTGGGTTTAGATGAGGTAAATCCAGGTTTCATCACAAGCCCTGAATGAATTATTTAAGAATTGCTCTCTATTTCACTGCCATTGTGTTTTGTTTTTGTAATTCATTTTGATAATAGGATTTATCGGATTTTCTCTGCTGCCTTCATGCAGCTGTACACACGCTTGATTCTCTTATGGACACATATAAATCCATGGGTTTGAAGATTCTTACTAGTCAGGTGTATTCCTAGGCGTTGAATATAGGGTGTTTAGCCCATTTCGTTGAGCAAGGTGTAGGTCTTGACTATTACATATTTGAAGTATGGAATGGTATCTGTGCTAATTTCTATCTCTGGTTTTATGCAGCACCCCAACTCACCTTTCCCCTTAAGTAAACATAAGTTGGTTTTCTAAATTTGAGACCCTGTTCTGTTTTGTAATTCAGTTCATGTATAGCCAAGATTACATTCCGTGTATTAGTGATATCTTATGATGTTTCATTTTCTGCGTGACTTATTTCACTTAGAATCATCGTACCTGAATCCATTTATTATGCCAGGATGGGCCAGATGACATAGACTTCATTGGTGAGTGATATTCCATTGTACGTACGTACCACAACTCCTTTATCCATTTTTTGCTTTCTGGGATATTTAACTTGTACCGTAGACGAGGTTCTTGCAAACAGAGCCGTCTGAAATTTAGGGGTGGCTGTGTGTTTTTGATTTTAATTTCCCTAATCTATAGGACCGTAAGTGGAAGTGCTGTAGGCTCCGTTGCTTTGTTTTTTAGGTGTTTCAGGAAACACCATACACTTCTCCAGAGTGGCTGTTGGCAATTTACATCCCACCCATCAGTATAACAAGGCTCCCTGTTCTCCATGGCCTGTGCTGCATTTCTGGATTTTACACTTTTTTCAGATGGCCCTTTTGACCGGGGTGCAGTGAGACTTCATTGTAGTGCAGATTTCTTTAACATGCTTGCTTGGTTGGCCAAAAAGTGTGTATGCGTTTTTTCCTGAATATATTTAGGAAAAAATGCATACGCCCTTTTTAGCCAAGTGCATCATTGTCGACGTTCTGCCTCTTTTCCTATGCTTTAAATGCAATTCCAGTCTACCCCCTGAAATTGTTTTCCTGCAATTCTGCCCCGCTTTCAAATCCTCTTCGCAGCCTTCCTTCAATATATTTTTGGACTATAGCTGTCAATTATAACTCTGCAGGTTTGTGAATTACAGTGCCCCTGAACTCCTTTCTTCAAATTGCTTTCTTACGAGCTGGCCGCAAACCCGCAGGATTGCTTCAGGCCCTAATCTGGTACCGGCACGGCATGCTGAGCCATTGGTTAATTCCTCTTCCTGGTTGGAAATGAACGTTAAATTTGCCCGTTCAGACACCTACAGCTAGTCTCTCATTTGTTCTCCCTATTCCTGTTCATCTTGCACAGAAATTGCAAACTGTGCCAAACAGCAGGTTAAAGGCACTGACTCTCCAAGTGGGGAGAGTGTTAGTAAAGGGCCTGGAATTGTGAACCCGAGTAAAAGGGGACGAAAACTGAGATGCATTTGAAAACGTTTCCCGGTCACATGGTGAACCTTACTGTGGGTTTCCCATGCATGTTGTAGCTGAAGGAAGAACCACTTAAACCTGGAGATTTGGGACCCATGGAATGGGTACCATGCAGTATGACTTCAAAGGGTCTGCATTTGTTCATCGAACCTCACCAATGCTATCAGCCCGAAGTGCCGAACCTTATGTCTCACTCAGCTCTGGATGTAGATGTGGTAAATCCAGGTTGCATCAGAAGCCCTGAATGAATTATTTAAGAATTGCTCTCTATTTCACTGTCCTTGTGTTTTTTTGTTATTCATTTTGATAATGGGATTTATCGGATTTTCTCTGCTGCCTTCATGCCGCTGTACACACGCTTCATTCTCTTCTGGAGACATATAAATCCATGGGTTTGAAGATTCTTACTAGTCAGGTGTATTCCTAGGCGTTGAATATGTGGTGTTTAGTCCATTTCGTTGAGCAAGGGGTAGGTCTTAACTATTACATATTTGGCTTATGAAAAGGTATCTGTGCTAATTTCTATCTCTGGTTTTATGCAGCACCCCAATTCACCTTTCCCCTTAAGCAAGCATAAGTTGGTTTTCAAAATTTGAGACCCTGTTCTGTTTTGTAATTCAGTTCATGTGTAGCCAAGTTTACATTCCGTGTATTTGTGATATCTTATGATGTTTCATTTTCTGTGTGACTTATTTCACTTAGAATCATCATATCTGAATCCACTCATTATGCCGCGACGGGCCTGATGACATAGATTTCATTGCTGAGTGATATTCCATTGTACGTACGTACCACAACTTCTTTATCCACTTTTCACATTCTGGGATATTTAACTTGTACCGTAGACGAGGTTCTTGTAAAGAGAGCCGTCTGAAACTTTGGGGTGGCTGTGTGTTTTTGATTTTAATTTCCCTAAGCTATAGGACCATAAGTGGAAGTGCCGTAGGCTCCGTTGCTTTGTTTTTTAGGTGTTCCAGGAAACACCATACACTTCTCCAGAGTGGCTGTTGGCAATTTACATCCCGCCCATCAGCATAACAAGGCTCCCTGTTCTCCTTGGGTTGTGCTGCCTTTCTGGATTTTACACTTTTTTCAGATGGCCCTTTTGACCGGGGGGCCGTGAGACTTCATTGTAGTGCAGATTTCATTAACATGCTTGCTTCCTTGGCCAAAAAGGGCGTATGCGTTTTTTCCTGAATATATTCAGGAGAAACGCATACGCCCTTTTTGGCCAAGAACATCATTGTCAACGTTCTGCCTCTTTTCCTATGCTTTAAATGCAATTCCCGTCTACCCCCTGAAATCGTTTTCCTGCAATTCTGCCCCGCTTACAAGTTCTCTTCGCAGCCTTCCTTCAATATGTTTTTGGACGATAGCTGTCATTTATAACTCTGCAGGTTTGTGAGTTACAGTGCCCCTGAGCTCCTTTCTTCAACTCGCTATCTTGTGAGCTGGCCGCAAACCCGCTGGATTGCTTCAGGCCCTAATCTGGTTCCAGCACGGCATGTTGACCCTTAGGTTAATTCCTCTTCCTGGCAGGAAATGAGCGTTAAATTTGCCCGTGCAGACACCTACAGCTAGTGTCTCATTGGTTCTCCCTATTCCTGTTCATCTTGTGCAGAAATTGCAAACTGTGCCAAACAGGGGGTTAAAGCACTGACTCTCCAAGTGGGGAGAGTGTTCGTATAGGGTCTGGAATGGTGAATCCGAGTAAAAGGGGATGAAAACTGAGATGCATTTGAAAACGTTTCCCGGTCACACAGTGCACCATACTGTGGGTTTCCCATGCATGTTTTAGCTGAAGGAAGAATCCCTTAAACCTGGAGAGTTGGGACCCATGGAATGAGTACCATGCAGAATGACTTCAAAGGGTTGCATTTGCTCATCGAACCTCACCAATGCTATCAGCCCGAAGTGCCCAACCTTATGTCTCACTCAGCTCTGGGTATAGATGTGGTAAATCCAGGTTGCATCACAAGCCCTGAATGAATTATTTAAGAATTGCTCTCTATTTCACTGTCCTTGTGTTTTGTTTTCGTAATTCATTTTGATAATGGGATTTATCGGATTTTCTCTGCTGCATTCATGCCGCTGTACACAGGCTTAATTCTCTTCTGGAGACATATAAATCCATGGGTTTGAAGATTCTTACTAGTGAGGTGTATTCCTAGGCGTTGAATATGTGGTGTTTAGTCCATTTCATTGAGCAAGGGGTAGGTCTTAACTATTACATATTTGGCTTATGAAAATGTATCTGCGCTAATTTCTATCTCTGGTTTTATGCAGCACCCCAATTCAACTTTCCCCTTAAGCAAGCATAAGTTGGTTTTCTAAATCTGAGACCCTGTTCTGTTTTGTAATTCAGTTCATGTGTAGCGAAGTTGACATTCCGTGTATTAGTGATATCTTATGATGTTTCATTTTCTGTGTGACTTATTTCACTTACAATCATCATACCTGAATCCACTCATTATGCCGCAATGGGCCTGATGACATAGATTTCATTGCTGAGTGATATTCCATTGTACGTACGTACCACAACTTCTTTATCCATTTTTCACATTCTGCGATATTTAACTTGTACCGTAGACGAGGTTCTTGTAAAGACGGCCGTCCGAAACTTTGGGGTGGCTGTGTGTTTTTGATTTTAATTTCCCTAAGCTATAGGACCATAAGTGGAAGTGCCGTAGGCTCCATTGCTTTGTTTTCTAGGTGTTCCAGGAAACACCATACACTTCTCCAGAGTGGCTGTTGGCAACTTATATCCCGCCCATCAGCATAACAAGGCTCCCTGTTCTCCATGGCCGGTGCTGCCTTTCTGGATTTTACACTTTTTTCAGATGGCCCTTTTGACCGGGGGGCAGTGAGACTTCATTGTAGTGCAGATTTCTTTAACATGCTTGCTTGGTTGGCCAAAAAGGGTGTATGCGTTTTTTCCTGAATATATTCAGGAAAAAACGCATACGGCCTTTTTGGCCAAGAGCATGATTGTCGACGTTCTGCCTCTTTTCCTATGCTTTAAATGCAATCCCCGTCTACCCCATGAAATCGTTTTCCTGCAATTCTCCTCCGCTTACATGTTCTCTTCGCAGCCTTCCTTCAATATATTTTGTACGATAGCTGTCATTTATAACTCTGCAGGTTTGTGAGTTACAGTGCCCCTCAGCTCCTTTCTTCAACTCGCTATCTTGTGAGCTGGCCGCAAACCCGCTGGATTGCTTCAGGCCCTAATCTGGTTCCGGCAGGGCATGCTGAGCTTTTGCTTAATTCCTCTTCCTGGTGGGAAATGAGCGTTAAATTTGCCCGTGCAGACACCTACAGCTAGTCTCTCATTGGTTCTCCCTATTTCTGTTCATCTTGCGCAGAAATTGCAAACTGTGCCAAACAGGAGGTTAAAGGCACTGACTCTCCAAGTGGGCAGAGTGTTAGTAAAGGGTCTGGAATTGTGAAACCGAGTAAAAGGGGACAAAAACTGAGATGCATTTGAAAACGTTTTCCGGTCACATGGTGCACCATACTGTGGGTTTCCCATGCATGCTTTAGCTGAAGGAAGAATCACTTAATCCTGGAGACTTGAGACCCATGGAATGGGTACCATGCAGTATGACTTCAAATGGTCTGCATTTGCTCATCGAACCTCACCAATGCTATCAGCCCGAAGTGTCCAACATTATGTCTCACTCAGATCTGGGTGTAGATGAGGTAAATCCAGGTTGCATCACAAGCCCTGAATGAATTATTTAAGAATTGCTCTCTATTTCACTGTCATTCTGTTTGCTTTTTGTAATTCATTTTGATAATAGGATTTATCGGATTTTCTCTGCTGCCTTCATGCAGCTGTACACACGCTTGATTCTCTTATGGAGACATATAAATCCATGGGTTTGAAGATTCTCTCTAGTCAGGTGTATTCCTAGACGTTGAATATAGGGTGTTTAGCCCATTTGGTTGAGCAAGGGGTAGGTCTTGACTATTACATATTTGACGTATGGAATGGTATCTGTGCTAATTTCTATCTCTGGTTTTATGCAGCACCCCAACTCACCTTTCCCCTTACGCGAACATAAGTTGGTTTTCAAAATTTGAGACCCTGTTCTGTTTTGTAATTCAGTTCATGTGTAGCCAAGATTACATTCCGTGTATTAGTGACATCTTATGATGTTTCATTTTCTGTGTGATTTATTTCACTTAGAATCATCGTACCTGAATCCACTCATTATGCCACGACGGGCCAGATGACATAGATTTCATTGCTGAGTGATATTCCATTGTACGTACGTACCACAACTTCTTTATCCATTTTTCGCTTTCTGGGATATTTTACTTGTACCGTAGACGAGGTTCTTGTAAACAGAGCCGTCTGAAACTTTGGGGTGGCTGTGTGTTTTTGATTTTAATTTCCCTAAGCTATAGGACCATAAGTGGAAGTGCCGTAGGCTCCGTTGCTTTGTTTTTTAGGTGTTTCAGGAAACACCATACACTTCTCCAGAGTGGCGCTTGGCAATTTACATCCCACCCATCAGCATAACACGGCTCCCTGTTCTCCATGGCCTGTGCTGCATTTCTGGATTTTACACTTTTTTCAGATGGCCCTATTGACCAGGGGGCTGTGAGACTTCATTGTAGTGCTGATTTCTTTAACATGCTTGCTTGGTTGGCCAAAAAGGGGGTATGCGTTTTTTCCTGAATATATTCAGGAAAAAACGTATACGCCCTTTTTGGCCAAGTGCATCATTGTCGACGTTCTGCCTTTATTCCTATGCTTTAAATGCAATTCCAGTCTACACCCTGAAATCGTTTCCCTGCAATTCTGCCCCGCTTTCAAGTCCTCTTCGCAGCCTTCCTTCAATATATTTTTGGACTATAGCTGTCATTTATAACTCTGCAGGTTTGTGAATTACAGAGCCCCTGAACTCCTTTCTTCAAATCGCTTTCCTGTGAGATGGCCGCAAACCCGCAGGATTGCTTCAGGCCCTAATCTGGTTTCGGGACGGCATTCTGAGCCTTTGGTTAATTCCTCTTCCCGGTTGGAAATGAGCGTTAAATTTGCCCGTGCAGACACCTACAGCTAGTCTCTCATTGGTTCTCCCTATTCCTGTTCATCTTTCGCAGAAATTGCAAACTGTGCCAAACAGGAGGTTAAAGGCACTGACTCTCCAAGTCGGGAGAGTGTTAATAAAGGGTCTGGAATTGTGAACCCGAGTAAAAGGGGACAAAAACTGAGATGCATTTGAAAACGTTTCCCGGTCACACGGTGCACCATACTGTGGGTTTCCCATGCATGCTTTAGCTGAAGGAAGAATCGCTTAAAACTGGAGAGTTGGGACCCCTAGAATGGGTACCATGCAGTATGACTTCAAATGGTCTGCATTAGCTCATCGAACCTCACCAAAGCTATCAGCCCGAAGTGTCCAACCTTATGTCTCACTCAGCTCTGGGTGTAGATGAGGTAAATCCAGGTTGCATCACAAGCCCTGAATGAATTATTTTAGAATTGCTCTCTATTTCACTGTCATTGTGTTTTGTTTTTGTAATTCATTTTGATAATGGGATTTATCGGATTTTCTCTGCTGCCTTCATGCAGCTGTACACACGCTTGATTCTCTTATGGAGACATATAAATCCATGGGTTTGAAGATTCTTACTAGTCAGGTGTATTCCTAGCCGTTGAATATAGGGTGTTTAGCCCATTTCGTTGAGCAAGGGGTAGGTCTTGACTATTACATATTTGACGTATGGAATGGTATCTGTGCTAATTTCTATCTCTGGTTTTATGCAGCACCCCAACTCACCTTTCCCCTTAAGCAAACATAAGTTGGTTTTCTAAATTTGAGACCCTGTTCTGTTTTGTAATTCAGTTCATGTGTAGCCAAGATTACATTCGATGTATTAGTGATATCTTATGATGTTTCATTTTCTGTGGGACTTATTTCCCTTAGAATCATCGTACCTGAACCACTTATTATGCCACGACGGGCCAGATGACATAGATTTCATTGGTGAGTGATATTCCATTGTACGTACGTACCACAACATCTTTATCCATTTTTTCGCTTTCTGGGATATTTAACTTGTACCGTAGACGAGGTTCTTGTAAACAGAGCCATCTGAAACTTTGGGGTGGCTGTGTATTTTTGATTTTAATTTCCCTAAGCTATAGGACCATAAGTGGAAGTGCCGTAGACTCCGTTGCTTTGTTTTTTAGGTGTTTCAGGAAACACCATACACTTCTCCAGAGTGGCTTTTGGCAATTTACATCCCACCCATCAGCATAACAAGGCTCCCTGTTCTCCATGGCCTGTGCTGCATTTCTGGATTTTACAGTTTGTTCAGATGGCCCTTTTGACCGGGGGGCAGTGAGACTTCATTGTAGTGCAGATTTCTTTAACATGCTTGCTTGGTTGGCCAAAAAGTGCGTATGCGTTTTTTCCTGAATATATTCAGGAAAAAACGCATACGCCCTTTTTGGCCAAGTGCATCATTGTCGACGTTCTGCCTTTTTTCCTATGCTTTAAATGCAATTCCAGTCTACCCCCTGAAATCGTTTTCCTGCAATTCTACCCCGCTTTCAAGTCCTCTTCGCAGCCTTCCTTCAATATATTTTTGGACGATAGCTGTCATTTATAACTCTGCAGGTTTGTGAATTACTTGGCCCCTGAGCTCCTTTCTTCAAATCGCTTTCTTGTGAGCTGGCCGCAAACCCGCAGGATTGCTTCAGGCCCTAATCTGGTTCCGGCACGGCATGCTGAGCGTTTGGTGAATTCCTCTTCCTGGTTGGAAATGAGCGTTAAATTTGCCCGTGCAGACACCTACAGCTGGTCTCTCATTGGTTTTCCCTATTCCTGTTCATCTTGCGCAGAAATTGCAAACTGTGCCAAACAGCAGGTTAAAGGCACTGTCTCTCCAAGTGAGGAGATTGTTAAAAGGGTCTGGAATGGTGAACCCGAGTAAAAGGGGACGAAAACTGAGATGCATTTGAAAACGTTTCCCGGTCACACAGTGCACCATACTGTGGGATTCCCATGCATGTTTTAGCTGAAGGAAGAATCGCTTAAACCTGGAGAGTTGGGACCCATGGAATGGGTTCCATGAAGTATGACTTCAAATGGTCTGCATTTGCTCATCGAACCTCACCAATGCTATCAGCCCGAAGTGTCCAACCTTATGTCTCACTCAGCTCTGGGTGTAGCTGAGGTAAATCCAGGTTGCATCACAAGCCCTGAATGAATTATTTAAGAATTGCTCTCTATTTCACTGTCATTCTGTTTGCTTTTTGTAATTCATTTTGATAATGGGATTTATCGGATTTTCTCTGCTGCCTTCATGCAGCTCTACACACGCTTGATTCTCTTATGGAGACATATAAATCCATGGGTTTGAAGATTCTTTCTAGTCAGGTGTATTCCTAGACGTTGAATATAGGGTGTTTAGCCCATTTGGTTGAGCAAGGGGTAGGTCTTGACTATTACATATTTGACGTATGGAATGGTATCTGTGCTAATTTCTATCTCTGGTTTTATGCAGCACCCCAACTCACCTTTCCCCTTACGTGACCATAAGTTGGTTTTCTAAATTTGAGACCCTGTTCTGCTTTTTAATTCAGTTCATGTGTAGCCAAGATTACATTCCGTGTATTAGTGACATCTTATGATGTTTCATTTTCTGTGTGAGTTATTTCACTTAGAATCATCGTACCTGAATCCACTCATTATGCCACGACGGGCCAGATGACATAGATTTCATTGGTGAGTGATATTCCATTGTACGTACGTACCACAACTTCTTTATCCATTTTTCGCTTTCTGGGATATTTAACTTGTACCGTAGACGAGGTTCTTGTAAACAGAGCCGTCTGAAATTTTGGGGTGGCTGTGTGTTTTTGATTTTAATTTCCCTAAGCTATAGGACCATAAGTGGAAGTGCCGTAGGCTCCGTTGCTTTGATTTTTAGGTGTTTCAGGAAACACCATACACTTCTCCAGAGTGGCTGTTGGCAATTTACATCCCACCCATCAGCATAACATGGCTCCCTGTTCTCCATGGCCTGTGCTGCCTTTCTGGATTTTACACTTTTTTCAGATGGCCCTTTTGATTGGGGGGCAGTGAGACTTCATTGTAGTGCAGATTTCTCTAACATGCTTGCTTGGTTGGCCAAAAAGGGCGTATGCGTTTTTTCCTGAATATATTCAGGAAAAAACGCATACGCCCTTTTTGGCCAAGTGCATCATTGTCGACGTTCTGCCTCTTTTCCTATGCTTTAAATGCAATTCCAGTCTACCCCCTGAAATCGTTTTCCTGCAATTCTGCCCCGCTTTCAAATCCTCTTCGCAGCCTTCCTTCAATATATTTTCGGACGATAGCTGTCATTTATAACTCTGCAGGTTTGTGAATTACAGTGCCCCTGAGCTCCTTTCTAAAAATCGCTTTCTTGTGAGCTGGCCGCAAACCCGCAGGATTGCTTCAGGCCCTAATCTGGTTCCTGCACGGCATGCTGAGTCTTTGGTTAATTCCTCTTCCTGGTTGGAAAGGAGCGTTAAATTTGCCCGTGCAGAGACCTACAGCTAGTCTCTCATTGGTTCTCCCTCTTCCTGTTCATCTTGCGCAGAAATTGCAAACTGTGCCAAACAGGAGGTTAAAGGCACTGACTCTCCATGTGGGGAGAGTTTTAGTAAAGCGTCTGGAATTGTGAACCCGAGTAAAAGGGGACAAAAACTGAGATGCATTGGAAAACGTTTCCCGGTCACATGGTGCACCATACTGTGGGTTTCCCATGCATGCTTTAGCTGAAGGAAGAATCACTTAAACCTGGAGAGTTGGGACCCATGGAATGGGTACCATGCAGTATGACTTCAAATGGTCTGCATTTGCTCATCGAACCTCACCAATGCTATCAGCCCGAAGTGTCCAACCTTATGTCTCACTCTGCTCTGGGTTTTGATGAGGTAAATCCAGGTTGCATCACAAGCCCTGAATGAATTATTTAAGAATTGTTCTCTATTTCACTGTCATTCTGTTTTGTTTTTGTAATTCATTTTGATAATGGGATTTATCGGATTTTCTCTGCTGCATTCATGCAGCTGTACACACGCTTGATTCTCTTATGGAGACATATAAATGCATGGGTTTGAATATTCTTTCTAGTCAGGTGTATTCCTAGGCGTTGAATATAGGGTGTTTAGCCCATTTGGTTGAGCAAGGGGTAGGTCTTGACTATTACATATTTGACGTATGGAATGGTATCTGTGCTAATTTCTATCTCTGGTTTTATGCAGCACCCCAACTCACCTTTCCCCTTAAGCAAACATAAGTTGGTTTTCTAAATTTGAGACCCTGTTCTGATTTGTAATTCAGTTCATGTGTAGCCAAGATTACATTCGGTGTATTAGTGATATCTTATGATGTTTCATTTTCTGTGGGACTTATTTCACTTAGAATCATCGTACCTGAATCCACTCATTATGCCACGACGGGCCAGATGACATAGATTTCATTGGTGAGTGATATTCCATTGTACGTACGTACCACAACTTCTTTATCCATTTTTCGCTTTCTGGGATATTTAACTTGTACCGTAGACGAGGTTCTTGTAAACAGAGCCGTCTGAAACTTTGGGGTGGCTGTGTGTTTTTGATTTTAATTTCCCTAAGCTATAGGACCATAAGTGGAAGTGCCGTAGGCTCCGTTGCTTTGTTTTTTGGTGTTTCAGGAAACACCATACACTTCTCCAGAGTGGCTGTTGGCAATTTACATCCCACCCATCAGCATAACAAGGCTCCCTGTTCTCCATGGCCTGTGCTGCATTTCTGGATTTTACACTTTTTCAGATGGCCCTTTTGACCGGGGGGCAGTGAGACTTCATTGGAGTGCAGATTTCTTTAACATGCTTGCTTGGTTGGCCAAAAAGGGCGTATGCGTTTTTTCCTGAATATATTCAGGAAAAAACGCATACGCCCTTTTTGGCCAAGTGCATCATTGTCGACGTTCTGCCTCTTTTCCTATGCTTTAAATGCAATTCCAGTCTACCCCCTGAAATCGTTTTCCTGGAATTCTGCCCCGCTTTCAAGTCCTCTTCGCAGCCTTCCTTCAATATATTTTCGGACGATAGCTGTCATTTATAACTCTGCAGATTTGTGAATTACAGTGCCCCTGAGCTCCTTTCTTCAACTCGCTATCTTGTGAGCTGCCTGCACACCCGCAGTATTGCTTCAGGCCCTAATCTGGTTCCGGCATGGCAAGCTGAGCCTTTGGTTAATTCCCCTTCCTGGTGAGAAATGAGCATTAAATTTGCCCGTGCAGAAACCTACAGCTAGTCTCTCATTGGTTCTCCCTATTCGATTTCATCTTGCGCAGAAACTGGAAACTGTGCCAAACAGAAGGGTAAATGTACTGAATCTCCAAGTGGGGAGAGTGTTAGTAAAGGCTCTGGAATGGTGAACCCAAGTAAAAGGGGACGAAAATTGAGATGCATTTGAAAAAGTTTCCCGGTCACACAGTGCACCATACTGTGGGTTTCCCATGCATGTTTTAGCTGAAGGAAGAATCCCTTAAACCTGGAGAGTTGGGACCCATGGAATGGGTACCATGCAGTATGACTTCAAAGGGTCTGCATTTGCTCATCGAACCTCACCAATGCTATCAGCCCGAAGTGTCCAACCTTATGTCTCACTCAGCTCTGGGTGTAGATGTGGTAAATCCAGGTTGCATCACAAGCCCTGAATGAATTATTTAAGAATTGCTCTCTATTTCACTGTCCTTGTGTTTTGTTTTTGTAATTCATTTTGATAATGGGATTTATCGGATTTTCTCTGCTGCATTCATGCCACTGTACACACGCTTCATTCTCTTACAGAGACATATAAATCCATAGGTTTGAAGATTCTTACTAGTCAGGTGTATTCCTAGGCATTGAATATGGGGTGTTTAGTCCATTTCGTTGAGCAAGGGGTAGGTGTTGACTATTACATATTTGGCTTATGGAAAGGTATCTGTGCTAATTTCTATCTCTGGTTTTATGCATCACCCCAACTCACCTTTCCCCTTAAGCAAGCGTGAGTTGGTTTTCTAAATTTGAGACCCTGTTGTGTTTTGTAATTCAGTTCATGTGTAGCCAAGTTTACATTCCGTGTATTAGTGATATCTTATGATGTTTCATTTTCTGTGTGACTTATTTCACTTAGAATCATCGTGCCTGAATCCACTCATTGTGCCGTGACGGGCGTGATGACATAGATTTCATGGATGAGTGATATTCCATTGTACTTACATACCACAACTTCTTTATCCATTATTCACATTCTGGGATATTTAACTTTTACCGTAGACGAGGTTCTCGTAAACAGAGCCGTGTGAAACATTGGGGTGGCTGTGTGTTTTTGATTTTAATTTCCCTAAGCTATAGGACCATAAGTGGAAGTGCCGTAGGCTCCGTTGCTTTGTTTTTTAGGTGTTCCAAGAAACACCATACACTTCTCCAGAGTGGCTGTTTGCAATTTACATCCCGCCCATCAGCATAACAATGCTCCCTGTTCTCCATGGCCTGTGCTGCCTTTCTGGATTTTACACATTTTTCAGATGGCCCTTTTGACCGGGGGGCAGTGAGACTTCATTGTACGGCAGATTTCTTTAACATGCTTGCTTGGTTGGCCAAAAAGTGTGTATGCGTTTTTTCCTGAATATATTCAGGAAAAAACGCATACGCCCTTTTTGGCCAAGAGCATCATTGTCAACGTTCTGCGTCTTTTCCTATGCTTTAAATGCAATTCCCGTCTACCCCCTGAAATCGTTTTCCTGCAATTCTGCCCTGCTTACAAGTCGTCTTCGCAGCCTTCCTTCAATATTTTTTTGGACGAGAGCTGTCATTTATAACTCTGCAGGTTTTTGAGTTACAGTGCCCCTGAGCTCATTTCTGCAACTCGCTATCTTGTGAGCTGGCCGCAAACCCGCAGGATTGCTTCAGGCCCTAATCTGTTTCCGGCTCGGCATGCTGAGCCTTTGGTTAATTCCTCTTCCTGGTGGGAAATGAGCGTTAAATTTGCCCGTGCAGAAACCTATAGCTAGTCTCTCATTGGTTCTCCCGATTCCTGTTCATCTTACGCAGAAATTGCAAACTGTGCCAAACAGCAGGTTAAAGGCACTGACTCTCCAAGTGGGGGGAGGGTAAGTAAAAGATCTGGAATTGTGAACCCTAGTAAAAGGCGACGAAAACTGAGATGCATTTGAAAACGTTTCCCGGTCACACGGTGTACCATACTGTGGGTTTCCCATGCATGTTTTACCTGAAGGAAGATTCGCTTAAACCTGGAGAGTTGGGACCCATGGAATGGATACAATGCAGTATGACTTCAAATGGTCTGCATTTGCTCAGCGAACCTCACCAATCCTATCAGCCCGAAGTGTTCAACCTTATGTCTCACTCAGGTCTGGGTGTAGATGAGGTAAATCCAGGTTGCATCCCAAGCCCTGAATGAATTATTTAAGAATTGCTCTCTATTTCACTGTCATGTGTTTTGTTTTTGTAATTCATTTTGATAATGGGATTTATCGGATTTTCTCTGCTGCGTTTAGGCCGCTGTACACACGCTTGATTTCCTTATGGAGACATATAAATCCATGGGTTTTAAGATTCTTACTTCTCAGGTATATTCCAAGGCGTTGAATATGGGGTGTTGAGTCCATTTCGTTGAGCAAGGCGTAGGTCTTTTCTATTATATATTTGGCTTATGGAACGGTATCTGTGCTAATTTCAATCTCTGGTTTTATGCAGAACCCCAACACACCTTCCCCATAAGCAAGCATAAGTTGGTTTTCTAAATTTGAGACCCTGTTCTGTTTTGTAATTCAGTTCATGTGTAGCCAAGTTTACATTCCGTGTATTAGTGATATCTTATGATGTTTGTTTTTCTGTGTGACTTATTTCTCGTAGAATCATCGTACCTGAATCCACTCATTATTCCGCTATGGGCCTGATGACGTAGATTTCATTGCTGAGTGATATTCCATTGTACGTACGTACAACAACTTCTTTATTCATTTTTTGCTTTCTCGGATATTTAACTTGCATCGTAGACGAGGTTCTTGTAAACAGAGCCGTCCCAAAATTTGGGGTGGCTGTGTGTGTTTGATTTTAATTTCCCTAAGCTATATGACCATAAGTGGAAGTGCCATAGGCTGTGTTTCTTTGTTTCCTACGTGTTTCAGGAAACACCATACACTTCTCCAGAGTGGCTGTTGGCAATTTACATCCCGCCCATCAGCATAACAAGGCTCCCTGTTCTCCATGCCCTGTCCTGCCTTTCTGGATTTTACACATTTTTCAGATGGCCCTTTTCACCGGGGGGCAGTGAGACTTCATTGTAGTGCAGATTTCCTTTACACGCTTGCTTGGTTGGCCAAAAAGTGCGTATGCGTTTTTTCCTGAATATATTCAGGAAAAGAACGCATACGACCTTTTTCGCCAAGTGCATCATTGTCGACATTCTGCCTCTTCCTATGCTTTAAGTGCAATTCCAGTCTACCCCCTGAAATCGTTTTCCTGAAATTCTGCCCCGCTTTCAAGTCCTCTTCGACGACTAACTTCAATATATTTTTGGACGATAGCTCTCATTCATAACTCTGCAGGTTTGTGAATTACAGTGCCCCTGAGCTCCTTTCTTCAACTCGCTTTCTTGTGAGCTGGCCGCAAAACCGCAGGATTGCTTCAGGCCCTAATCTTTTTCCAGCAGGCACGCTGAGCCTTTGGTTAATTCCTCTTCCTGGTGGGAAATGAGCGTTCCATTTGCCCGTGCAGACACCTACAGCTAGTCTCTCATTGGTTCTCCTTATTCCTGATCATCTTGCGCAGAAATTGCAAACTGTGCCAAACAGGAGGTTAAAGGCACTGACTCTCCAAGTGGGGAGAGTGTTAGTAAGGCGTCAGGAACGGTGACCCCGAGTACCAGGGGACGAAAACTAAGATGCTTTTGAAAACGTTTCCCAATCACACGGTGGACCATACTCTGGGTTTCCCATGCATGTTTTAGCTGAAGGAAGAATCCCTTAAACCTGGAGAGTTGGGACCCATGGAATGGGTACCATGCAGTATGACTCCAAAGGGCCTGCGTTTGCTCACCGAACCTCACCAATGCTATCAGCCCGAAGTGTCCAGCCTTATGTCTCACTCAGCTCTGGGTGTAGATGAGGTAAATCCTGGTTGCATCACAAGCCCTGAATGAATTATGTAAGAATTGCTCTCTATTTCACTGTCATTGTGTTTTGTTTTTGAAATTTATTTTGGTAATGGGATTTATCGGATTTTCACTGCTGCGTTTAGGCCGCTGTACACACGCTTGATTTCCTTATGGAGACATATAAATCCATGGGTTTTAAGATTCTTACTTGTCAGGTATATTCCCAGGCGTTGAATATGGGGTGTTGAGTCCATTTCGTTGAGCAAGGAGTAGGTCTTCTCTATTATATATTTGGCCTATGGAACGGTATCTGTGTTAATTTCAATCTCTGGTTTTATGCAGCACCCCAACTCACCTTTCCCCATAAGCAAGCATAAGTTGGTTTTCTAAATTTGAGACCCTGTTCTGTTTTGTAATTCAGTTCATGTGTAGCCAAGTTTACATTCCGTGTATTAGTGATACCTTATGATGTTTCTTTTTCTGTGTGACTTATTTCACTTAGAATCCTCCTACCTGAATCCACTCATTATGCCGCTATGGGCCTGATGACATAGATTTCATTGCTGAGTGATATTACATTGTACGTACGTACCACAACTTCTTTATCCATTTTTGCATTCTGGGATATTTAACTTGTACCGTAGACGAGGATCTTGTAAACAGTGCCGTCCAAAACTTTGGGGTGGCTGTGTGTTTTTGATTTTAATTTCCCTAAGGTATAGGACCATAAGTGGTAGTGCCGTACGCACCGTTACTTTGTTTTTTAGGTGTTTCAGGAAACACCATACACTTCTCCAGAGTGGCTGTTGGCAATTTACATCCCGCCCATCAGCATAACAAGGCTCCATGTTCTCCATGGCCTGTGCTGACTTTTTGGATTTTACACTTTTTTCAGATGGCCCTTTTGACTGGGCGGCAGTGAGACTTCATTGTAGTGCCGATTTCTTTAACGTGCATGCTAGGTTGGCCAAAAAGTGCATATGCATTTTTTCCTGAATATATTCAGGAGAAACGCATATGCCCATTTTGGCCAAGTGCATCGTTGTCAAGGTTCTGCCTCTTTTCCTATGCTTTAAATGCAATTCCAGTCTACCCCCTGACATCGTTTTCCTGCAATTCTGCCCCGCTTTCAAGTCCTGTTCCAAGACTTACTTCAATATATTTTTGGACGGTAGCTGTCATTTATAACTCTGCAGGTTTGTGAATTACAGTGCCCCTGAGCTCCTTTCTTCAACTCGCTTTCTTGTGAGCTGGCCGCAAACCCGCAGGATTGCTTCAGGCCCTAATCTGGTTCCGGCATGGCATGCTGAGCCTTTCGTTAATTCCTCTTCCTGGTGGGAAATGAGCGTTCCCTTTGCCCGTGCAGACACCTACAGCTAGTCTCTCATTGCTTCTCCCTATTCCTGTTCATCTTGCGCAGAAATTGCAAACTGTGCCAAACAGGAGTTTAAAGGCACTGACTCTCCAAGTGGGGAGAGTGTGAGTAAAGGTTCTGGAATGGTGAACCCGAGTAAAAGGGGACGAAATCTGAGATGCATTTGCAAACGTTTCCCGGTGACACGGTGCACCATACTGTGGGTTTCCCATGCATGTTTTAGCTGAAGGAAGAATCACTTAACCCTGGAGATTTGGGACCCATGGAAAGGGTACCATAGAATATGACTTCAAAGGGTCTGCATTTGCTCATCGAACCTCACCAATGCTATCAGCCCGAAGTGCCCAACATTATGTCTCATTCAGCTCTGGGTGTAGATGTGGTAAATCCAGGTTGCATCACAAGCCGTGAATGAATTATTTAAGAATTGCTCTCTATTTCACTGTCCTAGTGTTTTGTTTTTGTAATTCATTTTGATAATGGGATTTATCAGATATTCTCTGCTGCATTCATAACACTGTACACACGCTTCATTCTCTTATGGAGACATATAAATCCATGGGTTTGAAGATTCTTACTTCTCAGGTGTATTCCTAGGCGTTGAATATGGGGTGTTTAGTCCATTTCGTTGAGCAAGGGGTAGGTCTTGACTATTACATATTTGGCTTATGGAAAGGTATCTGTGCTAATTTCTATCTCTGGTTTTATGCAGCACCCCAACTCACCTTTCCCCTTAAGCAAGCATAAGTTGGTTTTCTAAATTTGAGACCCTGTTCTGTTTTGTAATTCAGTTCATGTGTAGCCAAGTTTACATTCCGTGTATTAGTGATATCTTATGATGTTTCTTTTTCTGTGTGACTTATTTCTCGTAGAATCGTCCTACCTGAATCCACTCATTATACCGCTATGGGCCTGATGACGTAGATTTCATTGCTGTGTGATATTACATTGTACGTACGTACCACAACTTCTTTATCCATTTTTCGCTTTCTGGGATATTTAACTTGTACCATAGACGAGGTTCTTGTCTACAGAGTCGTCTGAAATTTTGGGTTGGCTGTGTGTTTTTGATTTTACTTTCCCTAAGCTACAGGACCATAAGTGGAAGTGCCATAGGCTGCGTTGCTTTGTTTCCTATGTGTTTCAGGAAACGCCATACACTTCTCCAGTTTGGCTGTTGGCAATTTACGTCCCGCCCATCTGCATAACAAGGCTCCCTTTTCTCCATGGCCTGTCCTGCTTTTCTGATTTTTATACTTTTTTCAGATCGCCCTTTTGACCGGGGGTCAATGAGACTTCATTGTAGTGCAGATTTCTTTACACGCTTGCTTGGTTGGCCAAAAAGTACGTATGCGTTTATTCCTGAATATATTCAGGAAAAAACGCATACGCCCTTTTTGGCCAAGTGCATCATTGTCGACATTCTGCTATTTTCCTAAGCTTTAGGTGGATTTCCTGTCTACCCCCTGAAATCGTTTTCCTGCCATTCTGCCCCGCTTTCAAGTCCTCTTCGAAGACTTACTTCAGTACATTTTTGGACGATAGCTGTCATTCATAACTCTGCAGGTTTGTGAATTACAGTGCCCCTGAGCTCCTTTCTTCAACTCGCTTTCTTGTGAGCTGGCCACAAAACTGCAGGATTGCTTCAGGCCCTAATCTGTTTCAGGCAGGGCACGCTGAGCCTTTGGTTAATTCCTCTTCCTGGTGGGAAATGAGCGTTCCATTTGCCCGTGCAGACACTTACAGCTAGTCTCTCATTGGTTCTCCCTATTCCTGTTCATCTTGCGCAGAAATTGCAAACTGTGCCAAAGAGGAGGTTAAAGGCACTGACTCTCCAAGTGGGGAGAGTGTGAGTAAAGGTTCTGGAATGGTGAACCCGAGTAAAAGGGGACGAAATCTGAGATGCATTTGGAAACGTTTCCCGGTGACACGGTGCACCATACTGTGGGTTTCCCATGCATGTTTTAGCTGAAGGAAGAATCACTTAACCCTGGAGATTTGGGACCCATGGAAAGGGTACCATAGAATATGACTTCAAAGGGTCTGCATTTGCTCATCGAACCTCACCAATGCTATCAGCCCGAAGTGCCCAACATTATGTCTCATTCAGCTCTGGGTGTAGATGTGGTAAATCCAGGTTGCATCACAAGCCGTGAATGAATTATTTAAGAATTGCTCTCTATTTCACTGTCCTAGTGTTTTGTTTTTGTAATTCATTTTGATAATGGGATTTATCAGATATTCTCTGCTGCATTCATGACACTGTACACACGCTTCATTCTCTTATGGAGACATATAAATCCATGGGTTTGAAGATTCTTACTAGTCAGGTGTATTCCTAGGCGTTGAATATGGGGTGTTTAGTCCATTTCGTTGAGCAAGGGGTAGGTCTTGACTATTACATATTTGGCTTATGGAAAGGTATCTGTGCTAATTTCTATCTCTGGTTTTATGCAGCACCCCAACTCACCTTTCTCCTTAAGCAAGCATAAGTTGGTTTTCTAAATTTGAGACCCTGTTCTGTTTTGTAATTCAGTTCATGTGTAGCCAAGTTTACATTCCGTGTATTAGTGATATCTTATGATGTTTCTTTTTCTGTGTGACTTATTTCTCGTAGAATCGTCCTACCTGAATCCACTCATTATACCGCTATGGGCCTGATGACGTAGATTTCATTGCTGTGTGATATTACATTGTACGTACGTACCACAACTTCTTTATCCATTTTTCGCTTTCTGGGATATTTAACTTGTACCATAGACGAGGTTCTTGTATACAGAGTCGTCTGAAATTTTGGGTTGGCTGTGTGTTTTTGATTTTACTTTCCCTAAGCTACAGGACCATAAGTGGAAGTGCCATAGGCTGCGTTGCTTTGTTTCCTATGTGTTTCAGGAAACGCCATACACTTCTCCAGTTTGGCTGTTGGCAATTTACGTCCCGCCCATCTGCATAACAAGGCTCCCTTTTCTCCATGGCCTGTCCTGCTTTTCTGATTTTTATACTTTTTTCAGATCGCCCTTTTGACCGGGGGTCAATGAGACTTCATTGTAGTGCAGATTTCTTTACACGCTTGCTTGGTTGGCCAAAAAGTACGTATGCGTTTATTCCTGAATATATTCAGGAAAAAACGCATACGCCCTTTTTGGCCAAGTGCATCATTGTCGACATTCTGCTATTTTCCTAAGCTTTAGGTGGATTTCCTGTCTACCCCCTGAAATCGTTTTCCTGCCATTCTGCCCCGCTTTCAAGTCCTCTTCGAAGACTTACTTCAGTACATTTTTGGACGATAGCTGTCATTCATAACTCTGCAGGTTTGTGAATTACAGTGCCCCTGAGCTCCTTTCTTCAACTCGCTTTCTTGTGAGCTGGCCACAAAACTGCAGGATTGCTTCAGGCCCTAATCTGTTTCAGGCAGGGCACGCTGAGCCTTTGGTTAATTCCTCTTCCTGGTGGGAAATGAGCGTTCCATTTGCCCGTGCAGACACTTACAGCTAGTCTCTCATTGGTTCTCCCTATTCCTGTTCATCTTGCGCAGAAATTGCAAACTGTGCCAAAGAGGAGGTTAAAGGCACTGACTCTCCAAGTGGGGAGAGTGTTAGTAAAGCGTCTGGAATGGTGAACCCGAGTACCAGGGGACGAAAACTGAGATGCATTTCAAAACGTTTCCCAATCACACGGTGGACCTTACTCTGGGTTTGCCATGCATGGTTTAGTTGAAGGAAGAATCCCTTAAACCTGCAGAGTTGGGACCCATGGAATGGGTACCATACAGTATGACTTCAAAGGGTCTGCATTTGCTCACCGAACCTCACCAATGCTATGAGCCCGAAGTGTCCAGCCTTATGTCTCACCCAGGTCTGGTTGTAGATGTGGTAAATCCAGATTGCATCACAAGCCCTGAATGAATTATTTAAGAATTGCTCTCTATTTCACTGTCATTGTGGTTTTTTTTGAAATTTATTTTGATAATGGGATTTATCGGATTTTCACTGCTGCGTTTAGGCCGCTGTACACACGCTTGATTTCCTTATGGAGACATATAAATCCATGGGTTTTAAGATTCTTACTTCTCAGGTATATTCCAAGGCGTTGAATATGGGGTGTTGAGTCCATTTCGTTGAGCCAGGCGTAGGTCTTTTCTATTATATATTTGGCTTATGGAACGGTATCTGTGCTAATTTCAATCTCTGGTTTTATGCAGAACCCCAACACACCTTTCCCCATAAGCAAGCATAAGTTGGTTTTCTAAATTTGAGACCCTGTTCTGTTTTGTAATTCAGTTCATGTGTAGCCAAGTTTACATTCCGTGTATTAGTGATATCTTATGATGTTTGTTTTTCTGTGTGATTTATTTCTCGTAGAATCATCGTACCTGAATCCACTCATTATTCCGCTACGGGCCTGATGACGTAGATTTCATTGCTGAGTGATATTCCATTGTACGTACGTACAACAACTTCTTTATTCATTTTTTGCTTTCTCGGATATTTAACTTGCATCGTAGACGAGGTTCTTGTAAACAGAGCCGTCCCAAAATTTGGGGTGGCTGTGTGTTTTTGATTTTAATTTCCCTAAGCTATACAACCATAAGTGGAAGTGCCATAGGCTGTGTTTCTTTGTTTCCTACGTGTTTCAGGAAACACCATACACTTCTCCAGAGTGGCTGTTGGCAATTTACATCCCGCCCATCAGCATAACAAGGCTCCCTGTTCTCCATGCCCTGTCCTGCCTTTCTGGATTTTACACATTTTTCAGATGGCCCTTTTCACCGGGGGGCAGTGAGACTTCATTGTAGTGCAGATTTCCTTTACACGCTTGCTTGGTTGGCCAAAAAGTGCGTATGCGTTTTTTCCTGAATATATTCAGGAAAAGAACGCATACGACCTTTTTGGCCAAGTGCATCCTTGTCGACATTCTGCCTCTTTTCCTATGCTTTAAGTGCAATTCCAGTCTACCCCCTGAAATCGTTTTCCTGAAATTCTGCCCCGCTTTCAAGTCCTCTTCGACGACTAACTTCAATATATTTTTGGACGATAGCTCTCATTCATAACTCTGCAGGTTTGTGAATTACAGTGCCCCTGAGCTCCTTTCTTCAACTCGCTTTCTTGTGAGCTGGCCGCAAAACCGCAGGATTGCTTCAGGCCCTAATCTTTTTCCAGCAGGCACGCTGAGCCTTTGGTTAATTCCTCTTCCTGGTGGGAAATGAGCGTTCCATTTGCCCGTGCAGACACCTACAGCTAGTCTCTCATTGGTTCTCCTTATTCCTGATCATCTTGCGCAGAAATTGCAAACTGTGCCAAACAGGAGGTTAAAGGCACTGACTCTCCAAGTGGGGAGAGTGTTAGTAAGGCGTCAGGAACGGTGACCCCGAGTACCAGGGGACGAAAACTAAGATGCTTTTGAAAACGTTTCCCAATCACACGGTGGACCATACTCTGGGTTTCCCATGCATGTTTTAGCTGAAGGAAGAATCCCGTAAACCTGGAGAGTTGGGACCCATGGAATGGGTACCATGCAGTATGACTCCAAAGGGCCTGCGTTTGCTCACCGAACCTCACCAATGCTATCAGCCCGAAGTGTCCAGCCTTATGTCTCACCCAGCTCTGGGTGTAGATGTGGAAATCAAGGTTGCATCACAAGCCCTGAATGAATTATTTAAGAATTGCTCTCTATTTCACTGTCATTGTGTTTTGTTTTTGAAATTTATTTTGGTAATGGGATTTATCGGATTTTCACTGCTGCGTTTAGGCCGCTGTACACACGCTTGATTTCCTTATGGAGACATATAAATCCATGGGTTTTAAGATTCTTACTTGTCAGGTATATTCCCAGGCGTTGAATATGGGGTGTTGAGTCCATTTCGTTGAGCAAGGAGTAGGTCTTCTCTATTATATATTTGGCCTATGGAACGGTATCTGTGTTAATTTCAATCTCTGGTTTTATGCAGCACCCCAACTCACCTTTCCCCATAAGCAAGCATAAGTTGGTTTTCTAAATTTGAGACCCTGTTCTGTTTTGTAATTCAGTTCATGTGTAGCCAAGTTTACATTCCGTGTATTAGTGATACCTTATGATGTTTCTTTTTCTGTGTGACTTATTTCACTTAGAATCCTCCTACCTGAATCCACTCATTATGCCGCTATGGGCCTGATGACATAGATTTCATTGCTGAGTGATATTACATTGTACGTACGTACCACAACTTCTTTATCCATTTTTGCATTCTGGGATATTTAACTTGTACCGTAGACGAGGATCTTGTAAACAGTGCCGTCCAAAACTTTGGGGTGGCTGTGTGTTTTTGATTTTAATTTCCCTAAGGTATAGGACCATAAGTGGTAGTGCCGTACGCACCGTTACTTTGTTTTTTAGGTGTTTCAGGAAACACCATACACTTCTCCAGAGTGGCTGTTGGCAATATACATCCCGCCCATCAGCATAACAAGGCTCCATGTTCTCCATGGCCTGTGCTGACTTTTTGGATTTTACACTTTTTTCAGATGGCCCTTTTGACTGGGCGGCAGTGAGACTTCATTGTAGTGCCGATTTCTTTAACGTGCATGCTAGGTTGGCCAAAAAGTGCATATGCATTTTTTCCTGAATATATTCAGGAGAAACGCATATGCCCATTTTGGCCAAGTGCATCGTTGTCAAGGTTCTGCCTCTTTTCCTATGCTTTAAATGCAATTCCAGTCTACCCCCTGACATCGTTTTCCTGCAATTCTGCCCCGCTTTCAAGTCCTGTTCCAAGACTTACTTCAATATATTTTTGGACGGTAGCTGTCATTTATAACTCTGCATGTTTGTGAGATACAGTGCCCCTGAGCTCCTTTCTTCAACTCGCTTTCTTGTGAGCTGGCCGCACACCCGCAGGATTGCTTCAGGCCCTAATCTGGTTCCGGCATGGCATGCTGAGCCTTTCGTTAATTCCTCTTCCTGGTGGGAAATGAGCGTTAAATTTGCCCGTGCAGACACCTACAGCTAGTCTCTCATTGGTTCTCCCTATTCCTGTTCATCTTGCGCAGAAATTGCAAACTGTGCCAAACAGGAGGTTAAATGCACTGACTCTCCAAGTGGGGAGAGTGTGAGTAAAGGGTCTGGAATGGTGAACACGAGTAAAAGGGAACGAAAACTGAGATGCATTTAAAACGTTTTCCGGTCACACGGTGCACCATACTGTGGGTTTCCCATGCATGTTTTAGCTGAAGGAAGAATCCCTTAAACCTGGAGAGTTGGGACCCATGAAACGGGTACCATGCAGTATGACTTCAAAGGGTCTGCATTTGCTCATCGAACCTCACCAATGCTATCAGCCCGAAGTGCCCAACCTTATGTCTCACTCAGCTCTGGGTGTAGATGTGGTAAATCCAGGTTGCATCACAAGCCCTGAATGAATTATTTAAGAATTGCTCTCTATTTCACTGTCATTGTGTTTTGTTTTTGTAATTATTTTGATAATGGGATTTATCGGATTTTCTCTGCTGCCTTCATGCAGCTGTACACACGCTTGATTCTCTTATGGAGACACATAAATCCGTGGGTTTGAATATTCTTACTAGTCAGGTGTATTCCTAGGCGTTGAATATAGGGTTGTTAGTCCATCTCGTTGAGCAAGGTGTAGGTCTTGTCTATTACGTATTTGACTTATGGAATGGTATCTGTGCTAATTTCTATCTCTGGTTTTATGCAGCACCCCAACTCACCTTTCCCCTTAAGCAAACATAAGTTGGTTTTCTAAATTGGAGACCCTGTTCTGTTTTGTAATTCAGTTCCTGTGTAGCCAAGATTACATTCCGTGAATTAGTGATATCTTATGATGTTTCATTTTCTGTGTGACTTATTTCACTTAGAATCATCGTACCTGAATCCACTCATTATGCCACGACGGGCCAGATGACATAGATTTCATTGGTGAGTGATATTCCATTGTACGTACGTACCACAACTTCTTTATCCATTTTTCGCTTTCTGGGATATTTAACTTGTACCGTAGACGAGGTTCTTGTAAACAGAGCCGTCCGAAACTTTGGGGTGGCTGTGTGTTTTTGATTTTTATTTCCCTGAGCTATACGACCATAATTGGAAGTGCCGTAGGCTCCGTTGCTTTGTTTTTTATGTGTTCCAGGAAACACCATACACTTCTCCAGAGTGGCTGTTGGCAATTTACATCCTACCCATCAGCATAACAAGGCTCCCTGTTCTCCATGGCCTGTGCTGCCTTTCTGGATTTTACACTTTTTTCAGATGGCCCTTTTGACCGTGGGGCAGTGAGACTTCATTGTAGTGCAGATTTCTTTAACATGCTTGCTTGGTTGGCCAAAAAGTGCGTATGCGTTTTTTCCTGTACATTTAGGAAAAAACGCATACGCCCTTTTTGGCCAAGAGCATCATTGTCGACGTTCTGCCTCTTTTCCTATGCTTTAAATGCAATTCCCGTCTACCCCCTGAAATCCTTTTCCTGCAATTCTGCCCCGCATACAAGTTCTCTTCGCAGCCTTCCTTCAATATATTTTTGGACGATAGCTGTCATTTATAACTCTGCAGGTTTGTGAATTACAGTGCCCCTGAGCTCCTTTCTTCAAATCGCTTTCTTGTGAGCTGGCCGCAAACCCTCAGGATTGCTTCAGGCCCTAATCTGGTTCCGGCAGGGCATGCTGAGCTTTTGCTTAATTCCTCTTCCTGGTGGGAAATCAGCGTTAAATTTGCCCGTGCAGACACCTACAGCTCGTCTCTCATTGGTTCTCCCTATTCCTGTTCATCTTGCGCAGAAATTGCAAACTGTGGCAAACAGCAGGTTAAAGGCACTGACTCTCCAAGTGGGGAGAGTGTTAGTAAAAGGTCTGGTATTGCGAACCCGAGTAAAAGGGGACGAAAACTGAGATGCATTTGAAAACGTTTCCCGGTCACACGGTGCATCATACTGTGGGTTTCCCATGCATGTTTTAGCTGAAGGAAGAATTGCTTAAACCTGGAGAGTGGGGACCCATGGAATGGGTACCATGCAGTATGACTTCAAATGGTCTGCATTTGCTCATCGAACCTCACCAATGCTATCAGCCCGAAGAGTCCAACCTTATGTCTCACTCAGCTCTGGGTGTAATGAAGTAAATCCTGGTTGCATCACAAGCCCTGAATGAATTATTTAAGAATTGCTCTCTATTTCACTGTCATTGTGTTTTGTTTTTTAATTCATTTTGATAATGGGATTTATCGGATTTTCTCTGCTGCCTTCATGCAGCTGTACACACGCTTGATTCTCTTATGGAGACATATAAATCCATGGGTTTGAAGATTCTTAATAGTCAGGTGTATTCCTAGGTGTTGAATATAGGGTGTTTAGCCCATTTCGTTGAGCAAGGGGTAGGTCTTGACTATTACATATTTGACGTATGGAATGGTATCTGTGCTAATTTCTATCTCTGGTTTTATGCAGCACCCCAACTCACCTTTCCCCTTAAGCAAACATAAGTTGGTTTTCTAAATTTGAGACCCTGTTCTGTTTTGTAATTCAGTTCATGGGTAGCCAAGATTACATTCCGTGTATTAGTGATATCTTATGATATTTCATTTTCTGTGTGACTTATTTAAATTAGAATCATCGTACCTGAATCCACTCATTATGCCACGACGGGCCTGATGACATAGATTTCATTGGTGAGTGATATTCCATGGTACGTATATACCACAAATTCTTTATCCATTTTTCGCTTTCTGGGATATTTAACATATACCGTAGATGAGGTTCTTGTAAACAGAGCCGTCTGAAACTTTGGGGTCGCTGTGTGTTTTTGATTTTAATTTCCCTAAGCTATAGGACCATAAGTGGAAGTGCCGTAGGTTCCGTTGCTTTGTTTTTTTGGTGTTTCAGGAAACACCATACACTTCTCCAGAGTGGCTCTTGGCAATTTACATCCCACCCATCAGCATAACATGGCTCCCTGTTCTCCATGGACTGTGCTGCATTTCTGGATTTTACACTTTTTTCAGATGGCCCTTTTGACCGGGGGGCAGTGAGACTTCATTGTAGTGCAGATTTCTTTAACATGCTTGCTTGGTTGGCCAAAAATGGCGTATGCGTTATATTCAGGAAAAAACGCATACGACTTTTTGACCAAGTGCATCATTGTCGAAGTTCTGCCTCTTTTCCTATGCTTTAAATGCAATTCCAGTCCACCCCCTGAAATCGTTTTCCTGCAATTCTGCCCCGCTTTCAAGTCCTCTTCTCAGCCTTCCTTCAATATATTTTTGGTCGATAGCTGTCATTTATAACTCTGCAGGTTTGTGAATTACAGTGCCCCTGAGCTCCTTTCTTCAAATCGCTTTCTTGTGAGCTGACCGCAAACCCGCAGGATTGATTCAGGCCCTAATCTGGTTCCGGCACGGCATGCTGATCGCTTGGTTAATTCCTCTTCCTGGTGGGAAATGAGCGTTAAATTTGCCCGTGCAGACACCTACAGCTAGTCTCTCATTGGTTCTCCCTATTCCTGTTCATCTTGCGCAGAAATTGCAAACTGTGCCAAACAGCAGGTTAAAGGCACTGACTCTCCAAGTGGGGAGAGTGTTATTAAAGGGTCTGGAATTGTGAACCCGAGTAAAAGGGGACAAAAACTGAGATGCATTTGAAAACGTTTCCCGGTCACATGGTGCACCATACTGTGGGTTTCCCATGCATGCTTTAGCTGAAGGAAGAATCACTTAAACCTGGAGAGTTGGGACCCATGGAATGGGTACCATGCAGTATGACTTCAAATGGTCTGCATTTGCTCATCGAACCTCACCAATGCTATCAGCCCGAAGTGTCCAACCTTATGTCTCACTCAGCTCTGGGTTTTGATGAGGAAAATCCACGTTGCATCACAAGCCCTGAATGAATTATTTAAGAATTGCTCTCTATTTCACTGTCATTGTGTTTTGTTTTTGTAATTTATTTTGATAATAGGATTTATTGGATTTTCTCTGCTGCCTTCATGCAGCTGTGCACACGCTGGATTCTCTTATGGAGACATATAAATCCATGGGTTTGAAGATTCTTACTAGTCAGGTGTATTCCTAGGCGTTGAATATAGGGTGTTTAGCCCATTTCGTTGAGCAAGGGGTAGGTCTTGACTATTACGTATTTGAAATATGGAATGGTATCTGTGCTAATTTCTATCTCTGGTTTTATGCAGCACCCAACTCACCTTTCCCCTTACGCAAACATAAGTTGGTTTTTTAAATTTGAGACCCTGTTCTGTTTTGTAATTCAGTTCATGCGTAGCCAAGATTACATTCGGTGTATTAGTGGTATCTTATGATGTTTCATTTTCTGTGTGACTTATTTCACTTACAATCATCATACCTGAATCCACTCATTATGCCGCGACGGGCCTCATGACATAGATTTCATTGGTGAGTGATATTCCATTGTACGTACGTACCACAACTTCTTTATACATTTTTCGCTTTCTGGGATATTTAACTTGTACCGTAGATGAGGTTCTTGTAAACAGAGCCGTCTGAAACTTTGGGGTGCTGTGTGTTTTTGATTATAATTTCCCTAAGCTATAGGACCATAAGTGGAAGTGCCATAGGCTCCGTTGCTTTGTGTTTAAGGTGTTTCAGGAAACACCATACACTTCTCCAGAGTGGCTGTTGGCAATTTACATCCCACCCATCAGCATAACAAGGCTCCCTGTTCTCCATGGCCTGTGCTGCATTTCTGGAATTTACACTTTTTTCAGATGGCCCTTTTGACTGGGGGGCAGTGAGACTTCACTGTAGTGCAGATTTCTTTAACATGCTTGCTTGGTTGGACAAAAAGGCCGTATGCGTTTTTCCCTGAATATATTCAGGAAAAAACGCATACGCCCTTTTTGGCCAAGTGCATCATTGTCGAAGTTCTGCCTCTTTTCCTATGTTTTAAATGCAATTCCAGTCTACCCCCTGAAATCGTTTTCCTGCAATTCTGCCCCGCTTTCAAGTCCTCTTCGCAGCCTTCCTTCAATATATTTTTGGACGATAGCTGTCATTTATAACTCTGCAGGTTTGTGAGTTACAGTGCCCCTGAGCTCCTTTCTTCAACTCGCTATCTTGTGAGCTGGCCGCAAACCCGCCAGATTGCTTCAGGCCCTAATCTGGTTCCGGCAGGGCATGCTGAGCTTTTGCTTAATTCCTCTTCCTGGTGGGAAATGAGCGTTAAATTTGCCCGTGCAGACACCTACAGCTCGTCTCTCATTGGTTCTCCCTATTCCTGTTCATCTTGCGCAGAAATTGCAAACTGTGCCAAACAGGAGGTTAAAGCACTGACTCTACAAGTAGGGAGAGTGTTAGTAAAGGGTCTGGAATGCTGAACCCGAGTAAAAGGGGACGAAAACTGCGATGCATTTGAAAACGTTTCCCGGTCACACGGTGCACCATACTGTGGGTTTCCCATGCATGTATTAGCTGAAGGAAGAATCCCTTAAACCTGGAGAGTTGGGACCCATGGATTGGGTACCATGCAGTATGCCTTCAAAGGATCTGCATTTGTTCATCGAACCTCACCAATGCTATAAGCCTGAAGTGCCCAACCTTATTTCTCACTCAGCTCTGGATGTAGATGTGGTAAATCCAGGTTGCATCACAAGCCCTGAATGAATTATTTAAGAATTGCTCTCTATTTCACTGTCCTTGTGTTTTGTTTTTGTAATTCATTTTGATAATGGGATTTATCGGATTTTCTCTGCTGCATTCATGCCGCTGTACACAGGCTTCATTCTCTTCTGGAGACATATAAATCCATGGGTTTGAAGATTCTTACTAGTCAGGTGTATTCCTAGGCGTTGAATATGGCGTGTTTAGTCCATTTCGTTGAGCAAGGGGTAGGTCTTGACTATTACATATTTGGCTTATGGAAAGGTATCTGTGATAATTTCTGTCTCTGGTTTTATGCAGCACCCCAACTCACCTTTCCCCTTAAGCAAACATAAGTTGGTTTTCTAAATTTGAGACCCTGTTCTGTTTTGTAATTCAGTTCATGTGTAGCCAAGATTACATTCCGTGTATTAGTGATATCTTATGATGTTTCATTTTCTGTGTGACGTTTTTCCCTTAGAATCATGGTACCTGAATCCACTCATTATGCCGCGACGGGCCTGATGACATAGATTTCATTGAGGAATGATATTCCATTGTACGTACGTACCACAACTTCTTTATCCATTTTTCGCTTTCTGGGACATTTAACTTGTACCGTAGACGAGGTTCTTGTAAACAGAGCCGTCTGAAGCTTTGGGGTACACTGTGTTTTTGATTTTAATTTCCCTAAGCTATAGGACCATAAGTGGAAGTGCCGTAGGCTCCGTTGCTTTGTTTTTTAGGTGTTTCAGGAAACACCATACACTTCTCCAGAGTGGCTCTTGGCAATTTACATCCCACCCATCAGCATAACAAGGCTCCCTGTTCTCCATGGCCTGTGCTGCATTTCTGGATTTTACACTTTTTTCAGATGGCCCTTTTGACCGTGGAGCAGTGAGACTTCACTGTAGTGCAGATTTCTTTAACATGCTTGCTTTGTTGGCCAAAAAGTGCGTATGCGTTATATTCAGGAAAAAACGCATACGCCCTTTTTGCCAAGTGCATCATTCTCGACGTTCTGCCTCTTTTCCTATGCTTTAAATGCAATTCCAGTCTACCCCCTGAAATCGTTTTCCTGCAATTCTGCCCCGCTTTCAAGTCCTCTTCGCAGCCTTCCTTCAATATATTTTCGGACGATAGCTGTCATTTATAACTCTGCAGGTTTGTGAATTACAGTGCCCCTGAGCTCCTTTCTTCAAATCGCTTTCTTGTGAGCTGGCCGCAAACCCGCAGGATTGCTTCAGGCCCTAATCTGGTTCCTGCACGGCATGCTGAGCCTTTGGTTAATTCCTCTTCCTGGTTGGAAATGAGCGTTAAATTTGCCCGTGCAGACACCTATAGCTAGTCTCTCATTGGTTCTCCCTATTCCTGTTCATCTTGCGCAGAAATTGCAAACTGTGCCAAACAGGAGTTTAAAGGCACTGACTCTCCAAGTGGGGAGAGTGTTAGTAAAGGGTCTGGAATTGTGAACCCGAGTAAAAGGGGACGAAAACTGAGATGCATTTGAAAACGTTTCCCGGTCACATGGTGCACCATACTGTGGGTTTCCCATGCATGCTTTAGCTGAAGGAAGAATCACTTAAACCTTGAGAGTTGGGACCCATGGAATGGGTACCATGCATTATGACTTCAAATGGTCTGCATTTGCTCATCGAACCTCACCAATGCTATCAGGCCGAAGTGTCCAACCCTATGTCTCACTCAGCTGTGGGTTTTGATGAGGTAAATCCAGGTTGGATCACAAGCCCTGAATGAATTATTTAAGAATTGCTCTCTATTTCACTATCTTTGTGTTTTGTTTTTGTAATTCATTTTGATAATAGGATTTATCGGATTTTCTCTGCTGCCTTCATGCAGCTGTACACACGCTTGATTCTCTTACGGAGACATATAAATCCATGGGTTTGAAGATTCTTACTAGTCAGGTGTATTCCTAGGTGTTGAATATAGGGTGTTTAGCCCATTTCGTTGAGCAAGGGGTAGGTCTTGACTATTACATATTTGACGTATGGAATGGTATCTGTGCTAATTTCTCTCTCGGGTTTTATGCAGCACCCCAACTCACCTTTCCCCTTAAGCAAACATAAGTTGGTTTTCTAAATTTGAGACCCTGTTCCGTTTTGTAATTCAGTTCATATGTAGCCAAGATTACATTCGGTGTATTAGTGATATCTTATGATGTTTCATTTTCTGTGTGACTTATTTCACTTAGAATCATCGTACCTGAATCCACTCATTATGCCACGACGGGCCAGATGACGTAGATTTCATTGGTGAGTGATATTACATTGTACGTACGTACCACAACTTCTTTATCCATTTTTCGCTTTCTGGGATATTTAACTTGTACCGTAGACGAGGTTCTTGTAAACAGAGCCGTCTGAAACTTTGGGGTGGCTGTGTGTTTTTGATTTTAATTTCCCTAAGCTATAGGACCATAAGTGGAAGTGCCGTAGGCTCCGTTGCTTTGTTTTTTAGGTGTTTCAGGAAACACCATACACTTCTCCAGAGTGGCTGTTGGCAATTTGCATCCCACCGATCAGCATAACAAGGCTCCCTGTTCTCCATGGCCTGTGCTGCATTTCTGGATTTTACACTTTTTTCAGATGGCCCTTTTGACCGGGGGGCAGTGAGACTTCATTGTAGTGCAGATTTCTTTAACATGCTTGCTTGGTTGGCCAAAAAGTGCGTATGCGTTTTTTCCTGAATATATTCAGGAAAAAACGCATACGCCCTTTTTGGCCAAGTGCATCATTGTCGACGTTCTGCATCTTTTCCTATGCTTTAAATGCAATTCCTGTCTACCCCCTGAAATCGTTTTCCTGCAATTCTGCCCCGCTTTCAAGTCCTCTTCGCAGCCTTCCTTCAATATATTTTCGGACGATAGCTGTCATTAATAACTCTGCAGGTTTGTGAATTACAGTGCCCCTGAGCTCCTTTCTTCAAATCGCTTTCTTGTGAGCTGGCCGCAAACCCGCAGGATTGCTTCAGGCCCTAATCTGGTTCCTGCACGGCATGCTGAGCCTTTGGTTAATTCCTCTTCCTGGTTGAAAATGAGCGTTAAATTTGCCCGTGCAGACACCTACAGCTAGTCTCTCATTGGTTCTCCCTATTCCTGTTCATCTTGCGCAGAAATTGCAAACTGTGCCAAACAGGAGGTTAAAGGCACTGACTCTCCAAGTGGGTAGAGTGTTAGTAAAGGGTCTGGAATTATGAACCCGAGTAAAAGGGGACGAAAACTGAGATGCATTTGAAAACGTTTCCCGGTCACACGGTGCACCATACTGTGGGTTTCCCATGCATGCTTTAGCTGAAGGAAGAATCGCTTAAACCTGGAGAGTTTGGACCCATTGAATGTGTACTATGTATTATGACTTCAAATGGTCTGCATTTGCTCATCGAACCTCACCAATGCTATCAGCCCGATGTGTCCAACCTTATGTCTCACTCAGCTCTGGGTTTTGATGAGGTAAATCCAGGTTGCATCACAAGCCCTGAATGAATTATTTAAGAATTGCTCTCTATTTCACTGTCATTGTGTTTTGTTTTTGTAATTCATTTTGATAATAGGATTTATCGGATTTTCTCTGCTGCCTTCATGCAGCTGTACACACACTTGATTCTCTTATGGAGACATATAAATCCATGGGTTTGAAGATTCTTACTAGTCAGGTGTATTCCTAGGCGTTGAATATAGGGTGTTTAGTGCATTTCGTTGAGCAAGGAGTAGGTCTTGTCTATTACGTGTTTGGCTTATGGAACGGTATCTGTGCTAATTTCAATCTCTGTTTTTATGCAGCACCCCAACTCACCTTTCCCCATGAGCAAGCATAAGTTGGTTTTCTAAATTTGAGATCCTGTTCTGTTTTGTATTTCAGTTCATGTGTAGCCAAGTGTACATTCCGTGTATTAGTGACATCTTATGAGGTTTCTTTATCTGTGTGATTTATTTCACTTAGAGACATCGTACCTGAATCCAGTCCTTATGCTGCTTTGGGCCTGATGACATAGATTTCCTTGCTGAGTGATATTCCATTTTACGTAAGTACTACAACTTCTTTATCCCTTTTTTGCTCTCTGGGATATTTAACTTGTAGGGTAGACAAGGTTCTAAACAGAGCTTTCCCAAAGTTTGTGGTGGCTGCGTCTTTCTGATTTTAATTTCTCTAAGCTAAAAGACCATATGTGGAAGTGCACTGGGCTCAGTTCCTTTCTTTTTTAGGTGTTTCAGGAAACGCCATACACTTCTCCAGAGTTGCTGTTGGCAATTTACATCCCACCCATCAGCATAACAAGGCTCCGTTTTCTCCATGGCCTGTCCTGTCTTTCTGGATTTTACAGTTTTTTCAGATGGCCCTTATGACCAGGGGGAAGTGAGACTTCATTGTAGTGCAGATTTCCTTTGCAAGCTTGCTTGGTTGGCCAAAAAGCGTGTATGCGTTTTTTCCTGACTATATTCAGGAAAAAACTAATACGCCCTTTTTAGCCAAGTGCATCATTGTCAACCTTCTGCCTCTTTTCCTATGCTTTAAATGCATTTTCAGTCTAACTCCTGATATCGGTTTCCTGCAATTCTGCCCCACTTTCAAGTCCTCTTCGCATCCTTACTTCAATATATTTTTGGATGATAGCTGTCATTTATAACTCTGCATGTTTGTGAATTACAGTGCCCCTGAGCTCGTTTCTTCAACTCGTTTTCTTTTGAGCTGGCTGCAAAACCATAGGATTGCTTCTGGCCCTAATCTTGTTCCGGCATTGCACGCTGACCGTTTGTTTAATTCTCCTTCCTGGTGGGAAATGAGCATTACATGTGCCCATGCAGACACCTACAGCTAATCTCTCATTGGTTCTCCCTATTCCTGTACATCTTCTGCGTAAATTGCAAACTGAGCCAGACAGGAGGTTAAAGACACTGACTCTCCAAGTGGGGAGAGTGTTAGTAAAGCGTCTGGAATTGTGAACCCGAGTAAAAGGGGACGAAAACTGAGATGCATTTGAAAACGTTTCCTGGTCACACGGTGTACCATACTGTGGGTTTCCCATGCATGTTTTAGCTGAAGGAAGAATCGCTTAAACCTGGAGATTTGGGACCCTTGGAATTGGTACCATGCAGTATGACTTCAAATGGTCTGCATTTGCTCATCGAACCTCACCAATGTTATCAGCCCGAAGTGTACAACCTTATGTCTCACACAGCTCTGGGTGTAGATGAGGTAAATGCAGGTTGCATCACAAGCCCTGAATGAATTATTTAAGAATTGCTCTCTATTTCACTGTCATTGTGTTTTGTTTTTGTAATTCATTTTGATAATAGGATTTATCGGATTTTCTCTGCTGCCTTCATGCAGCTGTACACACGTTTGATTCTCTTATGGAGATATATAAATCCATGGGTTTGAAGATTCTTACTAGTCTGGTGTATTCCTAGGCATTGAATAGAGGGTGTTTAGCCCATTTCGTTCAGCAAGGGGTAGGTCTTGACTATTACGTATGTGACGTATGGAATGGTATCTGTGCTAATATCTATCTCTGGTTTTATGCAGCACCCCAACTCACCTTTCCCCTTAAGCAAACATAAGTTGGTTTTCTAAATTTGAGACCCTGTTCTGTTTTGTAATTCAGTTCATGTGTAGCCAAGATTACATTCTGTGTATTAGTGATATGATATTTCATTTTCTGTGTGACTTATTTCACTTAGAATCATCGTACCTGAATCCACTCATTATGCCACGACGGGCCAGATGACATAGATTTCATTGGTGAGTGATATTCCATTGTACGTACGTACCACAACTTCTTTCTCCATTTTTCGCTTTCTGGGATATTTAACTTGTACCGTAGACGAGGTTCTTGTAAACAGAGCCTTCTGAAACTTTGGGGTGGCTGTGTGTTTTTGATTTTAATTTCCTAAGCTATAGGACCATAAGTGGAAGTGCCGTAGGCTCCGTTGCTTTGTTTTTTAGGTGTTTCAGGAAACACCATACACTTCTCCAGAGTGGCTCTTGGCAATTTACATCCCACCCATCAGCATAACAAGGCTCCCTGTTCTCCATGGCCTGTGCTGCATTTCTGGATTTTACACTTTTTTCAGATGGCCCTTTTGACCGGGGTCAGTGAGACTTCATTTTAGTGCAGATTTCTTTAACATGCTTGCTTGGTTGGCCAAAATGGGCGTATGCGTTTTATCCTGAATATATTCAGGAAAAAACGCATACGCCCTTTTTGGCCAAGTGCATCATTGTTGACGTTCTGCCTCTTTTCCTATGCTTTAAATGCAATTCCAGTCTACCCCCTGAAATCATTGTCCTGCAATTCTGCCCCGCTTTCAAGTCCTCTTCGCAGCCTTCCTTCAATATATTTTTGGACGATAGCTGTCATTTATAACTCTGCAGGTTTGTGAATTACAGTGCCCCTGAGCTCCTTTCTTCAAATCGCTTTCTTGTGAGCTGGCCGCAAACCCGCAGGATTGCTTCAGGCCCTAATCTGTTTCCGGCACGGCATGCTGAGCCTTTGGTTAATTCCTCTTCGTGGTGGGAAATGAGCATTAAATTTGCCCGTGCAGACACCTACAGCTAGTTTCTCATTGGTTCTCCATATTCGTATTCATCTTGCGCAAAAATTGCAAACTGTCGCAAACAGGAGGTTAAAGGCACTGACTCTCCAAGTGGGGAGAGTGTTAGTAAAGGGTCCGGAATTGTGAACCCGAGTAAAAGGGGCAAAAACTGAGATGCATTTGAAAACGTTTCCCGGTCACACGGTGCACCATACTGTGGGTTTCCCATGCATGTTTTAGCTGAAGGAAGAATCGCTTAAACCTGGAGATTTGGGACCCTTGGAATGGGTACCATGCAGTATGACTTCAAATGGTCTGCATTTGCTCATCGAACCTCACCAATGCTATCAGCCCGAAGTGTCCAACCTTATGTCTCACTCAGCTCTGGGTTTAGATGAGGTAAATCCAGGTTGCATCACAAGCCCTGAATGAATTATTTAAGAATTGCTCTCTATTTCACTGCCATTGTGTTTTGTTTTTGTAATTCATTTTGATAATAGGATTTATCGGATTTTCTCTGCTGCCTTCATGCAGCTGTACACACGCTTGATTCTCTTATGGAGACATATAAATCCATGGGTTTGAAGATTCTTACTAGTCAGGTGTATTCCTAGGCGTTGAATATAGGGTGTTTAGCCCATTTCGTTGAGCAAGGGGTAGGTCTTGACTATTACATATTTGAGGTATGGAATGGTATCTGTGTTAATTTCTATCTCTGGTTTTATGCAGCACCCTGATTCACATTTCCCCTTAAGCAAACATAAGTTGGTTTTCTAAATTTGAGACCCTGTTCTGTTTTGTAATTCAGTTCATGTGTAGCCAAGATTACATTCCGTGTATTAGTGATATCTTATGATGTTTCATTTTCTGTGTGACTTATTTCACTTAGAATCATCGTACCTGAATCCACTCATTATGCCACGACGGGCCAAATGACATAGATTTCATTGGTGAGTGATATTCAATTGTACGTACGTACCACAACTTCTTTATCCATTTTTCGCTTTCTGGGATATTTAACTTGTACCGTAGACGAGTTTCTTGCAAACAGAGCCGTCTGAAACTTTGGGGTGGCTGTGTGTTTTTGATTTTAATTTCCCTAAGCTATAGGACCATAAGTGGAAGTGCCGTAGGCTCCGTTGCTTTGTTTTTTAGGTGTTTCAGGAAACACCATACACTTCTTCAGAGTGGCTCTTGGCAATTTACATCCCGCCCATCAGCATAACAAGGCTCCCTGTTCTCCATGGTCTGTGCTGCATTTCTGGATTTTAAACTTTTTTCAGATGGCCCTTTTGACCGGGGGGCAGTGAGACCTCATTGTAGTGCAGATTTGTTTAACATGCTTGCTTGGTTTTCCAAAAGGGCGTATGCGTTTTTTCCTGAATATATTCCGGAAAAAACGCATACGCCCTTTTTGTCCAAGTGCATCATTGTTGACGTTCTGCCTCTTTTCCTATGCTTTAAGTGCAATTCCAGTCTACCCCCGAAATCGTTTTCCTGCAATTCTGCCCCGCTTTAAAGTCCTCTTCGCAGCCTTGCTTCAATATAGTTTTGGACGATAGCTGTCAATTATAACTCTGCAGGTTTGTGAATTACAGTGCCCGTGAGCTCCTTTCTTCAAATCGCTTTCTTGTGAGCTGGCCGCAAACCCGCAGGATTGCTTCAGGCCCTAATCTGGTTCCGGCATGGCATGCTGAGCCTTTGGTTAATTCCTCTTCCCGGTGGGAAATGAGCGTTAAATTTGCCCGTGCAGGCACCTACAGCTAGTCTCTCATTGGTTCTCCCTATTCCTGTTCATCTTGCGCAGAATTTGCAAACTGTGCCAAACAGCAGGTTAAAGGCACTGACTCTCCAAGTGGGGAGAGTGTTAGTAAAGGGTCTGGAATTGTGAACCCGAGTAAAAGGGGATGAAAACTGAGATGCATTTGAAAACGTTTCCCGGTCACACGGTGTACCATACTGTGGGTTTCCCATGCATGTTTAGCTGAAGGAAGAATCGCTTAAACCTGGAGATTTGGGACCCTTGGAATTGGTACCATGCAGTATGACTTCAAATGGTCTGCATTTGCTCATCGAACCTCACCAATGTTATCAGCCCGAAGTGTACAACCTTATGTCTCACACAGCTCTGGGTGTAGATGAGGTAAATGCAGGTTGCATCACAAGCCCTGAATGAATTATTTAAGAATTGCTCTCTATTTCACTGTCATTGTGTTTTGTTTTTGTAATTCATTTTGATAATAGGATTTATCGGATTTTCTCTGCTGCCTTCATGCAGCTGTACACACCCTTGATTCTCTTATGGAGACATATAAATCCATGGGTTTGAAGATTCTTACTAGTCTGGTGTATTCCTAGGTGTTGAATAGAGGGTGTTTAGCCCATTTTGTTCAGCAAGCGGTAGGTCTTGACTATTACGTATGTGACGTATGGAATGGTATCTGTGCTAATTTCTATCTCTGGTTTTATGCAGCAGCCCAACTCACCTTTCCCCTTAAGCAAATATAAGTTGGTTTTCAAAATTTGAGACCCTGTTCTGTTTTGTAATTCAGTTCATGTGTAGCCAAGATTACATTCCGTGTATTAGTGATATGATGTTTCATTTTCTCTGTGACTTATTTCACTTAGAATCATTGTACCTGAATCCACTCATTATGCCACGACGGGCCTGATGATATAGATTTCATTGGTGAGTGATATTCCATTGTACGTACGTACCACAATTTCTTTATCCATTTTTCGCTTTCTGGGATATTTAACTTGTACCGTAAATGAGGTTCTTGTGAAGAGAGCCGTCTGAAACATTGGGGTGGCTGTGTGTTTTTGATTTTAATTTCCCTAAGTTATAGGACCATAAGTGGAAGTGCCGTAGGCTCCGTTGCTTTGTTTTTCAGGTGTTTCAGGAAACACCATACACTTCACCAGAGTGGCTCTTGGCAATTTACATCCCACCCATCAGCATAACAAGGCTCCCTGTTCTCCATGGCCTGTGCTGCCTTTCTGGATTTTACACTTTTTTCAGATGGCCCTTTTGACCGGGGGGCAGTGAGACTTCATTGTAGTGCAGATTTCTTTAACATGCTTGCTTGGTTGGCCAGAAAGTGCGTATGCGTTTTTTCCTGAATATATTCCGGAAAAAACGCATACGCCCTTTTTGGCCAAGTACATCATTGTCGACGTTCTGCCTCTTTTCCTATGCTATAAATGCAATTCCAGTCTGCACCCTGAAATCGTTTTCCTGCAATTCTGCCCCGCATTCAAGTCCTCTTCGCAGCCTTCCTTCAATATATTTTTGGACGATAGCTGTCATTTATAACTCTGCAGGTTTGTGAATTACAGTGCCCCTGAGCTCCTTTCTTCAAATCGCTTTCTTGTGAGCTGGCCGCAAACCCACAGGATTGCTTCAGGCCCTAATCTGGTTCCGGCACGGCATGCTGAGCCTTTGGTTAATTACTCTTCCTGGTGGGAAATGAGCATTAAATTTGCCCGTGCAGACACCTACAGCTAGTCTCTCATTGGTTCTCCCTATTTCTGTTCATCTTGCGCAGAAATTGCAAACTGTGCCAAACAGCAGGTTAAAGGCACTGGCTCTCCAAGTGGGGAGAGTGTTAGTAAAGGGTCTGGAATTGTGAACCCGAGGAAATGGGGACGAAAACTGAGATGCATTTGAAAACGTTTCCCCGTAACACGGTGCACCATACTGTGGGTTTCCCATGCATGTTTTAGCTGAAAGAAGAATCGCTTAAACCTGGAGAGTTGGGACCCACGGAATGGGTACCATGCAGTATGACTTCAAATGGTCTGCTTTTGCTCATCGAACCTCACCAATGCTATCAGCCCGAAGTGTCCAACCTTATGTCTCACTCAGCTCTGGGTGTAGATGAGGTAAATCCAGGTTGCATCAAAAGCCCTGAATGAATTATTTAAGAATTGCTCTCTATTTCACTGTCATTGTGTTTTGTTTTTGTAATTCATTTTGATAATTGGATTTATCGGATTTTCTCTGCTGCCTACATGCAGCTGTACACACGCTTGATTCTCTTATGGAGACATATAAATCCATGGGTTTGAAGATTCTTTCTAGTCAGGTGTATTCCTAGGCGTTGAATATAGGGTGTTTAGCCCATTTGGTTGAGCAAGGGGTAGGTCTTGACTATTACATATTTTACGTATGGAATGGTATCTGTGCTAATTTCTATCTCTGGTTTTATGCAGCACCCCAACTCACCTTTCCTCTTAAGCAAACATAAGTTGGTTTTCTAAATTTGAGACCCTGTTCTGTTTAGTAATTCAGTTCATGTGTAGCCAAGATTACATTCGGTGTATTAGTGATATCTTATGATGTTTCATTTTCTGTGTGACTTATTTCACTTAGAATCATCGTACCTGAATCCACTCATTATGCCACCACGGGCCAGATGACATAGATTTCATTGGTGAGTGATATTCCATTGTACGTACTTACCACAACTTCTTTATCCATTTTTTGCTTTCTGGGATATGTAACTTGTACCGTAGACGAGGTTCTTGTAAACAGAGCCCTCTGAAACTTTGGGGTGGCTGTGTGTTTTTGATTTTAATTTCCCTAAGATATAGGACCATAAGTGGAAGTGCCGTAGGCTCCGTTGCTTTGTTTTTTAGGTGTTTCAGGAAACACCATACAATTCTTCAGAGTGGCTCTTGACAATTTACATCCCACCCATCAGCATAACAAGGCTCCCTGTTCTCCATGGCCTGTGCTGCATTTCTGGATTTAACACTTTTTTCAGATGGCCCTTTTGACCGGGGGGCAGTGAGACTTCATTGTAGTGCAGATTTCTTTCACATGCTTGCTTGGTTGGCCAAAAAGTGCGTATGCGTTTTTTCCTGAATATATTCAGGAAAAAACGCATATGCCCTTTTTGTCCAAGTGCATCATTGTCGACGTTCTACCTCCATTCCTATGCTTTAAATGCAACTCCAGTCTACCCCCTGAAATCGTTTTCCTGCAATTCTGCCCCGCTTTCAAGTCCTCTTCGCAGCCTTCCTTCAATATATTTTTGGACGATAGCTGTCATTTATAACTCTGCAGGTTTGTGAATTACAGTGCCCCTGAGCTCTTTTCTTCAAATCGCTTTCTTGTGAGCTGGCCGCAAAACCACATGATTGCTTCAGGCCCTAATCTGGTTCCGGCACGGCATGCTGAGCCTTTGGTTAATTCCTCTTCCCGGTGGGACATGAGCATTAAATTTGCCCGTGCAGACACCTACAGCTAGTCTCTCATTGGTTCTCCCTATTCCTGTTCATCTTGCGCAGAAAGTGCAAACTGTGCCAAACAGGAGGTTAAAGGCACTGACTCTCCAAGTGGGGAGAGTGTTAGTAAAGGGTCTGGAATTGTGAACCCGAGTAAAAGGGGACAAAAACTGAGATGCATTTGAAAACGTTTCCCGGTCACACGGTGCACCATACTGTGGGTTTCCCATGCATGCTTTAGCTGAAGGAACAATCGCTTAAACCTGGAGAGTTGGGACCCATGGAATGGGTACCATGCAGTATGACTTCAAATGGTCTGCATTTGCTCATCGAACCTCACCAATGCTATCAGCCCAAAGTGTCCAACCTTATGTCTCACTCAGCTCTGGGTTTTGATGAGGTAAATCCAGGTTGCATCACAAGCCCTGAATGAATTATTTTAGAATTGCTCTCTATTTCACTGTCATTGTGTTTTGTTTTTGTAATTCATTTTGATAATAGGATTTATCGGATTTTCTCTGCTGCCTTCATGCAGCTGTACACACGCTTGATTCTCTTATGGAGACATATAAATCCATGGGTTTGAAGATTCTTACTAGTCTGGTGTATTCCTAGGTGTTGAATAGAGGGTGTTTAGCCCATTTTGTTCAGCAAGCGGTAGGTCTTGACTATTACGTATGTGACGTATGGAATGGTATCTGTGCTAATTTCTATCTCTGGTTTTATGCAGCAGCCCAACTCACCTTTCCCCTTAAGCAAATATAAGTTGGTTTTCAAAATTTGAGACCCTGTTCTGTTTTGTAATTCAGTTCATGTGTAGCCAAGATTACATTCCGTGTATTAGTGATATGATGTTTCATTTTCTCTGTGACTTATTTCACTTAGAATCATTGTACCTGAATCCACTCATTATGCCACGACGGGCCTGATGATATAGATTTCATTGGTGAGTAATATTCCATTGTACGTACGTACCACAATTTCTTTATCCATTTTTCGCTTTCTGGGATATTTAACTTGTACCGTAAACGAGGTTCTTGTGAAGAGAGCCGTCTGAAACATTGGGGTGGCTGTGTGTTTTTGATTTTAATTTCCCTAAGTTATAGGACCATAAGTGGAAGTGCCGTAGGCTCCGTTGCTTTGTTTTTCAGGTGTTTCAGGAAACACCATACACTTCACCAGAGTGGCTCTTGGCAATTTACATCCCACCCATCAGCATAACAAGGCTCCCTGTTCTCCATGGCCTGTGCTGCCTTTCTGGATTTTACACTTTTTTCAGATGGCCCTTTTGACCGGGGGGCAGTGAGACTTCATTGTAGTGCAGATTTCTTTAACATGCTTGCTTGGTTGGCCAGAAAGTGCGTATGCGTTTTTTCCTGAATATATTCCGGAAAAAACGCATACGCCCTTTTTGGCCAAGTACATCATTGTCGACGTTCTGCCTCTTTTCCTATGCTATAAATGCAATTCCAGTCTGCACCCTGAAATCGTTTTCCTGCAATTCTGCCCCGCATTCAAGTCCTCTTCGCAGCCTTCCTTCAATATATTTTTGGACGATAGCTGTCATTTATAACTCTGCAGGTTTGTGAATTACAGTGCCCCTGAGCTCCTTTCTTCAAATCGCTTTCTTGTGAGCTGGCCGCAAACCCACAGGATTGCTTCAGGCCCTAATCTGGTTCCGGCACGGCATGCTGAGCCTTTGGTTAATTACTCTTCCTGGTGGGAAATGAGCATTAAATTTGCCCGTGCAGACACCTACAGCTAGTCTCTCATTGGTTCTCCCTATTTCTGTTCATCTTGCGCAGAAATTGCAAACTGTGCCAAACAGCAGGTTAAAGGCACTGGCTCTCCAAGTGGGGAGAGTGTTAGTAAAGGGTCTGGAATTGTGAACCCGAGGAAATGGGGACGAAAACTGAGATGCATTTGAAAACGTTTCCCCGTAACACGGTGCACCATACTGTGGGTTTCCCATGCATGTTTTAGCTGAAAGAAGAATCGCTTAAACCTGGAGAGTTGGGACCCACGGAATGGGTACCATGCAGTATGACTTCAAATGGTCTGCTTTTGCTCATCGAACCTCACCAATGCTATCAGCCCGAAGTGTCCAACCTTATGTCTCACTCAGCTCTGGGTGTAGATGAGGTAAATCCAGGTTGCATCAAAAGCCCTGAATGAATTATTTAAGAATTGCTCTCTATTTCACTGTCATTGTGTTTTGTTTTTGTAATTCATTTTGATAATTGGATTTATCGGATTTTCTCTGCTGCCTACATGCAGCTGTACACACGCTTGATTCTCTTATGGAGACATATAAATCCATGGGTTTGAAGATTCTTTCTAGTCAGGTGTATTCCTAGGCGTTGAATATAGGGTGTTTAGCCCATTTGGTTGAGCAAGGGGTAGGTCTTGACTATTACATATTTTACGTATGGAATGGTATCTGTGCTAATTTCTATCTCTGGTTTTATGCAGCACCCCAACTCACCTTTCCTCTTAAGCAAACATAAGTTGGTTTTCTAAATTTGAGACCCTGTTCTGTTTAGTAATTCAGTTCATGTGTAGCCAAGATTACATTCGGTGTATTAGTGATATCTTATGATGTTTCATTTTCTGTGTGACTTATTTCACTTAGAATCATCGTACCTGAATCCACTCATTATGCCACCACGGGCCAGATGACATAGATTTCATTGGTGAGTGATATTCCATTGTACGTACTTACCACAACTTCTTTATCCATTTTTTGCTTTCTGGGATATGTAACTTGTACCGTAGACGAGGTTCTTGTAAACAGAGCCCTCTGAAACTTTGGGGTGGCTGTGTGTTTTTGATTTTAATTTCCCTAAGATATAGGACCATAAGTGGAAGTGCCGTAGGCTCCGTTGCTTTGTTTTTTAGGTGTTTCAGGAAACACCATACAATTCTTCAGAGTGGCTCTTGACAATTTACATCCCACCCATCAGCATAACAAGGCTCCCTGTTCTCCATGGCCTGTGCTGCATTTCTGGATTTAACACTTTTTTCAGATGGCCCTTTTGACCGGGGGGCAGTGAGACTTCATTGTAGTGCAGATTTCTTTCACATGCTTGCTTGGTTGGCCAAAAAGTGCGTATGCGTTTTTTCCTGAATATATTCAGGAAAAAACGCATATGCCCTTTTTGTCCAAGTGCATCATTGTCGACGTTCTACCTCCATTCCTATGCTTTAAATGCAACTCCAGTCTACCCCCTGAAATCGTTTTCCTGCAATTCTGCCCCGCTTTCAAGTCCTCTTCGCAGCCTTCCTTCAATATATTTTTGGACGATAGCTGTCATTTATAACTCTGCAGGTTTGTGAATTACAGTGCCCCTGAGCTCTTTTCTTCAAATCGCTTTCTTGTGAGCTGGCCGCAAAACCACATGATTGCTTCAGGCCCTAATCTGGTTCCGGCACGGCATGCTGAGCCTTTGGTTAATTCCTCTTCCCGGTGGGACATGAGCATTAAATTTGCCCGTGCAGACACCTACAGCTAGTCTCTCATTGGTTCTCCCTATTCCTGTTCATCTTGCGCAGAAAGTGCAAACTGTGCCAAACAGGAGGTTAAAGGCACTGACTCTCCAAGTGGGGAGAGTGTTAGTAAAGGGTCTGGAATTGTGAACCCGAGTAAAAGGGGACAAAAACTGAGATGCATTTGAAAACGTTTCCCGGTCACACGGTGCACCATACTGTGGGTTTCCCATGCATGCTTTAGCTGAAGGAACAATCGCTTAAACCTGGAGAGTTGGGACCCATGGAATGGGTACCATGCAGTATGACTTCAAATGGTCTGCATTTGCTCATCGAACCTCACCAATGCTATCAGCCCAAAGTGTCCAACCTTATGTCTCACTCAGCTCTGGGTTTTGATGAGGTAAATCCAGGTTGCATCACAAGCCCTGAATGAATTATTTTAGAATTGCTCTCTATTTCACTGTCATTGTGTTTTGTTTTTGTAATTCATTTTGATAATAGGATTTATCGGATTTTCTCTGCTGCCTTCATGCAGCTGTACACACGCTTGATTCTCTTATGGAGACATATAAATCCATGGGTTTGAAGATTCTTACTATTCAGGTGTATTCCAAGGCGTTGAATATAGGGTGTTTAGCCCATTTCGTTGAGCAAGTGGTACGTCTTGACTATTACGTATTTGACATATGGAATGGTATCTGTGCTAATTTCTAACTCTGGTTTTATGCAGCACCCCAACTCACCTTTCCCCTTACGCAAACATAAGTTGGTTTTCTAAATTTGAGACCCTGTTCTGTTTTGTAATTCAGGTCATGTGTAGCCGAGATTACATTCCGTGTATTAGTGATATGATGTTTCATTTTCTGTGTGAATTATTTCACTTAGAATCATTGTACCTGAATCCACTCATTATGCCACGATGGGCCTGATGATATAGATTTCATTGGTGAGTGATATTCCATTGTACGTACGTACCACAATTTCTTTATCCATTTTTTGCTTTCTGGGATATTTAACTTGTACCGTAGACGAGGTTCTTGTGAAGAGAGCCGTCTGAAACTTTGGGGTGGCTGTGTGTTTTTGATTTTAATTTCCCTAAGCTATAGGACCATAAGTGGAAGTGCCGTAGGCTCTCTTGCTTTGTTTTTTAGGTGTTTCAGGAAACACCATACACTTCTCCAGAGTGTCTCTTGGCAATTTACATCCCACCCATCAGCATAACAAGGCTCCCTGTTCTCCATGGCCTGTACTGCCTTTCTGGATTTTACACTTTTTTCAGATGGCCCTTTTGACCGGGGGGCAGTGAGACTTCATTGTAGTGCAGATTTCTTTAACATGCTTGCTTGGTTGGCCAAAAAGGGCGTATGCGTTTTTTCCTGAATATATTCAGGAAAAAACGCATACGCCCTTTTTGGCCAAGTGCATCATTGTCGACGTTCTGCCTCTTTTCCTATGCTTTAAATGCAATTCCAGTCTACCCCCTGAAATCGTTTTCCTGCAATTCTGCCCCGCTTTCAAGTCCTCTTCGCAGCCTTCCTTCAATATATTATTGGACGATAGCTGTCATTTATAACTCTGCAGGTGTGTGAATTACAGTGCCCTTGAGCTCCTTTCCTCAAATCGCTTTCTTGTAAGCTGGCCACAAACCCTCAGGATTGATCCATGCCCTAATCTGGTTCCGGCACGGCATGCTGAGCGTTTGGTTAATTCCTATTCCTGGTTGGAAATGAGCGTTAAATTTGCCCGTGCAGACACCTACAGCTAGTTTCTCATTGGTTCTCCCTATTCCTGTTCATCTTGCGCAGAAATTGAAAACTGTGCCAAACAGCAGGTTAAAGGCACTGACTCTCCAAGTGGGGAGAGTGTTAGTAAAGGGTCTGGAATGTTGAACCCGTGTAAAAGGGGCCGACAACTGAGATGCATTTGAAAACGTTTCCCGGTCACACGGTGCACCATACTGTGGGTTTCCCATGCATGTTTTAGCTGAAGGAAGAATCGCTTAAACCTGGAGAGTTGGGACCCATGGAATGGGTACCATGCAGTATGACTTCAAATGGTCTGCATTTGCTCATCGAACCTCACCAATGCTATCAGCCCGAAGTGTCCAACTTTATGTCTCACACAGCTCTGGGAGTAGATGAGGTAAATCCAGGTTGCATCAGAAGCCCTGAATGAATTATTTAAGCAGTGCTCTCTATTTCACTGTCATTGTGTTTTGTTTTTTAATTCATTTTGATAATAGGATTTATCGGATTTTCTCTGCTGGCTTCATGCAGCTGTATACACGCTTGATTCTCTTATGGAGACATATAAATCCATGGGTTTGAAGATTCTTACTTGTCAGGTGTATTCCTAGGCGTTGAATATAGGGTGTTTAGCCCATTTCGTTGAGCAAGGGGTAGGTCTTGACTATTACATATTTGACGTATGGAATGGTATCTGTGCTAATTTCTATCTCTGGTTTTATGCAGCACCCCAACTCACCTTTCCCCTTAAGCAAACATAAGTTGGTTTTCTAAATTTGAGGCCCTGTTCTGTTTAGTAATTCAGTTCATGTGTAGCCAAGATTACATTTGGTGTATTAGTGATATCTTATGATGTTTCATTTTCTGTGTGACTTATTTCACTTAGAATCATCATACCTGAATCCACTCATTATGCCAGGACGGGCCAGATGACATAGATTTCATTGGTGAGTGATATTCCATTGTACGTACGTACCACAACTTCTTTCTCCATTTTTCGCTTTCTGGGATATTTAACTTGTACCGTAGACGAGGTTCTTGTAATCAGAGCCGTCTGAAACTCTGGGGTGGCTGTGTGTTTTTGATTTTAATTTCCCTAAGCTATAGGACCATATGTGGAAGTGCTGTAGGCTCCTTTGGCTTGTGTTTTAGGTGTTTCAGGAAACACCATACACTTCTCCAGAGTGGCTGTGGCAATTTACATCCCACCCATCAGCATAACCAGGCTCCCTGTTCTCCGTGGCCTGTGCTGCATTTCTGGATTTTACACTTTTTTCAGATGGCCCTTTTGACCGGGGGGCAGTGAGACTTCATTGTAGTGCAGATTTCTTTAACATGCTTGCTTGGTTGGCCAAAAAGTGCGTATGCGTTTTTTCCTGAATACATTCAGGAAAAAACGCATACGCACTTTTTGACCAAGTGCATCATTGTCGACGTTCTGCCTCTTTTCCTATGCTTTCAATGCAATTGCAGTGTACCCCCTGAAATCGTTTTCCTGCAATTCTGCCCTGCGTTCAAGTCCTCTTCGCAGCCTTCCTTCAATATATTTTTGGACGATAGCTGTCATTTATAACTCTGCAGGTTTGTGAATTACAGTGCCCCTGAGCTCCTTTCTTCAAATCGCTTTCTTGTGAGCTGGCCGCAAACCCGCAGGATTGCTTCAGGCCCTAATCTGGTTCCGGCACGGCATGCTGAGCCTTTGGTTAATTCCTCTTCCTGGTGGAAATGAGCATTAAATTTGCCCGTGCAGACACCTACAGCTAGTTTCTCATTGGTTCTCCCTATTCGTACTCATCTTGCGCAGAAATTGCAAACTGTCGCAAACAGGAGGTTAAAGGCACTGACTCTCCAAGTGGGGAGAGTGTTAGTAAAGGGTCCGGAATTGTGAACCCGAGTAAAAGGGGCAAAAACTGAGATGCATTTGAAAACGTTTCCCGGTCACACGGTGCACCATACTGTGGGTTTCCCATCATGTTTTAGCTGAAGGAAGAATCGCTTAAACTGGAGAGTTGGGACCCATGGAATGGGTACCATGCAGTATGACTTCAAATGGTCTGCATTTGCTCATCGAACCTCAACAATGCTATCAGCCCGAAGTGTCCAACCTTATGTCTCACTCAGCTCTGGGTTTAGATGAAGTAAATCCAGGTTGCATCACAAGCCCTGAATGAATTATTTAAGAATTGCTCTCTATTTCACTGCCATTGTGTTTTGTTTTTGTAATTCATTTTGATAATAGGATTTATCGGATTTTCTCTGCTGCCTTCATGCAGCTGTACACACGCTTGATTCTCTTATGGAGACATATAAATCCATGGGTTTGAAGATTCTTACTAGTCAGGTGTATTCCTAGGCGTTGAATATAGGGTGTTTAGCCCATTTCGTTGAGCAAGGGGTAGGTCTTGACTATTACGTATTTGACGTATGGAATTGTATCTGTGCTAATTTCTCACTCTGGTTTTATGCAGTACCGTGATTCACCTTTCCCCTTAAGCAAACATAAGTTGGTTTTCTAAATTTGAGACCCTGTTCTGTTTTGTAATTCAGTTCATGTGTAGCCAAGATTACATTCCGTGTATTAGTGATATCTTATGATGTTTCATTTTCTGTGTGACATATTTCACTTAGAATCATCGTACCTGAATCCACTCATTATGCCACGACGGGCCAGATGACATAGATTTCATTGGTGAGTGATATTCCATTGTACGTACGTACCACAATTTCTTTATCCATTTTTCGCTTTCTGCGATATTTAACTTGTACCGTAGACGAGTTTCTTGCAAACAGAGCCGTCTGAAAATTTGGGGTGGCTGTGTGTTTTTGATTTTAATTTCCCTAAGCTATAGGACCATAAGTGGAAGTGCCGTAGGCTCCGTTGCTTTGTTTTTTAGGTGTTTCAGGAAACACCATACACTTCTCCAGAGTGGCTCTTGGCAATTTACATCCCACCCATCAGCATAACAAGGCTCCCTGTTCTCCATGGCCTGTGCTGCATTTCTGGATTTTACACTTTTTTCAGATGGCCCTTTTGACCGGGGGGCAGTGAGACTTCATTTTAGTGCAGATTTCTTTAACATGCTTGCTTGGTTGGCCAAAATGGGCGTATGCGTTTTATCCTGAATATATTCAGGAAAAAACGCATACGCCCTTTTTGGCCAAGTGCATCATTGTTGACGTTCTGCCTCTTTTCCTATGCTTTAAATGCAATTCCAGTCTACCCCCTGAAATCATTGTCCTGCAATTCTGCCCCGCTTTCAAGTCCTCTTCGCAGGCCTTCCTTCAATATATTTTTGGACGATAGCTGTCATTTATAACTCTGCAGGTTTGTGAATTACAGTGCCCCTGAGCTCCTTTCTTCAAATCGCTTTCTTGTGAGCTGGCCGCAAACCCGCAGGATTGCTTCAGGCCCTAATCTGGTTCCGGCACGGCATGCTGAGCCTTTGGTTAATTCCTCTTCCTGGTGGGAAATGAGTATTAAATTTGCCCGTGCAGACACCTACATCTAGTCTCTCATTGGTTCTCCTTATTACTGTTCATCTTAAGCAGAAATTGCAAACTGTGCCAAACAGCAGGTTAAAGGCACTGTCTCTCCAAGTGGGGAGAGTGTTAGTATAGGGTCTGGAATTGTGAACCCGAGTAAAAGGGGACGAAAACTGAGATGCATTTGAAAACGTTTCCCGGTCACACGGTGCACCATACTGTGGGTTTCCCATGCATGTTTTAGCTGAAGTAAGAATCGCTTAAACCTGGAGAGTTGGGACCCACGGAATGGGTATCATGCAGTATGACTTCAAATGGTCTGCATTTGCTCATCGAACCTCACCAATGCTATCAGCCCGAAGTGTCCAACCTTATGTCTCACTCAGCTCTGGGTTTTGATGAGGTAAATCCAGGTTGCATCACAAGCCCTGAATGAATTATTTAAGAATTGCTCTCTATTTCACTGTCATTGTGTTTTGTTTTTGTAATTCATTTTGATAATAGGATTTATCGGATTTTCTCTGCTGCCTTCATGCAGCTGTACACACGCTTGATTCTCTTATGGAGACATATAAATCCATGGGTTTGAAGATTCAAACTAGTCTGGTGTATTCCTAGGCGTTGAATATATGGTGTTTAGCCCATTTCGTTGAGCAAGGGGTAGGTCTTGACTATTACATATTTGACGTGTGGAATGGTATCTGTGCTAATTTCTATCTCTGGTTTTATGCAGCACCCCAACTCACCTTTCCCCTTAAGCAAACATAAGTTGGTTTTCAAAATTTGAGACCCTGTTCTCATTTGTAATTCAGTTCATGTGTAGCCAAGATTATATTCCGTGTATTAGTGACATCTTATGATGTTTCATTTTCTGTGTGACTTATTTCACTTAGAATCATCGTACCTGAATCCACTCATTATGCCACGACGGGCCAGATGACATAGATTTCATTGGTGAGTGATATTCCATTGTACGTACGTACCACAACTTCTTTCTCCATTTTTCGCTTTCTGGGATATTTAACTTGTACCGTAGACGAGGTTCTTGTAAACAGAGCCGTCTGAAACTTTGGGGTGGCTGTGTGTTTTTGATTTTAATTTCCCTAAGCTATAGGACCATAAGTGGAAGTGCCGTAGGCTCCGTTGCTTTGTTTTTTAGGTGTTTCAGGAAACACCATACACTTCTCCAGAGAGGCTGTTGGCAATTTACATCCCACCCATCAGCATAACAAGGCTCCCTGTTCTCCATGGCCTGTGCTGCATTTCTGGATTTTACACTTTTTTCAGATGGCCCTTTTGACCGGGGGGCAGTGAGACTTCATTGTAGTGCAGATTCCTTTAACATGCTTGCTTGGTTGGCCAAAAAGAGTGTATGCGTTTTTTCCTGAATATATTCAGGATAAAACGCATACGCCCTTTTTGGCCAAGTGCATCATTGTCGACGTTCTGCCTCTTTTCCTATGCTTTCAATGCAATTCCAGTGTACCCCCTGAAATCGTTTTCCTGCAATTCTTCCCTGCGTTCAAGTCCTCTTCGCAGCCTTCCTTCAATATATATTTTGGACGATAGCTGTCATTTATAACTCTGCAGGTTTGTGAATTACAGTGCCCCTGAGCTCCTTTCTTCAAATCGCTTTCTTGTGAGCTGGCCGCAAACCCGCAGGATTGCTTCAGGCCCAAATCTGGTTCCGGCACGGCATGCTGAGTCTTTGGTTAATTCCTCTTCCTGGTGGAAATGAGCATTAAATTTGCCCGTGCAGACACCTACAGCTAGTTTCTCATTGGTTCTCCCTATTCCTATTCATCTTGTGCAGAAATTGCAAACTGTCGCAAACAGGAGGTTAAAGGCACTGACTCTCCAAGTGGGGAGAGTGTTAGTAAAGGTTCTGGAATTGTGAACCCGAGTAAAAGGGGCAAAAACTGAGATGCATTTGAAAACGTTTCCCGGTCACACGGTGCACCATAATGTGGGTTTCCCATGCATGTTTTAGCTGAAGGAAGAATCGCTTAACCTGGAGAGTTGGGACCCATGGAATGGGTACCATGCAGTATGACTTCAAATGGTCTGCATTTGCTCATCGAACCTCACCAATGCTATCAGCCCGAAGTGTCCAACCTTATGTCTCACTCAGCTCTGGGTTTAGATGAAGTAAATCCAGGTTGCATCACAAGCCCTGAATGAATTATTTAAGAATTGCTCTCTATTTCACTGCCATTGTGTTTTGTTTTGGTAATTCATTTTGATAATAGGATTTATCGGATTTTCTCTGCTGCCTTCATGCAGCTGTACACACGCTTGATTCTCTTATGGAGACATATAAATCCATGGGTTTGAAGATTCTTACTAGTCAGGTGTATTCCTAGGCATTGAATATAGGGTGTTTAGCCCATTTCGTTGAGCAAGGGGTAGGTCTTGACTATTACGTATTTGACGTATGGAATGGTATGTGTGCTAATTTCTATCTCTGGTTTTATGCAGCACCCCAACTCACCTTTCCCCTTAAGCAAACATAAGTTGGTTTTCTAAATTTGAGACCCTGTTCTCATTTGTAATTCAGTTCATGTGTAGCCAAGATTACATTCCGTGTATTAGTGATATCTTATGATGTTTCATTTTCTGTGTGACTTATTTCACTTAGAATCATCGTACCTGAATCCACTCATTATGCCACGACGGGCCAGATGACATAGATTTCATTGGTGAGTGATATTCCATTGTACGTACGTACCACAACTTCTTTATCCATTTTTCGCTTTCTGGGATATTTAACTTGTACCGTAGACGAGTTTCTTGCAAACAGAGCCGTCTGAAACTTTGGGGTGGCTGTGTGTTTTTGATTTTAATTTCCCTAAGCTATAGGACCATAAGTGGAAGTGCCGTAGGCTCCGTTGCTTTGTTTTTTAGGTGTTTCAGGAAACACCATACACTTCTTCAGAGTGGCTCTTGGCAATTTACATCCCACCCATCAGCATAACAAGGCTCCCTGTTCTCCATGGTCTGTGCTGCATTTCTGGATTTTACACTTTTTTCAGAGGGCCCTTTTGACCGGGGGGCAGTGAGACTTCATTGTAGTGCAGATTTCTTTAACATGCTTGCTTGGTTTGCCAAAAGGGCGTATGCGTTTTTTCCTGAATATATTCCAGAAAAAACGCATACGCCCTTTTTGTCCAAGTGCATCATTGTTGACGTTCTGCCTCTTTTCCTATGCTTTAAGTGCAATTCCAGTCTACCCCCTGAAATCGTTTTCCTGCAATTCTGCCCCGCTTTCAAGTCCTCTTCGCAGGTCTTCCTTCAATATAATTTTGGACGATAGCTGTCATTTATAACTCTGCAGGTTTGTGAATTACAGTGCCCCTGAGCTCCTTTCTTCAAATCGCTTTCTTGTGAGCTGGCCGCAAACCCGCAGGATTGCTTCAGGCCCTAATCTGTTTCCGGCACGGCATGCTGAGCCTTTGGTTAATTCCTCTTCCTGGTGGGAAATGAGTATTAAATTTGCCCGTGCAGACACCTACATCTAGTCTCTCATTGGTTCTCCTTATTACTGTTCATCTTAAGCAGAAATTGCAAACTGTGCCAAACAGCAGGTTAAAGGCACTGTCTCTCCAAGTGGGGAGAGTGTTAGTAAAGGGTCTGGAATTGTGAACCCGAGTAAAAGGGGACGAAAACTGAGATGCATTTGAAAACGTTTCCCGGTCACACGGTGCACCATACTGTGGGTTTCCCATGCATGTTTTAGCTGAAGTAAGAATCGCTTAAACCTGGAGAGTTGGGACCCACGGAATGGGTATCATGCAGTATGACTTCAAATGGTCTGCATTTGCTCATCGAACCTCACCAATGCTATCAGCCCGAAGTGTCCAACCTTATGTCTCACTCAGCTCTGGGTTTTGATGAGGTAAATCCAGGTTGCATCACAAGCCCTGAATGAATTATTTAAGAATTGCTCTCTATTTCACTGTCATTGTGTTTTGTTTTTGTAATTCATTTTGATAATAGGATTTATCGGATTTTCTCTGCTGCCTTCATGCAGCTGTACACACGCTTGATTCTCTTATGGAGACATATAAATCCATGGGTTTGAAGATTCAAACTAGTCAGGTGTATTCCTAGGCGTTGAATATATGGTGTTTAGCCCATTTCGTTGAGCAAGGGGTAGGTCTTGACTATTACATATTTGACGTGTGGAATGGTATCTGTGCTAATTTCTATCTCTGGTTTTATGCAGCACCCCAACTCACCTTTCCCCTTAAGCAAACATAAGTTGGTTTTCAAAATTTGAGTCCCTGTTCTGTTTTGTAATTCAGTTCATGTGTAGCCAAGTTTATATTCCGTGTATTAGTGATATCTTATGATGTTTCATTTTCTGTGTGACTTATTTCACTTAGAATCATCGTACCTGAATCCACTCATTATGCCACGACGGGCCAAATGACATAGATTTCATTGGTGAGTGATATTCCATTGTACGTACGTACCACAACTTCTTTATCCATTTTTCGCTTTCTGGGATATTTAACTTGTACCGTAGACGAGTTTCTTGCAAACAGAGCCGTCTGAAACTTTGGGGTGGCTGTGTGTTTTTGATTTTAATTTCCCTAAGCTACAGGACCATAAGTGGAAGTGCCGTAGGCTCCGTTGCTTTGTTTTTTAGGTGTTTCAGGAAACACCATACACTTCTTCAGAGTGGCTCTTGGCAATTTACATCCCACCCATCAGCATAACAAGGCTCCCTGTTCTCCATGGTCTGTGCTGCATTTCTGGATTTTACACTTTTTTCAGATGGCCCTTTTGACCGGGGGGCAGTGAGACTTCATTGTAGTGCAGATTTCTTTAACATGCTTGCTTGGTTTGCCAAAAGGGCGTATGCGTTTTTTCCTGAATATATTCCGGAAAAAACGCATACGCCCTTTTTGTCCAAGTGCATCATTGTTGACGTTCTGCCTCTTTTCCTATGCTTTAAGTGCAATTCCAGTCTACCCCCTGAAATCGTTTTCCTGCAATTCTGCCCCGCTTTCAAGTCCTCTTCGCAGCCTTGCTTCAATATATTTTTGGACGATAGCTGTCATTTATAACTCTGCAGGTTTGTGAATTACAGTGCCCCTGAGCTCCTTTCTTCAAATCGCTTTCTTGTGAGCTGGCCGCAAACCCGCAGGATTGCTTCAGGCCCTAATCTGGTTCCGGCACGGCATGCTGAGCCTTTGGTTAATTCCTCTTCCTGGTTGGAAATGAGCGTTAAATTTGCCCGTGCAGACACCTACAGCTAGTCTCTCATTGGTTCTCCCTATTCCTGTTCATCTTGCGCAGAATTTGCAAACTGTGCCAAACAGCAGGTTAAAGGCACTGACTCTCCAAGTGGGGATAGTGTTAGTAAAGGGTCTGGAATTGTGAACCCGAGTAAAAGGGGACGAAAACTGAGATGCATTTGAAAACGTTTCCCGGTCACACGGTGTACCATACTGTGGGTTTCCCATGCATGTTTTAGCTGAAGGAAGAATCGCTTAAACCTGGAGATTTGGGACCCTTGGAATTGGTACCATGCAGTATGACTTCAAATGGTCTGCATTTGCTCATCGAACCTCACCAATGCTATCAGCCCGAAGTGTACAACCTTATGTCTCACACAGCTCTGGGTGTAGATGAGGTAAATGCAGGTTGCATCACAAGCCCTGAATGAATTATTTAAGAATTGCTCTCTATTTCACTGTCATTGTGTTTTGTTTTTGTAATTCATTTTGATAATAGGATTTATCGGATTTTCTCTGCTGCCTTCATGCAGCTGTACACACGCTTGATTCTCTTATGGAGACATATAAATCCATGGGTTTGAAGATTCTTACTAGTCAGGTGTATTCCTAGGCATTGAATATAGGGTGTTTAGCCCATTTCGTTGAGCAAGGGGTAGGTCTTGACTATTACGTATTTGACGTATGGAATGGTATGTGTGCTAATTTCTATCTCTGGTTTTATGCAGCACCCCAACTCACCTTTCCCCTTAAGCAAACATAAGTTGGTTTTCTAAATTTGAGACCCTGTTCTCATTTGTAATTCAGTTCATGTGTAGCCAAGATTACATTCCGTGTATTAGTGATATCTTATGATGTTTCTCTTTCTGTGTGACTTATTTCACTTAGAATCATCGTACCTGAATCCACTCATTATGCCACGACGGGCCAGATGACATAGATTTCATTGGTGAGTGATATTCCATTGTACGTACGTACCACAACTTCTTTATCCATTTTTCGCTTTCTGGGATATTTAACTTGTACCGTAGACGAGTTTCTTGCAAACAGAGCCGTCTGAAACTTTGGGGTGGCTGTGTGTTTTTGATTTTAATTTCCCTAAGCTATAGGACCATAAGTGGAAGTGCCGTAGGCTCCGTTGCTTTGTTTTTTAGGTGTTTCAGGAAACACCATACACTTCTTCAGAGTGGCTCTTGGCAATTTACATCCCACCCATCAGCATAACAAGGCTCCCTGTTCTCCATGGTCTGTGCTGCATTTCTGGATTTTACACTTTTTTCAGAGGGCCCTTTTGACCGGGGGGCAGTGAGACTTCATTGTAGTGCAGATTTCTTTAACATGCTTGCTTGGTTTGCCAAAAGGGCGTATGCGTTTTTTCCTGAATATATTCCAGAAAAAACGCATACGCCCTTTTTGTCCAAGTGCATCATTGTTGACGTTCTGCCTCTTTTCCTATGCTTTAAGTGCAATTCCAGTCTACCCCCTGAAATCGTTTTCCTGCAATTCTGCCCCGCTTTCAAGTCCTCTTCGCAGGCCTTCCTTCAATATATTTTTGGACGATAGCTGTCATTTATAACTCTGCAGGTTTGTGAATTACAGTGCCCCTGAGCTCCTTTCTTCAAATCGCTTTCTTGTGAGCTGGCCGCAAACCCGCAGGATTGCTTCAGGCCCTAATCTGTTTCCGGCACGGCATGCTGAGCCTTTGGTTAATTCCTCTTCCTGGTGGGAAATGAGTATTAAATTTGCCCGTGCAGACACCTACATCTAGTCTCTCATTGGTTCTCCTTATTACTGTTCATCTTAAGCAGAAATTGCAAACTGTGCCAAACAGCAGGTTAAAGGCACTGTCTCTCCAAGTGGGGAGAGTGTTAGTAAAGGGTCTGGAATTGTGAACCCGAGTAAAAGGGGACGAAAACTGAGATGCATTTGAAAACGTTTCCCGGTCACACGGTGCACCATACTGTGGGTTTCCCATGCATGTTTTAGCTGAAGTAAGAATCGCTTAAACCTGGAGAGTTGGGACCCACGGAATGGGTATCATGCAGTATGACTTCAAATGGTCTGCATTTGCTCATCGAACCTCACCAATGCTATCAGCCCGAAGTGTCCAACCTTATGTCTCACTCAGCTCTGGGTTTTGATGAGGTAAATCCAGGTTGCATCACAAGCCCTGAATGAATTATTTAAGAATTGCTCTCTATTTCACTGTCATTGTGTTTTGTTTTTGTAATTCATTTTGATAATAGGATTTATCGGATTTTCTCTGCTGCCTTCATGCAGCTGTACACACGCTTGATTCTCTTATGGAGACATATAAATCCATGGGTTTGAAGATTCAAACTAGTCAGGTGTATTCCTAGGCGTTGAATATATGGTGTTTAGCCCATTTCGTTGAGCAAGGGGTAGGTCTTGACTATTACATATTTGACGTGTGGAATGGTATCTGTGCTAATTTCTATCTCTGGTTTTATGCAGCACCCCAACTCACCTTTCCCCTTAAGCAAACATAAGTTGGTTTTCAAAATTTGAGTCCCTGTTCTGTTTTGTAATTCAGTTCATGTGTAGCCAAGTTTATATTCCGTGTATTAGTGATATCTTATGATGTTTCATTTTCTGTGTGACTTATTTCACTTAGAATCATCGTACCTGAATCCACTCATTATGCCACGACGGGCCAAATGACATAGATTTCATTGGTGAGTGATATTCCATTGTACGTACGTACCACAACTTCTTTATCCATTTTTCGCTTTCTGGGATATTTAACTTGTACCGTAGACGAGTTTCTTGCAAACAGAGCCGTCTGAAACTTTGGGGTGGCTGTGTGTTTTTGATTTTAATTTCCCTAAGCTACAGGACCATAAGTGGAAGTGCCGTAGGCTCCGTTGCTTTGTTTTTTAGGTGTTTCAGGAAACACCATACACTTCTTCAGAGTGGCTCTTGGCAATTTACATCCCACCCATCAGCATAACAAGGCTCCCTGTTCTCCATGGTCTGTGCTGCATTTCTGGATTTTACACTTTTTTCAGATGGCCCTTTTGACCGGGGGGCAGTGAGACTTCATTGTAGTGCAGATTTCTTTAACATGCTTGCTTGGTTTGCCAAAAGGGCGTATGCGTTTTTTCCTGAATATATTCCGGAAAAAACGCATACGCCCTTTTTGTCCAAGTGCATCATTGTTGACGTTCTGCCTCTTTTCCTATGCTTTAAGTGCAATTCCAGTCTACCCCCTGAAATCGTTTTCCTGCAATTCTGCCCCGCTTTCAAGTCCTCTTCGCAGCCTTGCTTCAATATATTTTTGGACGATAGCTGTCATTTATAACTCTGCAGGTTTGTGAATTACAGTGCCCCTGAGCTCCTTTCTTCAAATCGCTTTCTTGTGAGCTGGCCGCAAACCCGCAGGATTGCTTCAGGCCCTAATCTGGTTCCGGCACGGCATGCTGAGCCTTTGGTTAATTCCTCTTCCTGGTTGGAAATGAGCGTTAAATTTGCCCGTGCAGACACCTACAGCTAGTCTCTCATTGGTTCTCCCTATTCCTGTTCATCTTGCGCAGAATTTGCAAACTGTGCCAAACAGCAGGTTAAAGGCACTGACTCTCCAAGTGGGGAGAGTGTTAGTAAAGGGTCTGGAATTGTGAACCCGAGTAAAAGGGTACGAAAACTGAGATGCATTTGAAAACGTTTCCCGGTCACACGGTGTACCATACTGTGGGTTTCCCATGCATGTTTTAGCTGAAGGAAGAATCGCTTAAACCTGGAGATTTGGGACCCTTGGAATTGGTACCATGCAGTATGACTTCAAATGGTCTGCATTTGCTCATCGAACCTCACCAATGTTATCAGCCCGAAGTGTACAACCTTATGTCTCACACAGCTCTGGGTGTAGATGAGGTAAATGCAGGTTGCATCACAAGCCCTGAATGAATTATTTAAGAATTGCTCTCTATTTCACTGTCATTGTGTTTTGTTTTTGTAATTCATTTTGATAATAGGATTTATCGGATTATCTCTGCTGCCTTCATGCAGCTGTACACACGCTTGATTCTCTTATGGAGACATATAAATCCATGGGTTTGAAGATTCTAACTAGTCTGGTGTATTCCTAGGCATTGAATAGAGGATGTTTAGCCCATTTCGTTCAGCAAGGGGTAGGTCTTGACTATTACGTATGTGACGTATGGAATGGTATCTGTGCTAATTTCTATCTCTGGTTTTATGCAGCACCCCAACTCACCTTTCCCCTTAAGCAAACATAAGTTGGTTTTCAAAATTTGAGACCCTGTTCTCATTTGTAATTCAGTTCATGTGTAGCCAAGATTATATTCCGTGTATTAGTGACATCTTATGATGTTTCATTTTCTGTGTGACTTATTTCACTTAGAATCATCGTACCTGAATCCACTCATTATGCCACGACGGGCCAGATGACATAGATTTCATTGGTGAGTGATATTCCATTGTACGTACGTACCACAACTTCTTTCTCCATTTTTCGCTTTCTGGGATATTTAACTTGTACCGTAGACGAGGTTCTTGTAAACAGAGCCGTCTGAAACTTTGGGGTGGCTGTGTGTTTTTGATTTTAATTTCCCTAAGCTATAGGACCATAAGTGGAAGTGCCGTAGGCTCCGTTGCTTTGTTTTTTAGGTGTTTCAGGAAACACCATACACTTCTCCAGAGAGGCTGTTGGCAATTTACATCCCACCCATCAGCATAACAAGGCTCCCTGTTCTCCATGGCCTGTGCTGCATTTCTGGATTTTACACTTTTTTCAGATGGCCCTTTTGACCGGGGGGCAGTGAGACTTCATTGTAGTGCAGATTCCTTTAACATGCTTGCTTGGTTGGCCAAAAAGAGTGTATGCGTTTTTTCCTGAATATATTCAGGATAAAACGCATACGCCCTTTTTGGCCAAGTGCATCATTGTCGACGTTCTGCCTCTTTTCCTATGCTTTAAAAGCAATTTCAGTCGGCCCCCTGAAATCGTTTTCGTGCAATTCTGCCCCACTTTCAAGTCCTCTTCGCAGCCTTCCTTCAATATATTTTTGGACTATAGCTGTCGTTTATAACTCTGCAGGTTTGTGAATGACAGTGCCCCTGAGCTCCTTTCCTCAAATCGCTTTCTTGTGAGCTGGCCACAAACCCGCAGGATTGCTTCAGGCCCTAATCTGGTTCCTGCACGGCATGCTGAGCCTTTGGTTAATTCCTCTTCCTGGTTGGAAATGAGCGTTAAATTTTCCCGTGCAGACACCTACAGCTAGTCTCTCATTGGTTCTCCCTATTCCTGTTCATCTTGCGCAGAAATTGCAAACTGTGCCAAACAGGAGGTTAAAGGCACTGACTCTCCAAGTGGGGAGAGTGTTAGTAAAGCATCTGGAATGGTGAACCCGAGTACCAGGGGACGAAAACTGAGATGCATTTAAAAACGTTTCCCAATCACATGGCCGGACCATACACTGGGTTTCCCATGCACGTTTTAGCTGAAGGAAGAATCCCTTAAACCTGGAGAGTTGAAACCCATGGAATGGGTAAAATGCTGTATGACTTCAAATGGTCTGCATTTGCTCACAGAACCTCACCAATGCTATCAGCTCGGAGTGTCCAGCCTTATGTCTCATCCAGCTGTGGGTGTAGATGTGTTAAATCCAGGTTGCATCACAAGCCCTGAAAGAATTTTTTAAGAATTGCTCTCTATTTCACTGCCATTTTGTTATGTTTTTGAAATTTATTTTGAAAATATGATTTAGCTGATTTTCACTGCTGCGTTTATGTCGCTCTACACACGCTTGATTCTCTTACGGAGACATATAAATCCATACGTTTTAAGACTCTTACTAGTCAGGTGTATTCCTAGGTGGTGAATATGGGGTGTTGAGTCATTTCGTTGACCAAAAAGTAGGTCTTTTCTATTACATATTTGGCTTATGGAACAGTATCTGTGCTAATTTCTATCTCTGGTTTTATTCAGCACCCGAACTCACCTTTCCCCTTAAGCAAGCATATGTTGGTTTTCTAAATTTGAGGCCCCGTTCTGTTTTGTAGTTCCATTCATGTGTCCCCAAGTTTACATTTCATGTATTAGTGATATCTTATGTTGCTTTAAATGATATCTTATGATATGTGTCTTTTTCTTTTGAATTATGTGACTTCGAATGATCATACGTAACTCCTCTGGAGTTGTTACAAATGGCCATATTTCATTGATTTCCAGGCTGAGTAATATTCCACTCTACATAAGTACCACATCTCTATCCATTTTTTCCCTCCAGAGACATTTAAGTTATATCCTAGTCGAGGTTCTTTTAAACAGAAAGGCGGTAAACATTGGGGTGCCTGTGTCCTCTCGATTTTTGTTTTTCCCAAGATACACGTCCATGAGTGCAAGTGCCCTGTGCTCTGTAGCTCATTTTTTAGATGCTTTAGTAAACACAATACACTTATCCAGAGTGACCGTTGGCAATATACATTTCCACTATAAGCCTCACAGGGCTCCCTTTTCTCCTTTCTTGTCCTGCATTTCTGGTGTTTACACTTTATGAGGACGGCTCTTCTGACTGATGTGAAGTGATATCTTTTGTAGTATTGATTTCCAGTGCCCACCTGTTTGGTTGGCTAAAAAAGTGTATGCCCTTTTCTTGAATATATACAGAAAGAGATGCATACACCCTTTTTGACCAAGTGCAAAGTTGCAAATGTTCAGCCCCTTTTCTTGTGCTTAATGGCGAGTCCTTTCTACCTCTTCCAATCCCTTTCCTGCCATTCTCCCTTGCTTACAAGTCCTTTTCTCTGACTATCCTCAAGTCATTTTTTAGTGATAGATATTTTCAACTCTGCAGTTTCGTGAATTTTAGTGCCCCTGAGTTCCATTGTTCAACTTGTGTTTATGGGAACTGGCCACAAAGCAGCGGGATTTCCTCAAGGCCTATTCTGTTTCCATGGGCAACCCTAGCCTTTGGTCAATTCGTCTTTCTGATTGGAAATTAAAGTGACATGTGGCTGTCCGAGAACCTAGGACTTGTCTCTCATTGTTCCTCCTCCTTCCGCTTCATCCTCTGGACAAATTCCAAACTGTACACAACAGGATGTTGACAGTGCTGACATCTCCAAGTGGGGAGACTGTTCGTAAAGACGCTGGAGGGGTGAATCCGAGCACCAGGAGATGAGGAGATGAGATGCCTTTTCCAAACTCTTCCCGATCAGACGGTATACCATCCTCTGGGTGTGACAGGCATGTTTTAGCTGTAGGAAGGATCCCATTCATGTGAGGAGACCACCAGGGCTTTTTCAAAATCAGTGTCTCTCTGCAACCCAAACTGGGGAATTTTTTAAGCTATGGCTACACATATGTTCATTAAGGGCCTTGGGAAGTAGGCAGAGTCCAAACTTTAGATGATTGAAATCTTCAGGGTCAGAAGCACTCACCAACGGCTTCCCTTAGGTTCCATTTTAACTGTCATTGATAGATGATGTCAATAAAAATATCTATTCTTTTTCAGATTATTTCCCCTTATAGGTTATTGCAAAATATTGAGTGTAGTTCCCTGTGCTATACAGTAGTTCCTTGTTGATGATTGATTATATACATAGCAGTGTGTATGTGTTAATCCCAAACTGTTAATTTATCCCTCCTCCCACCTTTCCTCTTTGGTAATCATAAATTATAAGATTTTATACTTCTCAGAAATGGGGGAGCTGAAAGAGAGGTATCATTTTCAATGGAAAAGCATTTAAAACAAGATTGAAGCTTTAACCAAGATTATTAAATGTACATCCTTGGAAAGAAATCATTTCGTTTCTCTAATATTGACCTGACAAATAAGACAAACCTTTTCAGTGAACTTGCTTATAATAAATTGATGGAAATATCAAATGGAAACATCTTATTTTACCCGAGCCTTATACACTGTTCTATGTTAATTACAGTTTGGCTCACACATCTGTTCATTGAAGTTACAAGGTTCTCAATTTCTGTTACTGATCCTCCAGAGTGGACCCCAACAAGTGTCCCCCTGCCCGGTGTCATTGGAGCCAACAGATCGAGACTGAGTTTGGTTCAGAAGCAAAGGAAACTTTATATTTTGATCAGAGAATGGAGAGGTGAGAGCATGTGCTACCCTGTGGGCTGTGGGCTGGGCTGCTGTGTAGAGATCCTGTCAGAGTCAGTGGGAGGGAGGGGGCAGAGCTCTCTCGAGGGCCCGGTTGGCTGCAGCTCAGGCTCTATATCACGGAGTCTGCCCTGGGCCCCAGGATCTGATGTGTCGACCCAGCCATTCTGCACTAGAAAATCTGGTCTGAAGTGCCAGGTGTGGAACCTCTGTATGCGGGACCCTAGGAGCACGTGAAATTAGACAAAGCACAAAGGATAAAAAGGTTAGACTTTATTTTATTGCCCAGATTCTATTTTTATCTCCCAGGGATTTTTAAGGGGCTTTGCCTGGGACAAACCCCGCTTCTGCCTTTTGTCCCCTTCCTCATTCTTGGAGTGCTGAGGGTGCAGACCCTTCTTCTGTAACTGCTGAGTGCTGAGTTAAGAGCACTCATACTCGTGGGCGAGGGTCAGAACTTCTCCCCAGCAGCCTCCAGGTGACGTTGATTGTCCCCAGGGCTGCTGCCTCCCTGCTCGTCCGCCTGAGCACCAGTATTGGAAGTGTTATAGATTCTAATGACCGTTAAGGGTCCAGGAAGGAGATGTGCAGTGATGCTGTGAGGTCCAGTTTCACCCCGCCCCACATTTATTTGGCCACCTTAGGCTGACCGTTTCTGCCAGCCTAGATGCTCTGACCAGTAGTCTGCGCTTTCTTCAATTAGGCCCCTGAATTAACGTAAAAACAGCACCAGGTGTCAGGACCCTGCCCGCTCAACTCCCAGACAGCCCAGGGTCAGTGGTGATGAAGGACCATGATGGCCACTGAGTCAACAGCCTTTTGAAGTAAACAGGAGTCCAGCCGGTCTTAGTGGCCACCATCATCACGGTGTTTCTAGGCTTTTCTATGGTGACAGCATGATATTCGGTTCCCCCGCCAAGATTATTAGCTCCCCTCTGGGTGCAGTAAGTCCTGCAAGCAGTAGTCTACTCTTTTGGGACACACTCTTGTTGTTTTATGAGAGAAACTCCAGGTCAAGTGATGGTCACATGAGTTGTCATGTTGCCCCGTTGCCCCCGGTTATCTCTCAGGAGGTTGGAGTTGGAGGGCCTCCTCACTCGAGGTCAGTGTGCCCACGGAGCAAACCCTGCAACTTCAGGGCATGGTTGGGGGTTAGGATCACCACGTGGGGTCCTTTTCCCTTAAGAGGGAGGTGGCCTTTTGGGCTGCTGATTTCCAGGTTTTTAGATACCGCCAGTATCTTGGGCAGATGTGGCGGTGGGCCAAGCCCCTTGGTGACCGTAGTTTATCCTACCTATATGGCATTCTTCCATTGTTCCATTTCAAGTGGTCTCAGTTTTTGCACTAATACTCCAATGGCGATTCACCTTTCACCAGGAATGTAAAGGTCAAAGGGTTTAGCTAAATTAGGGAGTTCCAGGGCAAGGGTCTGAATTGACTGCTCTTTCCATTCTTGAAAGGCCACTTCTGGATTCTATTCAAAAGGATCATCATCTTTTCCTTTCAGTGTTTCATATAGAGGCCCAGCTAGTAGACTGTAGTTAGGGATCCAGAAGCAGCAAACCCTGGCCTCCCCAGGAACCCCTAAGCTGTCTTCTAGTTTTAGAAATGGGTAAGGCTGTAAATTGTTTCTTCCCTTTCCTGGGATGGGCTTCTCCGACCTTCTGTGAGAATGAAGCCCAGGCAGGTCACCGTAGTCTGTGATATTTGAGCTTTTTCTTGGACAACTTCTATCCTCTATTGGCTTCGTAGTTCAGAGGTCTCCTTAGTAGGGCTGGCAATCAGAATGTCGTCTGCATATTGAAGGAGTGTTTCCTTTTCCAGAGGTAGAGCTTTTAGGTCTTTAGCTGAGCTTTCCCCAAAGGTGGTGTGGGAATTTTTGAACCCTTGGGGCAAGACGGCCCGGAAGTATTGTTTTAGTTGTATGTTGAGTCCTGCCACTCACAAGCCAAAATTTCTTGTGACTCTCGGACTAATGGAATACAAAAGAAGGCATCATTCAAGACTAATACAGAATACCAAGTCCTGGTGGTTGGTAGAATGACCAGCAGGGTGTAGGATTTAGGAACTCCTGGAGGTATATCCTCGGTGGCTTCACTGACTGTCCTGACATCCTTTACCAGGACTCCAGCAGCCCATGGGGCTCTCGAGGTCAGGCCAATCCCAGGATATGAAGCTCACCTGGGCAGGTACCCCACCCCCACGCCAGCCCACGGGGCTCTCGTGTTCAGGCCCCTCCCAGGATATGGGGTTCCCTGCGCAGGTCCCCTGCAGCCCATGGGGCTCTCATGGTCAGGCCCCTCCCAGGATACAGAGCTACCCTTGCAGGTACTGTGGCAAGGCTGGGCACACAGGAACCGTGCACATAGCCCACATTGCAGAGCACTCCCAGCTCACCTGTCGCTCAGATCTGACACAGAGCACCTCAGAGCAGGACTTGAACTAACAAATAGCACCTCCGTCAGGTCTGTGACCCTGGGCATCACTCTGTGCGGCCTCCCTCCACCTGGTCTTCCAGAGACTTCCACTGCACCCGGGGCACCAGGCCTCTGTCTCCACCCACCACCCACCCCTCCTCTCCCTGACTCCTGGGTTCCTCTCATTAGGAGAGGGTTTTCTTGAAGTTGTCTCCCACTCATGGGCCAGTTAAAATGATTAGAAAACAAGCCAGAGCTACAACCCCTTGTCTATCCTGACTCTCAAGAGCCCACACCTGTTCCTTGGACCTGGCTGATTCAGCAATTTCCATTTTCTGCAACTGTGAGACCCTGAGGGGTGATGATTGGCTGACCTGGGCAGCCTAACCGTGCCGGCCAGCCCTCCCCAGGTGTGCCTGGGTTGAGATCGATATAAACACACATATAAAATGGCTGTGCCTGACGCCATTTTCTCTGCCCTGTCAACAGTCTCGGGGCTGGGCTGGTGGGACGGAGTGAGAGACCACGGCTTTGTGGGTGGCCCAGTGTGAGTGGGGTTCTGCTGGACTTTCTGCAGCAGTTGCCAAGATGCCACCTGCTAAAGAAGAGGATGTGACACCCATACCTGCCGCTGGAATTTCTCCCTGGGCAGAGGTGAGTAAGGAAGAAAGCAGTGGGGGCCGGGACAGGAGGGGTATCTCAGGCAGGGAAATGGAAAGCTTCCAGAAGAGCACCCAGGGCCAGGGCCATCCTGGCTGGCCTGCAGGCACCAAGTCGGCCGGCATGCTGTCACTCGTGTGGCTCCATGGCCCTTCCTCTAGGCTTTCAAGTCCTTGTACATATTCAGGTGTTTTACCTGGGAAGGGTGGGAACATTTCAGCAGCAGCTGGCCTGGGGTTCGGCCCACGTTTACTCACAGATGCCTCGGCAGGGTCCCCCAGCTTTGCAAAGAGGACGCTTGTTGCGTGGGGCCTGCTGGCTGAATGGGAGATGATTCCCCACCACTGACCAACTTCAGAATGGTTTACAACTGGAGCAAGTGCCCTGATACGGTTTTCCTCTGTGTAAATGGTGGGTTCTGATTTTTTTTCTTTTTTCCGTTTTTGGTTCAAGGTAGATTTTATTCCTCTTTTTTGTATTTACAGATATAAGTATGGAAATAATTTATTCATATAAATACATGTATGTGAAGGGAAGAATATTTTTTCTGTTTTACTTTTTTTAATTTTATTTTTTTAATTTTTAATTTAATTTTATTTTTTATACAGCAGGTTCTTATTGGTTATCTATTTTATACATATAAATGTATACATGCCAATCCCAATCTCTCAACTCCTCCCACCACCACCCCCCCAACCGCTCTCCCCCCTTGGTGTCCATACGTTTGTTGTCTACATCTGTTGCTCTATTTCTGTCTTGCAAAACGGTTCATCTGTACAATTTTTCTAGGTTCCACATATATGCATTAATATACAAGATTTGTTTTGTTTTTCTCTTTCTGACTTACTTCGCTCTGTATGACAGTCTCTAGATCCATCAACGTCTCTACAAATGATCCAATTTCATTCCTTTTTATGGCTTAGTAATATTCCATTTTATATATGTACCACATCTTTATGCATTCGTCTGTCTGGGCATTTAGGTTGCTTCCATTACCTGGATATTGTAAATAGTGATGCAATGAACATTGCGGTGAATGTCTCTTTTTGATTTTTGGTTTTGTCTGGGTATATGCCCAGTAGTGGGATTGCTGTATTATATGGTAATTCTATTTTTAGTTTTATAAGAAACTCCATAATGTTCTCCACAGTGACTGTATCTATTTACATTCCCAACAATAGTGGAAGAGGGTTCCTTATCTCCACACCCTTTCCAGCATTTGTTGTTTGTAGATTTTCTGATGATGCCCATTCTAACAGGTGTGAGATAATACAGCATGGATGAGTCTATTTCGTTGAGCAAGGAGTAGGTCTTGTCTATTACATATTTGGCTTATGGAAAGGTATCTGTGCTAATTTCAATCTCTGGTTTTATACAGCACCCCAACTCAACTTTCCCCTTAAGCAAGCATAAGTTTTTTAGCTAAATGTGAGACACTGTTCGGTTTTGTAATTCAGTTCATGTGGAGCCAAGTTTACACTCCCTCTATTAGTGATATCTTATGATTACTGTCTTTCTCTGTGTGACATATTTCTCTTAGAGTCATCGTGCTTAAATCCACTCAATTTGCTGCTACAGGCCTGATGACATTGATTTCATTGCTGAGTGATATTCCGTTGTACGTAAGTAGCACAACTTCTTTATCCATTTTTTTCTTTCTGGGATATTTAATTTGTACTGGACTCAAGGTTCTTGTAAACACAGCAGCCCTAAATTTTGTGTTGGCTGTGTCTTGTTGATTTTAATTTTCCTAAGCTATAGGACCATAAGTGGAAGTGACCTAGGCTCTGTAGCTTTGTTTTTTAGATGTTTCAGGATACACCATAAACATCTCCAGAGTGTCTGTTGGCAATTTACATCCCACCCATCAGCATAACAAGGCTCCCTGTTCTCCATGGCCTGTCCTGTGTTTCTCGTTTTTACACTTTTTTCAGATGGCCCTTTTGACGAATGGGAAAAGAGACTTCATTGTAGTGGGGATTTCCATTGCTCGAGTGCTTGGTTGACCAAAAAGGTCGTATGCGTTTTTTCCTGAATATATTCACGAAAACATGCATACACTCTTTTTGTCCAAGTGCATCACTGTCAAAGATCTGCTGCTTTTCATATGCTTTAAATGCAATTCAAATCTACCTCCTGAAACCTGATTCCTGGAATTCTGCCGTGTTTTCAAGTCTTCTTTGCAGCCTTACTTCAATATATTTTTGACAATAGTTGTCATTTATAACTCTGCAGGTTTGTGAATTACAGTGTCCCTGATTTCCTTTCTTAACTCGCTTCCTTGTAAGCTGGCCACAAAACCGCAGGTTTGCTTCAGGCCGTAATCTGGTTCCGGCACGGCACGCTGAGCGTTTGGTTAATTCCTCTTCCTGGTGGGAAATGAGAGTTAAATGTGCCCGTCCAGACACCTGCCTCGCTCCCAGCCCATTGGTGATGTGTGTCCTCTGGTTTGAGGCCACATGTGCCAGTTTACTCACCTATTAAAGATGTGGACCCACTGGTGTGAGGACACTCCTGCCTGGTTCATATCCCCTTGGTGATGTGGGCTGTCTGGTGAGAGTCTGATCCTGGCTGGTTTCGTCACCTTTCTGTGAGGTGGTCCCTCTGCTCTGAGGTCACAGCTGCCTGGCTTCTTCCCGTTGCCTTGGAGACGTCGGCCCTCTGGTGGCAGTTGGAGCTTGCTGGGAGTCTCCTCCCCTCGGTGATGAGGGCCCTGTGGCATCAGTCAATAACTGCTGGGCTCCCCATATTTTCTGATGTTTGCCCACTTGTGCGATGACACTCCTGCCGGGTTCCCATCCCCATGTGGATGCGCGCCTTCTGCTGTGAGGTCCCAACGGTTGGGTCGCTCACAGTTTAATGATGAGGGCCCTCTGGTGTGAGTTCATTCCAGAAAGGATCCCATTGCCTCGCTGCTCCTGGCCGCCTGCTGGGACGTTCCAACTGCTGGATTCCTCACATTATTTGATCTATGGTCCCTGTGTTGTTAGGCTACTCCTGCCTGCCTCACTCTGAGCATCTTGGAGATGTGGTTCCTGTGGTTTAGGCCACATGTTCTGGGTTCCTCACCTTTCCATTATTTGGCCACACTGGTGTGAGGATACTTCTGCCTGGTTCTGATCCCCTTGGTGATGTGGGCCCTCTGGTGAGAGTCTTAAACTGGCTGGGTTCCTCTCCCTTTTGTGACGTTTGCCCTCTGCTGTGAGGTCACTCCTGCCTGGCTGGCGCACGTCACCTTGGCGACGTGGGCCCTCAGTTGGGATTTGGTGCCTGCTGGGAGTTTCCTCCCTTCGATAATGAGGGCCCTCTGGCGTCTGGCCCTAACTCCTGGGCTCCCAAATTTTCTGATGTGTGCCCTGTGGTGCGAGTACACTCCTGCCAGGTTCCCAACCCCATGGAAATGTGGGCCTTCTGCTCTGTGGACACAATGGCTGGGTTGTTCACAGTTTCATGATGAGGGCCCTCTTTTGTGAGTTCACAGCGACTGGGAACCCATAGCCTCGCTGCTCCTTGCCACCTGCTGGGACGTTCCAACTGCGGGATTCCTCACCTTTTTTCTTCTATGGGCCCTCTGTTTTGAGGCTACTCCTGCCTGCCACCCTCCCAGACCCTTGGTGATGTGTGTCCTCTGGTTTGAGGCCACGTGTGTTGGGTCCCTCACCTTTCGATGATATGGCCCCAATGGTGTGAGGACACTCCTGCCTGGTTCACATCCCCTTGTTGTTGTGGGCCCTCTGGTGAAAGTCTGATCCTTGCTGGGTTCCTGACCCTTCTTTGAGGTGGGCCCTCTACTCTGAGGTAACTCCTGCCTGGCTTGCTCCCATTGCCTTGGTGACGTCGGCCATCTGGTGGCAGTTGGAGCCTGCTGGGAGCCTCCTCTCCTAGGTGATGAGGGCCCTCTGGCATCAGGCTCTAACTGCTGGGCACCCCACGTTTTCTGATTGAGCCCAGTGATGCCAGGACACTCCTGTAAGGTTCCCATCCCAATGAGGAAGTGGGCCTTCTGCTCAGTGGTCCCAACGCCTGGGTTGCTCACAGTTTCGTGATGTTGGTTCTCTGGTGTTAGTTCACTCAGGCCTAGATCCCATAGCCTCTTTGCTCTGGGCCTCCTGCTAGGAGGTTCCAACTGCTGGATTCCGCCCCTTTTTTATACTTTGGGCCCTGTGTTGAGAGGCTCCTCCTGCGTGCCTCACTCCAAGCCCCTTGGTGATGTAGGTCCTCTGGTTTGAGGCCACATGTGCCGGTTGCCTCACCTTTTAGGTATGTGACCCCACTGGTGTGAGGACACTCGTGACTGGTTCCCATCCTCTTATTGATGTGGGCCCTCTGGTGAGAGTTGGACCCTGGCTTGATTCCTCATACTTCTAGGAGGTGGGTCCTCTGCTGTGAGGTCACTGCTGCCTGGCTGGCGCACGTCACCTTGGCGACGTGGGCCCTCAGCTGGGAGTTGGTGCCTGCTGGGAGTCTCCTCCCCTCGGTAATGAGGGCCCTCTGGCGTCAGGCCCTAACTCCTGGGCTCCCATACTCTTCTGATGTGTGCCCTCTGGTGGGAGTACACTCCTGCCAGGTTCCCAACTACATGGGAATGTGGGCCTTCTGCTCTGTGGTCCGAACCGCTGGGTTGTTCACAGTTTCGTGATGAGGGCCCTCTGTTGTGAGTTCACACCGGCCGGGATCCCATAGCCTCGCTTCTCCTTGCCGCCTGCTGGGAGGTTCCAACTGTGGGATTCCTCACCTTTTTTATTTTATGGGCCCTCTGTTTGAGACACCTCCTGCCTGCCTCACTCTGAGCCCCTTGTTGATGTGGGTCCTCTGGTTTAGGCCATATGTTCTGGGTTCCTCACCTTTCTATGATTTGGCCACACTGGTGTGAGGCCACTCCTGCCTGGATTCCATTCCCTTGGTGATGTGGGCCCTCTGGTGAGAGACTTATCCTGGCTGGGTTCCTCCACCTTCTGTGACATAGGCCCTCTGCTGTGAGGTCATTCCTGCCTGGCTGATGTACGTCATGTTGGCGACGTGGGCCCTCAGTTGGGAGATGGTGCCTGCTAGGAGTCTGCTTCCCTCTGTAATTAGGGCCGTCTGGCGTCAGGCCCTAACTCCTGGGCTCCCAAAATTTTCTGATGTGTGCCCTGTGGTGCGAGTACACTCCTGCCAGGTTACCAACCCCATGGGAATGTGGGCCTTCTGTTCTGTGGTCCCAACACCTGTGTTGTTCACAGTTTCATGATGAGGGCCGTCTGTTGTGAGTTCACACTGGCCGGGATCCCATAGCCTCGCTGTTTCTTGCCGCATGCTAGGAGGTTCCAACTGCGGGATTCCTCACCTTTTTTATTCTATGGGTCCTCTGTTTTGAGGCTCCTCCTGCCTGCCTCCCTCCCAGCCCCTTGGAGATGTGGGTCCTCTTGTTTAGGCCACATGTTCTGGGTTCCTCACCTTTCTATGATTTGGTCACACTGGTGTGAGGCCACTCCTGCCTGGCTTGCTCCCGTTGCCTTGGTGACGTCGGACCTCTGGTGGCAGTTGGAGCCTTCTTGTACCCTCCTCTCCAAGGTGATGAGGGCCCTCTTACGTCAGGCTCTAACTGCTGGGCTGCCCATGATTTCTGATGTGAGCCCAGTGATGCCAGGACACTCCTGCAAGGTTCCAATCCTCATGGGGATGTGGGCCTTCTGCTCTGTGGTCTCAACGACTGGGTTGCTTACAGTTTCGTTATGTTGGCACTCCGGTGTTAGTTCACTCAGGCCTAGATCCCATAGCTTCTGTGCTCTGGGCCGCCTGCTGGGAGGTTCCAACTGCTGGATTCCTCACCTTTCTTATACTTTGGGCCCTGTGTTGTGAGGATCCTCCTGCCTGCCTCACACCAAGCCACTTGGTGATGTAGGTCTTCTCGTTTGAGACCACGTGTGCCATTTGCCTCACCTTTTAGGGATGTGGCCCTACTGGTGCGATGACACTCCTGCCAGGTTCCCATCCCCATGCAGATTTGGACCTTCTGTTCTGAGGTCCCAGCGGCTGGGTTGCTCACAGTGTCAGGATGTGCGCCCTCTGCTGTGAGTTCACTCCGTCATGGATCCCATTGCCTCGGTGCCCTGGGCCACCTGCTTGGAGCTTCCAACTGCTGGATTCCTCACCTTTTTTCTTCTATGGGCCCTCTGTTGTGAGACATCTCCTGCCTGACTCACTCCGAGCCCCTTTTTGATGTGGCTCTTCTGGTTTGAGGCCAAATGTGCTGGGTTCCTCAACTTTCAATGATGTGGGCCCCACTGGTGTGAGCACACTCCTGCCTGGTTCGCATCCCCTTGGGGATGTGGACCCTCTGGTGAGAGTCTCATCCTGGTTGGGTTCCTCACACTTCTGTGAGCTCGGCCCTCTGCTCTGAGGTCACTCCTGCCGGGCTGGCACACCCCACGTTGGCGACGACGGCCCTCTGGCGGCAGTTGGAGTGTGCTGGGAGCCTTTTCCTCTCGGTGATGAGGACACTCTGGTGTCAGGCCCTAACTGCTGGGTACCCACATTTTCTGATACGTGCTAAGTGGTGAGAGGACACTCCTGCCAGGTTCCCATCCCCATGCGGTTTTGGGCCTTCTGCTCTGGGGTCACAACGGCTGGGTTGCTCACAGTGTCAGGATGTGGCCCCTCTGCTGTGACTTCAATCCGGCATGGATCCCATAGCCTCGGTGCTCTGGGACAACTGCTTGGAGCTTCCAACTGCTGGATTCCTCACATTTTTTATTCTATGGGCCCTGCGTTGTGAGGCTAGTCCTCCGAGCCCCTTGGAGATGTGGGTCCTCTGGTTTAGGTCCTCTGGTTTAGGCCACATGTTCTGGGTTCCTCACCTTTCTATGATTTGGCCACACTGGTGTGAGGCCACTCCTGCCTGGATCCCATTCCCTTGGTGATGTGGGCCTTCTGGTGAGAGTCTTATCCTGGCTGGGTACTTCACTCCTCTGTGACGTAGACACTCTGCTGTGAGGTCACTGCTGCCTGGCTGGCGCACATCACCTTGGCGACGTGGGCCCTCAGTTGGGAGTTGGTGCCTGCTGGGAGCCTCCTCTCCTCGGTGATGAGTGCCCTCTGGCGTCAGGTTCTAACTTCTGTGCTCCCCACGTTTTCTGATGTGAGCCCAGTGATGCCAGGACACTCCTGTAAGGTTCCCATCCTCATGGGCATGTGGGCCTTCTGCTCTGAGGTCCCAACGCCTGGGTTGCTTACAGTTTCATGGTGTTGGCTCTCTGGTGTTAGTTCACTAAGGCCTAGATCCCATAGCCTCTGTGCTCTGGGCACCCTGCTGCGTGGTTCGAACTGCTGGATTCCTCACCTTTTTTATTCTTTGTGCCCTGTTTTGTGAGGCTCCTCCTGCCTGCCTCACTCCACCCCGTTTGTGATGTAGGTCCTGTGGTTTGAGGTTACATGTGCCGGTTTCCTCATCTTTTAGTGATGTGGCCCCACTGGTGTGAGGACACTCCTGCCTGGTTCCCATCCCCTTGGTGATGTGGGCCCTCTGGTGAGAGTCTGATCCTGCCTGGATTCCTCACACTTCTGGGAGGTGGGCCCTCTTCTCTGAGGTCAATCCTGCCTGGGTGGCACACCGTGCCTTGGTGACATCGGCCCTCTGGTGGCAGTTGGAGCCTGCTGGGAGCCTCCTCCCCTTGGTGATGAAGGCGCTCTGGTGTCAGGCCCTAACTGCTGGCCTCCCGACATTTTCTGATGTGCGCCCACTGGTGCGATGACACTCCTGCCAGGTTCCCATCCCCATACGGATTTTGGCCTTCTGCTCTGTGGTTCCAACGCCTGGGTTGCTCACAGTTTCATGACATAGGCTCTCTGGTGTTAGTTCACTCAGGCCGGGATCCCATAGCCTCTGTGCTCTGGGCCGCCTGCTGGAAGATTCGAACTGCTGGATACCTCACCTTTTTTCTTCTATGGGCACTGTGTTGTGAGACATCTCCTGCCTGACTCACTCCGAGCCCCTTTTTGATGTGGCTCTTCTGGTTTGAGGCCACATGTGCTGGGTTCCTCACCTTTCAATGATGTGGCCCCACTGGAGTGAGCACACTCCTGCCTTGTTCCCATCCCCTTGGTGATGTAGGCCCTCTGGTGAGAGTCTGATCCTGGTTGGGTTCCTCCAGCTTCTGTGAGCTTGGCCCTCTGCTCCAAGGTCACTCCAGCCTGGATGGCACATCCCACCTTGGCGACGTCGGCCCTCTGGTGGCAGTTGGCGCGTGCTGGGAGCCTCGTCCCCTCAGTGATGAGGGCCCTTTTGCATCAGGCCCTAACTGCTGGATACCCTCATTGTCTAATACGTACTAAGTGGTGCGAGGACACTCCTGCCAGGTTCCCATCCCCATGGGGATGTGGGCCTTCTGCTCTGAGGTCCCAACGGCTGGGTTTCTCACAGTTTCATGATGTGGGCCCTCTGCTGTGAGTTCACTTTGGCCTGGATCCCATAGACTCCGTGTTCTGGGCCGCCAGCTGCCAGGTTCCAACTGCTGGATTCCTCACATTTTATAATCTATGGGCCCTGTGTTGTTAGGCTAGTCCTGCCTTCCTCACTCCAAGCACCTTGGAGATGTGGTTCCTGTGGTTTAGGCCACATGTTCTGGGTTCCTCACCTTTCCATTATTTGGCCACACTGGTGTGATGATACTTCTGCCTAGTTCCGATCCCCTTGGTGATGTGGGCCCTCTGGTGAGAGTGTTATCCAGGCTGGGGTCCTCACCCGTCTGTGACGTATGCCCTCTGCTGTAAGGTCACTCATGCCTGGCTGGCGCACGTCACCTTGGCGACGTGGGCCCTCAGTTGGGAGTTGGTGCCTGCTGGGAGTCTGATCCCCTCTGTAATTAGGGCCGTCTGGAGTCAGGCCCTAACTCCTGGGCTCCCAAACATTTCTGATGTGTGCCCTGTGGTGCGAGTACACTCCTGCCAGGTTCCCAAAGCCATGGGATGTGGGCCTTCTGTTCTGTGGTCCCAACACCTGTGTTGTTCACAGTTTCATGATGAGGGCCTTCTTTTGTGAGTTCACACTGGCCCGGATCCCATAGCCTCGCTGCTCCTTGCCGCATGCTAGGAGGTTCCAACTGCGGGATTCCTCACCTTTTTTATTCTATGGGTCCTCTGTTTTGAGGCTCCTCCTGCCTGCCTCCCTCCCAGCCCCTTGGAGATGTGGGTCCTCTTGTTTAGGCCACATGTTCTGGGTTCCTCACATTTCTATGATTTGGCCACACTGGTGTGAGGCCACTCCTGCCTGGCTTGCTCCCGTTGCCTTGGTGACGTCGGACCTCTGGTGGCAGTTGGAGCCTTCTTGTACCCTCCTCTCCAAGGTGATGAGGGCCCTCTTACGTCAGGTTCTAAGGGCTGGGCTCCGCAAGATTTCTGATGTGAGCCCAGTGATGCCAGGACACTCTTGTAAGGTTCCAATCCTCATGGGGATGTGGGCCTTTGGCTCTGTGGTCGCAACGCCTGGGTTGCTCACAGTTTCCTTATGTTGCCACTCCGGTGTTAGTTCACTCGGGCCTAGATCCCATAGCCTCTGTGCTCTGGGCCGCCTGCTGGGAGGTTCCAACTGCTGGATTCCTCACCTTTCTTATACTTTGTGCCCTGGGTTGTGAGGCTCCTCCTGCCTGCTTCACACCGAGCCCCTTTGTGATGTAGGTCTTCTGCTTTGAGACCACGTGTGCCGTTTGCCTCAACTTTTAGGGATGTGGCCCTACTGGTGCGATGACTCTCCTGCCAGGTTCCCATCCCCATGCAGGTTTGGACCTTCTGTTCTGAGGTCCCAGCGGCTGGGTTGCTCACAGTGTCAGGATGAGCGCCCTCTGCTGTGAGTTCACTCCGGCATGGATCCCATTGCCTCGGTGCCCTGGGCCACCTGCTTGGAGCTTCCAACTGCTGGATTCCTCACCTTTTTTCTTCTATGGGCCCTGTGTTGTGAGACATCTCCTGCCTGACTCACTCCGAGCCCCTTTTTGATGTGGCTGTTCTGGTTTGAGGCCACATGTGCTGGGTTCCTCACCTTTCAATGATGTGGCCCCACTGGTGTGAGCACACTCCTGCCTGGTTCGCATCCCCTTGGTGATGTGGACCCTCTGGTGAGAATCTGATCCTGGTTGGGTTCCTCACACTTCTGTGAGCTTGGCCCTCTGCTCTGAGGTCATTCCTTCCTGGTTGGCACACCCCGCCGTGGCGACGTCGGCCCTCTGGTGGCAGTTGGAGCGGGCTGGGAGCCTCCTCCCCTCAGTGATGAGGGCCCTTTGGCGTTAGGCCCTAACTGCTGGGTACCCACATTTTCTAGTACGTACTAAGTGGTGCGAGGATACTCCTGCCAGATTCCCATCCACATGGGGATGTGGGCCTTCTGCTCTGAGGTCCCAACGGCTGGGTTGCTCACAGTTTCATGATGTGGGCCCTCTGCTGTGAGTTCACTTCGGCCTGGATCCCATAGACTCCGTGCTCTGGGCCGCCTGCTGCGAGGTACCAACTGCTGGATTCCTCACATTTTTTAATCTATGGGCCCTGTGTTGTTAGGCTAGTCCTGCCTGCCTCACTCCGAGCAATTTGGAGATGTAGTTCCTGTGGTTTAGGCCACATGTTCTGGGTTCCTCACTTTTCCATTATTTGGCCACACTGGTGTGAGGATATTTCTGCCTGGTTCCGATCCCCTTGGTGATGTGGGCCCTCTGGTGAGAGTCTTATCCTGGCTGGGTTCCTCACCCTTCTGTGACATTTGCCCACTTCTGTGAGGTAACTCCTGCCTGGCTTGCTCCCATTGCCTTGGTGACGTCGGCCATCTGGTGGCAGTTGTAGCCTGCTGGGAGCCTCCTCTCCTAGCTGATGAGGGCCCTCTGGCATCAGGCTCTAACTGCTGGGCAACCCACGTTTTCTGACTGAGCCCAGTGATGCCAGGACACTCCTGTATGGTTCCCATCCCCATGCGGATGTGGGCCTTCTGCTCTGTGGTCCCATCGCCTGGGTTGCTCACAGTCTCGTGATGTTGGTTCTCTGGTGTTAGTTCACTCAGGCCTAGATCCCATGGCCTCTGTGCTCTGGGCCGACTGCTGGGAGGTTCCAACTGCTGGATTCCGCCGCTTTTTTATACTTTGGGCCCTGTGTGTGAGGCTCCTCCTGCCTGCCTCACTCCAAGCCCCTTCGTGATGTAGGTCTTCTGGTTTGAGGCCACATGTGCCGGTTGTCTCACCTTTTAGGTATGTGACCCCACTGGTGTGAGGACACTCCTGACTGGTTCCCATCCTCTTGTTGATGTGGGCCCTCTGGTGAGAGTCTGACCCTGGCTTGATTCCTCACACTTCTGGGAGGTGGGTCCTCTGCAGTGAGGTCACTCCTGCCTGGCTGGCACACGTCGCCTTGGCCACATGGGCCCTCTGGTTGCAGTTGGAGCGTGCTGGGAGCCTCCTCCCGTAGGTGATGAGGGCCCTCTGGCGTCAGGCCCTAACTGCTGGGCTCCCCACATTTTCTGATGTGTGCCCACTGGTGCGATGACACTCCTGCCAAGTTCCCATCCCCATGCGGATTTGGGCCTTCTGTTCTGAGGTGCCAACGGCTGGGTTGCTCACAGTGTCAGGATGTGGGCCCTCTGCTGTGAGTTCACTCCGGCATGCATCCCATACCCTCGGTGCTCTGGGCCACCTGCTTGGATCTACCGACTGCAGGATTCCTTACCTTTTTTGTTCTATGGGCCGTGTGTTGTGAGACACTTCCTGCCTGCCTCACTCTGAGCCCCTTGTTGATGTGGGTCTTCTGGTTTGAGGTCACATGTGGTGGGTTCCTCGCCTTTCAATGATGTGGCCCCACTGGAGTGAGAACACTCCTGCCTCGTTCCCATCCCCTTGGGGATATGGGCCCTCTGGTGAGAGTCTCATCCTGGTTGGGTTCCTCACAGTTTCGTAAGGTTGGCCCTCTGCCCTGAGGTCACTCCTGCCTGGCTGGCACACCCCGCCTTGGTGACGTCGGCCCTCTGGCTGCAGTTGGAGCGTGCTGGGAGCCTTCTCCTCTTGGTGATGAGGACATTCTGGTGTCAGGCCCTAACTGCTGGGAACCCACATTTTCTGATACGTGCTAAGTGGTGAGAGGACACTACAGCCAGGTACCCATCCCCATGCGGTTTTGGGCCTTCTTCTCTGGGGTCACAATGGCTGGGTTGCTCACAGTGTCAGGATGTGGCCCCTCTGCTGTGGCTTCAATCCGGCATGGATCCCATTGCCTCGGTGCTCTGGGACAACTGCTTGGAGCTTCCAACTGCTGGATTCCTCACATTTTTTATTCTATGGGCCCTGCGTTGTGAGGCGAGTCCTCCGAGCCCCTTGGAGATGTGGGTCCTCTGGTTTAGGTCCTCTGGTTTAGGCCACATGTTCTGGGTTCCTCACCTTTCTATGATTTGGCCACACTGGTGTGAGGCCACTCCTGCCTGGATCCCATTCCCTTGGTGATGTGGGCCTTCTGGTGAGAGTCTTATCCTGGCTGGGTACTTCACCATTCTGTGACGTAGACACTCTGCTGTGAGGTCACTGCTGCCTGGCTGGCGCGCGTCACCTTGGCGACGTGGGCCCTCAGCTGGGAGTTGGTGCCTGCTGGGAGTCTCCTCCCCTCGGTAATGAGGGCCCTCTGGCGTCAGGCCCTAACTCCTGGGCTCCCATACTCTTCTGATGTGTGCCCTCTGGTGGGAGTACACTCCTGCCAGGTTCCCAACCACATGGGAATATGGGCCTTCTGCTCTGTGGTCCCAACCTCTGGGTTGTTCACATTTTCATGATGAGGGCCCTCTGTTGTGAGTTCACACCGGCCGGGATCCCATAGCCTCGCTGCTCCTTGCCGCCTGCTGGGAGGTTCCAACTGCGGGATTCCTCACCTTTTTTATTTTATGGGCCCTCTGTTTGAGACACCTCCTGCCTGCCTCACTCTGAGCCCCTTGTTGATGTGGGTCCTCTGGTTTAGGCCATATGTTCTGGGTTCCTCACTTTCTATGATTTGGCCATACTGGTGTGAGGCCACTCCTGCCTGGTTCTGATCCCCTTGGTGATGTGGGCCCTCTGGTGAGAGTCTTATCCTGGCTGGGTTCCTCCCCCTTCTGTGACGTAGGCCCTCTGCTGTGAGGTCACTCCTGCCTGGCTGACGCACGTCACCTTGGCGACGTGGGCCCTCAGTTGGGACTTGGTGCCTGCTGGGAGTCACCTCCCCTCGGTAATGAGGGCCTTCTGGCGTCAGGCCCCAACTCCTGAGCTCCCAAAGTTTTCTGATGTGTGCCATGTGGTGCGAGTACACTCTTGCCAGGTTACCAACCCCATGGGAATGTGGGCCTTCTGTTCTGTGGTCCCAACACCTGTGTTGTTCACAGTTTCATGATGAGGGCCCTCTGTTGTGAGTTCACACTGGCCGGGATCCCATAGCCTCGCTGCTCCTTGCCGCATGCTAGGAGGTTCCAACTGCGGGATTCCTCACCTTTTTTATTCTATGGGTCCTCTGTGTTGAGACTCCTCCTGCCTGCCTCACTCCCAGCCTCTTGGAGATGTGGGTCCTCTTTTTTAGGCCACATGTTCTGGGTTCTTCGCCTTTCTATGATTTGGTCACACTGGTGTGAGGCCACTCCTGCCTGCATCCGATCCCCTTGGTGATGTGGGCCCTCTTGTAACAGTCTGATCCTGGCTGGGTTCCTTACTCTTCTGTGAGGTGGGACCTCTGCTGTGAGGTAACTCCTGCCTGGATTGCTCCCGTTGCCTTGGTGATGTAGGACCTCTGGTGGCAGTTGGAGCCTTCGTGTACACTCCTCTCCAAGGTGATGCGGGCCCTCTTGCATCAGGCTCTAACTGCTGGGCTCCCCACGATTTCTGATGTGAGCCCAGTGATGCCAGGACACTCCTGTAAGTTTCCAATTCTCATGGGGATGTGGGCCTTCTGCTCTGTGGTCGCAACGTCTGGGTTGCACAAAGTTTCGTTATGTTGGCACTCCGGTGTTAGTTCACTCAGGCCTAGATCCCATAGCCTCTGTGCCCTGGGCCACCTGCTGGGAGGTTCCAAGTGCTGGATTCCTCACCTTTCTTATACTTTGGGCCCTGTGTTGTGAGGCTCCTCCTGCCTGCCTCACACTGAGCCCCTTGGTGATGTAGGTCTTCTGGTTTGAGACCACGTGTGCCGTTAGCCTCACCTTTTAGGGATGTGGCCATACTGGTGCGATGACACTCCTGCCAGGTTCCCATCCCCATGCAGATTTGGACCTTCTGTTCTGAGGTCCCAGCGGCTGGGTTGCTCACAGTGTCAGGATGTGCGCCCTCTGTTGTGAGTTCACTCCGGCATGGATCCCATTGCCTCGGTGCCCTGGGCCACCTGCTTGGAGCTTCCAACTGCTGGATTCCTCACCTTTTTTCTTCTATGGGCCCTGTGTTGTGAGACATCTCCTGCCTGACTCACTCCGAGCCCCCTTTTTATGTGGCTCTTTTGGTTTGAGGCCACATGTGCTGGGTGCCTCACCTTTCAATGATGTGGCCCCACTGTTATGAGCACACTCCTGCCTGGTTCGCATCCCCTTGGTGCTGTGGGCCCTCTGGTGAGAGTCTGATCCTGGTTGGGTTCCTCACACTTCCGTGAGCTTGGCCCTCTGCTCTGAGGTCACTCCTGCCTGGTTGGCACACCTCGCCTTGGCGACGTAGGCCCTCTGGTGGCATTTGGAACGTGCTGGGAGCCTCCTCCCCACAGTGATGAGGGCCCTTTGGCGTCAGGCCCTAACTGCTGGGTACTCACATTTTCTATTACGTACTAAGTGGTGCTGGGACACTCCTGCCAGGTTCCCATACCCATGGGGATGTGGGCCTTCTGCTCTGAGGTCCCAATGGCTGGGTTGCTCACAGTTTCATGATGTGGGCCCTGTGCTGTGAGTTCGCTTTTGCCTGGATCCCATAGACTCCGTGCTCTGGGCCGCTTGCTGCGAGGTTTCAACTGCTGGATTCCTCACATTTTTTAATCTATGGGCCCTGTGTTGTTAGGCTAGTCCTGCCTGCCTCACTCCGAGCACCTTGGAGAGGTGGGCCCTCTGGTGAGAGTCTCATCCTTGCTGGGTTCCTCACTCTCCTTTGAGGTGGGCCCTCTTCTGTGAGGTAACTCCTGCCTGGCTTGCTCCCGTTGCCTTGGTGACGTCGGCCATCTGGTGGCAGTTGGAGCCTGCTGGGAGCCTCCTCTCCTAGGTGATGGGGGCCCTCTGGCGTCAGGCTCTAAGTGCTGGCACCCCACGTTTTCTGACTGAGCCCAGTGATGCCAGGACACTCCTGTAAGTTCCCATCCCTATGGGGATGTGGGCCTTCTGCTCTGTGGTCCCAACGCCTGGGTTGCTCACAGTTTCGTGATGTTGGTTCTCTGGTGTTAGTTCACTCAGGCCTAGATCCCATAGCCTCTGTGCTCTGGGCCGCCTGCTGGGAGGTTCCAACTGCTGGATTCCTCACCTTTCTTATACTTTAGGCCCTGTGTTGTGAGGCTCCTCCTGCCTGCCTCACACCGAGCCCCTTGGTGATGTAGGTCTTCTGGTTTGAGACCACGTGTGCCGTTAGCCTCACCTTTTTGGGATGTGGCCCTACTGGTGCGATGACACTCCTGCCAGGTTCCCATCCCCATGCAGATTTGGACCTTCTGTTCTGAGGTCCCAGCGGCTGGGTTGCTCACAGTGTCAGGATGTGCGCCCTCTGCTGTGAGTTCACTCCGGCATGGATCCCATTGCCTCGGTGCCCTGGGCCACCTGCTTGGAGCTTCCAACTGCTGGATTCCTCACCTTTTTTCTTCTATGGGCCCTGTGTTGGGAGACATCTCCTGCCTGACTCACTCCGAGCCCCTTTTTGATGTGGCTGTTCTGGTTTGAAGCCACATGTGCTGGGTTCCTCACCTTTCAATGATGTGGCCCCACTGGTGTGAGCACACTCCTGCCTGGTTCGCATCCCCTTGGTGATGTGGACCCTCTGGTGAGAGTCTGATCCTGGTTGGGTTCCTCACACTTCTGTGAGCTTGGCCCTCTGCTCTGAGGTCATTCCTTCCTGGCTGGCACACCCCGCCGTGGTGACGTCGGCCCTCTGGTGGCAGTTGGAGCATGCTGGGAGCCTCCTCCCCTCAGTGATGAGGGCCCTTTGGCGTCAGGCCCTAACTGCTCGGTACCCACATTTTCTAGTACGTACTAAGTGGTGTGAGGATACTCCTGCCAGGTTCCCATCCCCATGCGGATGTGGGCCTTCTGCTCTGTGGTCACAACGCCTGGGTTGCTCACAGTTTCGTGATGTTGGTTCTCTGGTGTTAGTTCACTCAGGCCTAGATCCCATAGCCTCTGTGCTTTGGGTCGACCTCTGGGAGGTTCCAAATGCTGGATTCTGCCCCTTTTTTATACTTTGGGCCCTGTGTTGTGAGGCTCCACCTGTCTGCCTCACTCCAAGCCCCTTGATGATGTAGGTCCTCTGGTTTGAGGCCACATGTGCCGGTTGCCTCACCTTTTAGGTATGTGACCCCACTGGTGTGAGGACACTCCTGACTGGTTCCCATCCTCTTGTTGATGTGGGCCCTCTGGTGAGAGTCTGACCCTGGCTTGATTCCTCACACTTCTGGGAGGTGGGTCCTCTGCTGTGAGGTCACTCCTGCCTGGGTGGCACACGTCGCCTTGGCCACATGGGCCCTCTGGTTGCAGTTGGAGCGTGCTGGGAGCCTCCTCCCGTCGGTGATGAGGGCCCTCTGGCGTCAGGCCCTAACTGCTGGGCTCCCCACATTTTCTGATATGTGCCCACTGGTGTGATGACACTCCTGCCAGGTTCCCATCCCCATGCGGATTTGGGCCTTCTGTTCTGAGGTGCCAACGGCTGGGTTGCTCACAGCGTCAGGATGTGGGCCCTCTGCTGTGAGTTCACTCCGGCATGCATCCCATACCCTCGGTGCTCTGGGCCACCTGCTTGGAGCTTCCAACTGCAGGATTCCTTACCTTTTTTCTTCTATGGGCCGTGTGTTGTGAGACACTTCCTGCCTGCCTCACTCTGAGCCCCTTGTTGATGTGGGTCTTCTGGTTTGAGGCCACATGTGGTGGGTTCCTTGCCTTTCAATGATGTGGCCCCACTGGAGTGAGAACACTCCTGCCTGGTTCCCATCCCCTTGGGGATGTGGGCCCTCTGGTGAGAGTCTCATCCTGGTTGGGTTCCTCACAGTTTCGTAAGGTTGGCCCTCTGCCCTGAGGTCACTCCTGCCTGGCTGGCACACCCCGCCTTGGTGACGTCGGCCCTCTGGCGGCAGTTGGAGCGTGCTGGGAGCCTTCTCCTCTCGGTGATGAGGACATTCTGGTGTCAGGCCCTAACTGCTGGGTACCCACATTTTCTGATACGTGTTAAGTGGTGAGAGGACACTACTGACAGGTACCCATCCCCATGCGGTTTTGGGCCTTCTTCTCTGGGGTCACAATGGCTGGGTTGCTCACAGTGTCAGGATGTGGCCCCTCTGCTGTGACTTCAATCCGGCATGGATCCCATTGCCTTGGTGCTCTGGGACAACTGCTTGGAGCTTCCAACTGCTGGATTCCTCACATTTTTTATTCTATGGGCCCTGCGTTGTGAGGCTAGTCCTCCGAGCCCCTTGGAGACGTGGGTCCTCTGGTTTAGGTCCTCTGGTTTAGGCCACATGTTCTGGGTTCCTCACCTTTCTATGATTTGGCCACACTGGTGTGAGGCCACTCCTGCCTGGATCCCATTCCCTTGGTGATGTGGGCCTTCTGGTGAGAGTCTTATCCTGGCTGGGTACTTCACCCTTCTGTGACGTAGACACTCTGCTGTGAGGTCACTGCTGCCTGGCTGGCGCGCGTCACCTTGGCAACGTGGTCCCTCAGCTGGGAGTTGGTGCCTGCTGGGAGTCTCCTCCCCTCGGTAATGAGGGCCCTCTGGCGTCAGGCCCTAACTCCTGGGCTCCCATACTCTTCTGATGTGTGCCCTCTGGTGGGAGTACACTCCTGCCAGGTTCCCAACCACATGGGAATATGGGCCTTCTGCTCTGTGGTCCCAACCGCTGGGTTGTTCACAGTTTCGTGATGAGGGCCCTCTGTTGTGAGTTCACACCGGCCGGGATCCCATAGCCTCGCTGCCCCTTGCCGCCTGCTGGGAGGTTCCAACTGCGGGATTCCTCACCTTTTTTATTTTATGGGCCCTCTGATTGAGACACCTCCTGCCTGCCTCACTCTGAGCCCCTTGTTGATGTGGGTCCTCTGGTTTAGGCCATATGTTGTGGGTTCCTCACTTTTCTATGATTGGGCCATACTGGTGTGAGGCCACTCCTGCCTGGTTCTGATCCCCTTGGTGATGTGGGCCCTCTGGTGAGAGTCTTATCCTGGCTGGGTTCCTCCCCCTTCTGTGACGTAGGCCCTCTGCTGTGAGGTCACTCCTGCCTGGCTGACGCACGTCACCTTGGCGACGTGGGCCCTCAGTTGGGACTTGGTGCCTGATGGGAGTCTCCTCCCCTCGGTAATGAGGGCCTTCTGGCGTCAGGCCCCAACTCCTGAGCTGCCAAAGTTTTCTGATGTGTGCCCTGTGGTGCGAGTACACTCCTGCCAGGTTACCAACCCCATGGGAATGTGGGCCTTCTGTTCTGTGGTCCCAACACCTATGTTGTTCACAGTTTCATGATGAGGGCCCTCTGTTGTGAGTTCACACTGGCCGGGATCCCATAGCCTCGCTGCTCCTTGCCGCATGCTAGGAGGTTCCAACTGCGGGATTCCTCACCTGTTTTATTCTATGGGTCCTCTGTTTTGAGGCTCCTCCTGCCTGCCTCACTCCCAGCCTCTTGGAGATGTGGGTCCTCTTTTTTAGGCCACATGTTCTGGGTTCTTCGCCTTTCTATGATTTGGTCACACTGGTGTGAGGCCACTCCTGCCTGCATCCGATCCCCTTGGTGATGTGGGCCCTCTTGTAACAGTCTGATCCTGGCTGGGTTCCTTACTCTTCTGTGAGGTGGGACCTCTGCTGTGAGGTAACTCCTGCCTGGATTGCTCCCGTTGCCTTGGTGATGTCGGACCTCTGGTGGCAGTTGGAGCCTTCTTGTACACTCCTCTCCAAGGTGATGCGGGCCCTCTTGCGTCAGGGTCTAACTGCTGGGCTCCCCACGATTTCTGATGTGAGCCCAGTAATGGCAGGACACTGCTGTAAGTTTCCAATTCTCATGGGAATGTGGGCCTTCTGCTCTGTGGTCGCAACGTCTGGGTTGCACAAAGTTTCGTTATGTTGGCACTCCGGTGTTAGTTCACTCAGGCCTAGATCCCATAGCCTCTGTGCCCTGGGCCACCTGCTGGGAGGTTCCAAGTGCTGGATTCCTCACCTTTCTTATACTTTGGGCCCTGTGTTGTGAGGCTCCTCCTGCCTGCCTCACACCGAGCCCCTTGGTGATGTACGTCTTCTGGTTTGAGACCACATGTGCCTTTTGCCTCACCTTTTAGGGATGTGGCCCTACTGGTGCGATGACACTCCTGCCAGGTTCCCATCCCCATGCAGATTTGGACCTTCTGTTCTGAGGTCCCAGCGGCTGGGTTGCTCACAGTGTCAGGATGTGGGCCCTCTGCTGTGAGTTCACTTCGGCATGGATCCCATACCCTCGGTGCCCTGGGCCACCTGCTTGGACCTTCCAACTGCTGGATTCCTCACCTTTTTTCTTCTATGGGCCCTGTGTTGTGAGACATCTCCTGCCTGACTCACTCCGAGCCCCCTTTTTATGTGGCTCTTTTGGTTTGAGGCCACATGTGCTGGGTGCCTCACCTTTCAATGATATGGCCCCACTGTTATTGGCACACTCCTGCCTGGTTCGCATCCCCTTGGTGCTGTGGGCTCTCTGGTGAGAGTCTGATCCTGGTTGGGTTCCTCACACTTCCGTGAGCTTGGCCCTCTGCTCTGAGGTCACTCCTGCCTGGTTGGCACACCTCGCCTTGGCGACGTAGGCCCTCTGGTGGCATTTGGAACGTGCTGGGAGCCTCCTCCCCACAGTGATGAGGGCCCTTTGGCGTCAGGCCCTAACTGCTGGGTACTCACATTTTCTATTACGTACTAAGTGGTGCTGGGACACTCCTGCCAGGTTCCCATACCCATGGGGATGTGGGCCTTCTGCTCTGAGGTCCCAATGGCTGGGTTGCTCACAGATTCATGATGTGGGCCCTGTGCTGTGAGTTCGCTTTTGCCTGGATCCCATAGACTCCGTGCTCTGGGCCGCTTGCTGTGAGGTTTCAACTGCTGGATTCCTCACATTTTTTAATCTATGGGCCCTGTGTTGTTAGGCTAGTCCTGCCTGCCTCACTCCGAGCACCTTGGAGAGGTGGGCCCTCTGGTGAGAGTCTCATCCTTGCTGGGTTCCTCACTCTCCTTTGAGGTGGGCCCTCTTCTGTGAGGTAACTCCTGCCTGGCTTGCTCCTGTTGCCTTGGTGACGTCGGCCATCTGGTGGCAGTTGGAGCCTGCTGGGAGCCTCCTCTCCTAGGTGATGAGGGCCCTCTGGCGTCAGGCTCTAAGTGCTGGCACCCCACGTTTTCTGACTGAGCCCAGTGATGCCAGGACACTCCTGTAAGTTCCCATCCCTATGGGGATGTGGGCCTTCTGCTCTGTGGTCCCAACGCCTGGGTTGCTCACAGTTTCGTGATGTTGGTTCTCTGGTGTTAGTTCACTCAGGCCTAGATCCCATAGCCTCTGTGCTCTGGGCCGCCTGCTGGGAGGTTCCAACTGCTGGATTCCTCACCTTTCTTATACTTTAGGCCCTGTGTTGTGAGGCTCCTCCTGCCTGCCTCACACCGAGCCCCTTGGTGATGTAGGTCTTCTGGTTTGAGACCACGTGTGCCGTTAGCCTCACCTTTTTGGGACTTGGCCCTACTGGTGCGATGACACTCCTGCCAGGTTCCCATCCCCATGCAGATTTGGACCTTCTGTTCTGAGGTCCCAGCGGCTGGGTTGCTCACAGTGTCAGGATGTGCGCCCTCTGCTGTGAGTTCACTCCGGCATGGATCCCATTGCCTCGGTGCCCTGGGCCACCTGCTTGGAGCTTCCAACTGCTGGATTCCTCACCTTTTTTCTTCTATGGGCCCTGTGTTGGGAGACATCTCCTGCCTGACTCACTCCGAGCCCCTTTTTGATGTGGCTGTTCTGGTTTGAAGCCACATGTGCTGGGTTCCTCACCTTTCAATGATGTGGCCCCACTGGTGTGAGCACACTCCTGCCTGGTTCGCATCCCCTTGGTGATGTGGACCCTCTGGTGAGAGTCTGATCCTGGTTGGGTTCCTCACACTTCTGTGAGCTTGGCCCTCTGCTCTGAGGTCATTCCTTCCTGGCTGGCACACCCCGCCGTGGCGACGTCGGCCCTCTGGTGGCAGTTGGAGCATGCTGGGAGCCTCCTCCCCTCAGTGATGAGGGCCCTTTGGCGTCAGGCCCTAACTGCTGGGTACCCACATTTTCTAGTACGTACTAAGTGGTGCGAGGATACTCCTGCCAGGTTCCCATCCCCATGCGGATGTGGGCCTTCTGCTCTGAGGTCCCAACGGCTGGGCTGCTCACAGTTTCATGATGTGGGCCCTCTGCTGTGAGCTCACTTCGGCCTGGATCCCATAGACTCCGTGCTCTGGGCCACCTGCTGCGAGGTTCCAACTGCTGGATTCCTCACATTTGTTAATCTATGGGCCCTGTGTTGTTAGGCTAGTCCTGCCTGCCTCACTCCCAGCACCTTGGAGATGTGGTTCCTGTGGTTTAGGCCACATGTTCTGGGTTCCTCACCTTTCCATTATTTGGCCACACTGGTGTGAGGATACTTCTGCCTGGTTCCGATCCCCTTGGTGATGTGGGCCCTCTGGTGAGAGTCTTATACTGGCTGGGTTCCTCACCCTTCTGTGACGTTTGCCCTCTGCTGTGAGGTCACTCCTGCCTGGCGCTAGCGCACGTCACCTTGGCGACGTGGGCCCTCAGTTGGGATTTGGTGCCTGCTGGGAGTTTCCTCCCTTCGGTAATGAGGGCCCTCTGGCGTCAGGCCCTAACTCCTGGGCTCCCAAGCTTTTCTGATGTGTGCCCTGTGGTGTGAGTACACTCCTGCCATGTTCCCAACCCCATGGGAATGTGGGCCTTCTGCTCTGTGGACACAACGCCTTGGTTGTTCACAGTTTCATGATGAGGGCCGTCTGTTGTGAGTTCACACCGGCCGGGATCCCATAGCCTCGCTGCTCCTTGCCACCTGCTGGGACGTTCCAACTGCGGGATTCCTCACCTTTTTTATTCTATGGGCCCTCTGTTTTGAGGCTACTCCTGCCTGCCTCCCTCGCAGACCCTTGGTGATGTGTGTCCTCTGGTTTGAGGCCACGTGTGTTGGGTCCCTCACCTTTCGATGATATGGCCCCAATGGTGTGAGGACACTCCTGCCTGGTTCACATCCCCTTGTTGTTGTGGGCCCTCTGGTGAAAGTCTGATCCTTGCTGGGTTCCTGACCCTTCTTTGAGGTGGGCCCTCTTCCTTGAGGTAACTCCTGCCTGGCTTGCTCCCATTGCCTTGGTGATGTCGGCCATCTGGTGGCAGTTGGAGCCTGCTGGGAGCCTCCTCTCCTAGGTGATGAGGGCCCTCTGGCATCAGGCTCTAACTGCTGGGCACCCCACGTTTTCTGACTGAGCCCAGTGATGCCAGGAAACTCCTGTAAGGTTCCCATCCCCATGCGGATGTGGGCCTTCTGCTCTGTGGTCACAACGCCTGGGTTGCTCACAGTTTCGTGATGTTGGTTCTCTGGTGTTAGTTCACTCAGGCCTAGATCCCATAGCCTCTGGGCTTTGGGTCGACCTCTGGGAGGTTCCAAATGCTGGATTCTGCCCCTTTTTTATACTTTGGGCCCTGTGTTGTGAGGCTCCACCTGTCTGCCTCACTCCAAGCCCCTTGATGATGTAGGTCCTCTGGTTTGAGGCCACATGTGCCGGTTGCCTCACCTTTTAGGTATGTGACCCCACTGGTGTGAGGACACTCCTGACTGGTTCCCATCCTCTTGTTGATGTGGGCCCTCTGGTGAGAGTCTGATCCTGGCTTGATTCCTCACACTTCTGGGAGGTGGGTCCTCTGCTGTGAGGTCACTCCTGCCTGGGTGGCACACGTCGCCTTGGCCACATGGGCCCTCTGGTTGCAGTTGGAGCGTGCTGGGAGCCTCCTCCCGTCGGTGATGAGGGCCCTCTGGCGTCAGGCCCTAACTGCTGGGCTCCCCACATTTTCTGATATGTGCCCACTGGTGTGATGACACTCCTGCCAGGTTCCCATCCCCATGCGGATTTGGGCCTTCTGTTCTGAGATGCCAACGGCTGGGTTGCTCACAGCGTCAGGATGTGGGCCCTCTGCTGTGAGTTCACTCCGGCATGCATCCCATACCCTCGGTGCTCTGGGCCACCTGCTTGGAGCTTCCAACTGCAGGATTCCTTACCTTTTTTCTTCTATGGGCCGTGTGTTGTGAGACACTTCCTGCCTGCCTCACTCTGAGCCCCTTGTTGATGTGGGTCTTCTGGTTTGAGGCCACATGTGGTGGGTTCCTCGCCTTTCAATGATGTGGCCCCACTGGAGTGAGAACACTCCTGCCTGGTTCCCATCCCCTTGGGGATGTGGGCCCTCTGATGAGAGTCTCATCCTGGTTGGGTTCCTCACAGTTTCGGAAGGTTGGCCCTCTGCCCTGAGGTCACTCCTGCCTGGCTGGCACACCCCGCCTTGGTGACGTCGGCCCTCTGGCGGCAGTTGGAGCATGCTGGGAGCCTTCTCCTCTCGGTGATGAGGACATTCTGGTGTCAGGCCCTAACTGCTGGGTACCCACATTTTCTGATACGTGTTAAGTGGTGAGAGGACACTACTGCCAGGTACCCATCCCCATGCGGTTTTGGGCCTTCTTCTCTGGGGTCACAACGGCTGGGTTGCTCACAGTGTCAGGATGTGGCCCCTCTGCTGTGACTTCAATCCGGCATGGATCCCATTGCCTTGGTGCTCTGGGACAACTGCTTGGAGCTTCCAACTGCTGGATTCCTCACATTTTTTATTCTATGGGCCCTGCGTTGTGAGGCTAGTCCCCCGAGCCCCTTGGAGACGTGGGTCCTCTGGTTTAGGTCCTCTGGTTTAGGCCACATGTTCTGGGTTCCTCACCTTTCTATGATTTGGCCACACTGGTGTGAGGCCACTCCTGCCTGGATCCCATTCCCTTGGTGATGTGGGCCTTCTGGTGAGAGTCTTATCCTGGCTGGGTACTTCACCCTTCTGTGACGTAGACACTCTGCTGTGAGGTCACTGCTGCCTGGCTGGCGCGCGTCACCTTGGCGACGTGGTCCCTCAGCTGGGAGTTGGTGCCTGCTGGGAGTCTCCTCCCCTCGGTAATGAGGGCCCTCTGGCGTCAGGCCCTAACTCCTGGGCTCCCATACTCTTCTGATGTGTGCCCTCTGGTGGGAGTACACTCCTGCCAGGTTCCCAACCACATGGGAATATGGGCCTTCTGCTCTGTGGTCCCAACCGCTGGGTTGTTCACAGTTTCGTGATGAGGGCCCTCTGTTGTGAGTTCACACCGGCCGGGATCCCATAGCCTCGCTGCCCCTTGCCGCCTGCTGGGAGGTTCCAACTGCGGGATTCCTCACCTTTTTTATTTTATGGGCCCTCTGTTTGAGACACCTCCTGCTTGCCTCACTCTGAGCCCCTTGTTGATGTGGGACCTCTGGTTTAGGCCATATGTTCTGGGTTCCTCACTTTTCTATGATTTGGCCATACTGGTGTGAGGCCACTCCTGCCTGGTTCTGATCCCCTTGGTGATGTGGGCCCTCTGGTGAGAGTCTTATCCTAGCTGGGTTCCTCCCCCTTCTGTGACGTAGGCCCTCTGCTGTGAGGTCACTCCTGCCTGGCTGACGCACGTCACCTTGGCGACCTGGGCCCTCAGTTGGGACTTGGTGCCTGCTGGGAGTCTCCTCCCCTCGGTAATGAGGACCTTCTGGCGTCAGGCCCCAACTCCTGGGCTCCCAAAGTTTTCTGATGTGTGCCCTGTGGTGCGAGTACACTCCTGCCAGGTTACCAACCCCATGGGAATGTGGGCCTTCTGTTCTGTGGTCCCAACACCTATGTTGTTCACAGTTTCATGATGAGGGCCCTCTGTTGTGAGTTCACACTGGCCGGGATCCCATAGCCTCGCTGCTCCTTGCCACATGCTAGGAGGTTCCAACTGCGGGATTCCTCACCTTTTTTATTCTATGGGTCCTCTGTTTTGAGGCTCCTCCTGCCTGCCTCACTCCCAGCCTCTTGGAGATGTGGGTCCTCTTTTTTAGGCCACATGTTCTGGGTTCTTCGCCTTTCTATGATTTGGTCACACTGGTGTGAGGCCACTCCTGCCTGCATCCGATCCCCTTGGTGATGTGGGCCCTCTTGTAACAGTCTGATCCTGGCTGGGTTCCTTACTCTTCTGTGAGGTGGGACCTCTGCTGTGAGGTAACTCCTGCCTGGATTCCTCCCTTTGCCTTGGTGATGTCGGACCTCTGGTGGCAGTTGGAGCCTTCTTGTACACTCCTCTCCAAGGTGATGCGGGCCCTCTTGCGTCAGGCTATAAATGCTGGGCTCCGCACGATTTCTGATGTGAACCCAGTGATGGCAGGACACTGCTGTAAGTTTCCAATTCTCATGGGGATGTGGGCCTTCTGCTCTGTGGTCCCAACGCCTGGGTTGCTCACAGTTTCGTGATGTTGGTTCTCTGGTGTTAGTTCACTCAGGCCTAGATCCCATAGCCTCTGTGCTCTGGGCCGCCTGCTGGGAGGTTCCAACTGCTGGATTCCTCACCTTTCTTATACTTTAGGCCCTGTGTTGTGAGGCTCCTCCTGCCTGCCTCACACCGAGCCCCTTGGTGATGTAGGTCTTCTGGTTTGAGACCACGTGTGCCGTTAGCCTCACCTTTTTGGGATGTGGCCCTACTGGTGCGATGACACTCCTGCCAGGTTCCCATCCCCATGCAGATTTGGACCTTCTGTTCTGAGGTCCCAGCGGCTGGGTTGCTCACAGTGTCAGGATGTGGGCCCTCTGCTGTGAGTTCACTTCGGCATGGATCCCATACCCTCGGTGCCCTGGGCCAACTGCTTGGACCTTCCAACTGCTGGATTCCTCACCTTTTTTCTTCTATGGGCCCTGTGTTGTGAGACATCTCCTGCCTGACTCACTCCGAGCCCCCTTTTTATGTGGCTCTTTTGGTTTGAGGCCACATGTGCTGGGTGCCTCACCTTTCAATGATGTGGCCCCACTGTTATGAGCACACTCCTGCCTGGTTCGCATCCCCTTGGTGCTGTGGGCCCTCTGGTGAGAGTCTGAACCTGGTTGGGTTCCTCACACTTCCGTGAGCTTGGCCCTCTGCTCTGAGGTCACTCCTGCCTGGTTGGCACACCTCGCCTTGGCGACGTAGGCCCTCTGGTGGCATTTGGAACGTGCTGGGAGCCTCCTCCCCACAGTGATGAGGGCCCTTTGGCGTCAGGCCCTAACTGCTGGGTACTCACATTTTCTATTACGTACTAAGTGGTGCTGGGACACTCCTGCCAGGTTCCCATACCCATGGGGATGTGGGCCTTCTGCTCTGAGGTCCCAATGGCTGGGTTGCTCACAGTTTCATGATGTGGGCCCTGTGCTGTGAGTTCGCTTTGGCCTGGATCCCATAGACTCCGTGCTCTGGGCCGCTTGCTGCGAGGTTTCAACTGCTGGATTCCTCACATTTTTTAATCTATGGGCCCTGTGTTGTTAGGCTAGTCCTGCCTGCCTCACTCCGAGCACCTTGGAGAGGTGGGCCCTCTGGTGAGAGTCTCATCCTTGCTGGGTTCCTCACTCTCCTTTGAGGTGGGCCCTCTTCTGTGAGGTAACTCCTGCCTGGCTTGCTCCCGTTGCCTTGGTGACGTCGGCCATCTGGTGGCAGTTGGAGCCTGCTGGGAGCCTCCTCTCCTAGGTGATGAGGGCCCTCTGGCATCAGGCTCTAAGTGCTGGCACCCCACGTTTTCTGACTGAGCCCAGTGATGCCAGGACACTCCTGTAAGTTCCCATCCCTATGGGGATGTGGGCCTTCTGCTCTGTGGTCCCAACGCCTGGGTTGCTCACAGTTTCGTGATGTTGGTTCTCTGGTGTTAGTTCACTCAGGCCTAGATCCCATAGCCTCTGTGCTCTGGGCCGCCTGCTGGGAGGTTCCAACTGCTGGATTCCTCACCTTTCTTATACTTTAGGCCCTGTGTTGTGAGGCTCCTCCTGCCTGCCTCACACCGAGCCCCTTGGTGATGTAGGTCTTCTGGTTTGAGACCACGTGTGCCATTAGCCTCACCTTTTTGGGATGTGGCCCTACTGGTGCGATGACACTCCTGCCAGGTTCCCATCCCCATGCAGATTTGGACCTTCTGTTCTGAGGTCCCAGCGGCTGGGTTGCTCACAGTGTCAGGATGTGCGCCCTCTGCTGTGAGTTCACTCCGGCATGGATCCCATTGCCTCGGTGCTCTGGGTCACCTGCTTGGAGCTTCCAACTGCTGGATTCCTCACCTTTTTTCTTCTATGGGCCCTGTGTTGGGAGACATCTCCTGCCTGACTCACTCCGAGCCCCTTTTTGATGTGGCTGTTCTGGTTTGAAGCCACATGTGCTGGGTTCCTCACCTTTCAATGATGTGGCCCCACTGGTGTGAGCACACTCCTGCCTGGTTCGCATCCCCTTGGTGATGTGGACCCTCTGGTGAGAGTCTGATCCTGGTTGGGTTCCTCACACTTCTGTGAGCTTGGCCCTCTGCTCTGAGGTCATTCCTTCCTGGCTGGCACACCCCGCCGTGGCGACGTCGGCCCTCTGGTGGCAGTTGGAGCATGCTGGGAGCCTCCTCCCCTCAGTGATGAGGGCCCTTTGGCGTCAGACCCTAACTGCTGGGTACCCACATTTTCTAGTACGTACTAAGTGGTGCGAGGATACTCCTGCCAGGTTCCCATCCCCATGCGGATGTGGGCCTTCTGCTGTGAAGTCCTAACGGCTGGGCTGCTCACAGTTTCATGATGTGGGCCCTCTGCTGTGAGCTCACTTCGGCCTGGATCCCATAGACTCCGTGCTCTGGGCCACCTGCTGCGAGGTTCCAACTGCTGGATTCCTCACATTTTTTAATCTATGGGCCCTGTGTTGTTAGGCTAGTCCTGCCTGCCTCACTCCCAGCACCTTGGAGATGTGGTTCCTGTGGTTTAGGCCACATGTTCTGGGTTCCTCACCTTTCCATTATTTGGCCACACTGGTGTGAGGATACTTCTGCCTGGTTCCGATCCCCTTGGTGATGTGGGCCCTCTGGTGAGAGTCTTATACTGGCTGGGTTCCTCACCCTTCTGTGACGTTTGCCCTCTGCTGTGAGGTCACTCCTGCCTGGCGCTAGCGCACGTCACCTTGGCGACGTGGGCCCTCAGTTGGGATTTGGTGCCTGCTGGGAGTTTCCTCCCTTCGGTAATGAGGGCCCTCTGGCGTCAGGCCCTAACTCCTGGGCTCCCAAGCTTTTCTGATGTGTGCCCTGTGGTGCGAGTACACTCCTGCCATGTTCCCAACCCCATGGGAATGTGGGCCTTCTGCTCTGTGGACACAACGTCTTGGTTGTTCACAGTTTCATGATGAGGGCCCTCTGTTGTGAGTTCACACCGGCCGGGATCCCATAGCCTCGCTGCTCCTTGCCACCTGCTGGGATGTTCCAACTGCGGGATTCCTCACCTTTTTTATTCTATGGGCCCTCTGTTTTGAGGCTACTCCTGCCTGCCTCCCTCGCAGACCCTTGGTGATGTGTGTCCTCTGGTTTGAGGCCACGTGTGTTGGGTCCCTCACCTTTCGATGATATGGCCCCAATGGTGTGAGGACACTCCTGCCTGGTTCACATCCCCTTGTTGTTGTGGGCCCTCTGGTGAAAGTCTGATCCTTGCTGGGTTCCTGACCCTTCTTTGAGGTGGGCCCTCTTCCTTGAGGTAACTCCTGCCTGGCTTGCTCCCATTGCCTTGGTGATGTCGGCCATCTGGTGGCAGTTGGAGCCTGCTGGGAGCCTCCTCTCCTAGGTGATGAGGGCCCTCTGGCATCAGGCTCTAACTGCTGGGCACCCCACGTTTTCTGACTGAGCCCAGTGATGCCAGGACACTCCTGTAAGGTTCCCATCCCCATGCGGATGTGGGCCTTCTGCTCTGTGGTCACAACGCCTGGGTTGCTCACAGTTTCGTGATGTTGGTTCTTTGGTGTTAGTTCACTCAGGCCTAGATCCCATAGCCTCTGTGCTTTGGGTCGACCTCTGGGAGGTTCCAAATGCTGGATTCTGCCCCTTTTTTATACTTTGGGCCCTGTGTTGTGAGGCTCCACCTGTCTGCCTCACTCCAAGCCCCTTGATGATGTAGGTCCTCTGGTTTGAGGCCACATGTGCCGGTTGCCTCACCTTTTAGGTATGTGACCCCACTGGTGTGAGGACACTCCTGACTGGTTCCCATCCTCTTGTTGATGTGGGCCCTCTGGTGAGAGTCTGACCCTGTCTTGATTCCTCACACTTCTGGGAGGTGGGTCCTCTGCTGTGAGGTCACTCCTGCCTGGGTGGCACACGTCGCCTTGGCCACATGGGCCCTCTGGTTGCAGTTGGAGCGTGCTGGGAGCCTCCTCCCGTCGGTGATGAGGGCCCTCTGGCGTCAGGCCCTAACTGCTGGGCTCCCCACATTTTCTGATATGTGCCCACTGGTGTGATGACACTCCTGCCAGGTTCCCATCCCCATGCGGATTTGGGCCTTCTGTTCTGAGGTGCCAACGCCTGGGTTGCTCACAGCGTCAGGATGTGGGCCCTCTGCTGTGAGTTCACTCCGGCATGCATCCCATACCCTCGGTGCTCTGGGCCACCTGCTTGGAGCTTCCAACTGCAGGATTCCTTACCTTTTTTCTTCTATGGGCCGTGTGTTGTGAGACACTTCCTGCCTGCCTCACTCTGAGCCCCTTGTTGATGTGGGTCTTCTGGTTTGAGGCCACATGTGGTGGGTTCCTCGCCTTTCAATGATGTGGCCCCACTGGAGTGAGAACACTCCTGCCTGGTTCCCATCCCCTTGGGGATATGGGCCCTCTGGTGAGAGTCTCATCCTGGTTGGGTTCCTCACAGTTTCGTAAGGTTGGCCCTCTGCCCTGAGGTCACTCCTGCCTGGCTGGCACACCCCGCCTTGGTGACGTCGGCCCTCTGGCTGCAGTTGGAGCGTGCTGGGAGCCTTCTCCTCTCAGTGATGAGGACATTCTGGTGTCAGGCCCTAACTGCTGGGTACCCACATTTTCTGATACGTGTTAAGTGGTGAGAGGACACTACTGCCAGGTACCCATCCCCATGCGGTTTTGGGCCTTCTTCTCTGGGGTCACAACGGCTGGGTTGCTCACAGTGTCAGGATGTGGCCCCTCTGCTGTGACTTCAATCCGGCATGGATCCCATTGCCTTGGTGCTCTGGGACAACTGCTTGGAGCTTCCAACTGCTGGATTCCTCACATTTTTTATTCTATGGGCCCTGCGTTGTGAGGCTAGTCCTCCGAGCCCCTTGGAGACGTGGGTCCTCTGGTTTAGGTCCTCTGGTTTAGGCCACATGTTCTGGGTTCCTCACCTTTCTATGATTTGGCCACACTGGTGTGAGGCCACTCCTGCCTGGATCCCATTCCCTTGGTGATGTGGGCCTTCTGGTGAGAGTCTTATCCTGGCTGGGTACTTCACCCTTCTGTGACGTAGACACTCTGCTGTGAGGTCACTGCTGCCTGGCTGGCGCACGTCACCTTGGCGACGTGGTCCCTCAGCTGGGAGTTGGTGCCTGCTGGGAGTCTCCTCCCCTCGGTAATGAGGGCCCTCTGGCGTCAGGCCCTAACTCCTGGGCTCCCATACTCTTCTGATGTGTGCCCTCTGGTGGGAGTACACTCCTGCCAGGTTCCCAACCACATGGGAATATGGGCCTTCTGCTCTGTGGTCCCAACCGCTGGGTTGTTCACAGTTTCGTGATGAGGGCCCTCTGTTGTGAGTTCACACCGGCCGGGATCCCATAGCCTCGCTGCCCCTTGCCGCCTGCTGGGAGGTTCCAACTGCGGGATTCCTCACCTTTTTTATTTTATGGGCCCTCTGTTTGAGACACCTCCTGCCTGCCTCACTCTGAGCCCCTTGTTGATGTGGGTCCTCTGGTTTAGGCCATATGTTCTGGGTTCCTCACTTTTCTATGATTTGGCCATACTGGTGTGAGGCCACTCCTGCCTGGTTCTGATCCCCTTGGTGATGTGGGCCCTCTGGTGAGAGTCTTATCCTGGCTGGGTTCCTCCCCCTTCTGTGACGTAGGCCCTCTGCTGTGAGGTCACTCCTGCCTGGCGGATGCACGTCACCTTGGCGACGTGGGCCCTCAGTTGGGACTTGGTGCCTGCTGGGAGTCTCCTCCCCTCGGTAATGAGGGCACTCTGGCGTCAGGCCCCAACTCCTGAGCTCCCAAAGTTTTCTGATGTGTGCCCTGTGGTGCGAGTACACTCCTGCCAGGTTACCAACCCCATGGGAATGTGGGCCTTCTGTTCTGTGGTCCCAACACCTGTGTTGTTCACAGTTTCATGATGAGGGCCCTCTGTTGTGAGTTCACACTGGCCGGGATCCCATAGCCTCGCTGCTCCTTGCCGCATGCTAGGAGGTTCCAACTGCGGGATTCCTCACCTTTTTTATTCTATGGGTCCTCTGTTTTGAGGCTCCTCCTGCCTGCCTCACTCCCAGCCTCTTGGAGATGTGGGTCCTCTTTTTTAGGCCACATGTTCTGGGTTCTTCGCCTTTCTATGATTTGGTCACACTGGTGTGAGGCCACTCCTGCCTGCATCCGATCCCCTTGGTGATGTGGGCCCTCTTGTAACAGTCTGATCCTGGCTGGGTTCCTTACTCTTCTGTGAGGTGGGACCTCTGCTGTGAGGTAACTCCTGCCTGGATTGCTCCCGTTGCCTTGGTGATGTCGGACCTCTGGTGGCAGTTGGAGCCTTCTTGTACACTCCTCTCCAATGTGATGCGGGCCCTCTTGCGTCAGGCTCTAACTGCTGGGCTCCCCACGATTTCTGATGTGAGCCCAGTGATGCCAGGACACTCCTGTAAGTTTCCAATTCTCATGGGGATGTGGGCCTTCTGCTCTGTGGTCGCAACGTCTGGGTTGCACAAAGTTTCGTTATGTTGGCACTCCGGTGTTAGTTCACTCAGGCCTAGATCCCATAGCCTCTGTGCCCTGGGCCACCTGCTGGGAGGTTCCAAGTGCTGGATTCCTCACCTTTCTTATACTTTGGGCCCTGTGTTGTGAGGCTCCTCCTGCTTGCCTCACACCGAGCCCCTTGGTGATGTAGGTCTTCTGGTTTGAGACCACGTGTGCCGTTTGCCTCACCTTTTAGGGATGTGGCCCTACTGGTGCGATGACACTCCTGCCAGGTTCCCATCCCCATGCAGATTTGGACCTTCTGTTCTGAGGTCCCAGCGGCTGGGTTGCTCACAGTGTCTGGATGTGGGCCCTCTGCTGTGAGTTCACTTCGGCATGGATCCCATACCCTCGGTGCCCTGGGCCACCTGCTTGGACCTTCCAACTGCTGGATTCCTCACCTTTTTTCTTCTATGGGCCCTGTGTTGTGAGACATCTCCTGCCTGACTCACTCCGAGCCCCCTTTTTATGTGGCTCTTTTGGTTTGAGGCCACATGTGCTGGGTGCCTCACCTTTCAATGTTGTGGCCCCACTGGTGTGAGCACACTCCTGCCTGGTTCGCATCCCCTTGGTGCTGTGGACCCTCTGGTGAGAATCTGATCCTGGTTGGGTTCCTCACACTTCTGTGAGCTTGGCCCTCTGCTCTGAGGTCATTCCTTCCTGGCTGGCACACCCCGCCGTGGCGACGTCGGCCCTCTGGTGGCAGTTGGAGCGGGCTGGGAGCCTCCTCCCCTCAGTGATGAGGGCCCTTTTGCGTCAGGCCCTAACTGCTGGGTACCCACATTTTCTAGTACGTACTAAGTGGTGCGAGGATACTCCTGCCAGGTTCCCATCCACATGGGGATGTGGGCCTTCTGCTCTGTGGTCCCAACGGCTGGGTTGCTCACAGTTTCATGATGTGGGCCCTCTGCTGTGAGTTCACTTCGGCCTGGATCCCATAGACTCCGTGCTCTGGGCCGCCTGCTGCGAGGTTCCAACTGCGAGATTCCTCACATTTTGTAATCTATGGGCCCTGTGTTTTTAGGCTATTCCTGCCTGCCTCCCTCCGAGCACCTTGGAGATGTGGTTCCTGTGGTTTAGGCCACATGTTCTGGGTTCCTCACCTTTCCATTATTTGGCCACACTGGTGTGAGGATACTTCTGCCTGGTTCCGTTCCCCTTGGTGATGTGGGCCCTCTGGTGAGAGTCTTATCCTGGCTGGGTTCCTCACCCTTCTGTGACATTTGCCCTCTTCTGTGAGGTCTCTCCTGCCTGGCTAGCACACATCACCTTGGCGACGTGGGCCCTCAGTTGGGATTTGGTGCCTGCTGGGAGTTTCCTCCCTTCGGTAATGAGGGACCTCTTGCATCAGGCCTTAACTCCTGGGCTCCCAAACTTTTCTGATGTGTGCTCTGTGGTGCGAGTACACTCCTGCCAAGTTGCCAACCCCATGGGAATGTGGGCCTTCTGCTCTGTGGACTCAACGCCTGGGTTGTTCACAGTTTCATGATGAGGGCCCTCTGTTGTGAGTTCACACCTGCCGGGATCCCATAGCCTCGCTGCTCCTTGCCACCGGCTGGGACGTTCCAACTGCGGGATTCCTCACCTTTTTTATTCTATGGGCCCTCTGTTTTGAGGCTACTCCTGCCTGCCTCCCTCCCAGACCCTTGGTGATGTGTGTCCTCTGGTTTGACGCCACGTGTGTTGGGTCCCTCACCTTTCGATGATATGGCCCCAATGGTGTGAGGACACTCCTGCCTGGTTCACATCCCCTTGTTGTTGTGGGCCCTCTGGTGAAAGTCTGATCCTTGCTGGGTTCCTGACCCTTCTTTGTGGTGGGCCCTCTTCTGTGAGGTAACTCCTGCCTGGCTTGCTCCCATTGCCTTGGTGACGTCAGCCATCTGGTGGCAGTTGGAGCCTGCTGGGAGCCTCCTCTCCTAGGTGATGAGGGCCCTCTGGCATCAGGCTCTAACTGCTGGGCACCCCACGTTTTCTGACTGAGCCCAGTGATGCCAGGACACTCCTGTAAGGTTCCCATCCCCATGCGGATGTGGGCCTTCTGCTCTGTGGTCCCATCGCCTGGGTTGCTCACAGTTTCGTGATGTTGGTTCTCTGGTGTTAGTTCACTCAAGCCTAGATCCCATAGCCTCTGTGCTCTGGCGCGACTGCTGGGAGGTTCCAACTGCTGGATTCCGCCCCATTTTTATACTTTGGGCCCTGTGTGTGAGGCTCCTCCTGCCTGCCTCACTCCAAGCCCCCTGGTGATGTAGGTCCTCTGGTTTGAGGCCACATGTGCCGGTTGCCTCACCTTTTAGGTATGTGACCCCACTGGTGTGAGGACACTCCTGACTGGTTCCCATCCTCTTGTTGATGTGGGCCCTCTGGTGAGAGTCTGACCCTGGCTTGATTCCTCACACTTCTGGGAGGTGTGTCCTCTGCTGTGAGGTCACTCCTGCCTGGGTGGCACACGTTGCCTTGGCCACATGGGCCCTCTGGTTGCAGTTGGAGCGTGCTGGGAGCCTCCTCCCGTCGGTGATGAGGGCCCTCTGGCGTCAGGCTCTAACTGCTGGGCTCCCCACATTTTCTGATGTGTGCCCACTGGTGCGATGACACTCCTGCCAGGTTCCCATCCCCATGCGGATTTGGGCCTTCTGTTCTGATGTGGCAACGGCTGGGTTGCTCACAGCGTCAGGATGTGGGCCCTCTGCTGTGAGTTCACTCCGGCATGCATCCCATACCCTCAGTGCTCTGGGTCACCTGCTTGGAACTTCCAAGTGCAGGATTCCTTACCTTTTTTCTTCTATGGGCCGTGTGTTGTGAAACACTTCCTGCCTGCCTCACTCTGAGCCCCTTGTTGATGTGGGTCTTCTGGTTTGAGGCCACATGTGGTGGGTTCCTCGCCTTTCAATGATGTGGCCCCACTGGAGTGAGAACACTCCTGCCTGGTTCCCATCCCCTTGGGGATGTGGGCCCTCACAGTTTCGTAAGGTTGGCCCTCTGCCCTGAGGTCACTCCTGCCTGGCTGGCACACCCCGCCTTGGTGACGTCGGCCCTCTGGCGGCAGTTGGAGCGTGCTGGGAGCCTTCTCCTCTCGGTGATGAGGACATTCTGGTGTCAGGCCCTAACTGCTGGGTACCCACATTTTCTGATACGTGTTAAGTGGTGAGAGGACACTACTGCCAGGTACCCATCCCCATGCGGTTTTGGGCCTTCTTCTCTGGGGTCACAACGGCTGGGTTGCTCACAGTGTCAGGATGTGGCCCCTCTGCTGTGACTTCAATCCGGCATGGATCCCATTGCCTCGGTGCTCTGGGACAAGTGCTTGGAGCTTCCAACTGCTGGATTCCTCACATTTTTTATTCTATGGGCCCTGCGTTGTGAGGCTAGTCCTCCGAGCCCCTTGGAGATGTGGGTCCTCTGGTTTAGGTCCTCTGGTTTAGGCCACATGTTCTGGGTTCCTCACCTTTCTATGATTTGGCCACACTGGTGTGAGGCCACTCCTGCCTGGATCCCATTCCCTTGGTGATGTGGGCCTTCTGGTGAGAGTCTTATCCTGGCTGGGTACTTCACCCTTCTGTGACGTAGACACTCTGCTGTGAGGTCACTGCTGCCTGGCTGGCGCACGTCACCTTGGCGACGTGGGCCCTCAGCTGGGAGTTGGTGCCTGCTGGGAGTCTCCTCCCCTCGGTAATGAGGGCCCTCTGGCGTCAGGCCCTAACTCCTGGGCTCCCATACTCTTCTGATGTGTGCCCTCTGGTGGGAGTACACTCCTGCCAGGTTCCCAACCACATGGGAATATGGGCCTTCTGCTCTGTGGTCCCAACCGCTGGGTTGTTCACAGTTTCATGATGAGGGCCCTCTGTTGTGAGTTCACACCGGCCGGGATCCCATAGCCTCGCTGCTCCTTGCCGCCTGCTGGGAGGTTCCAACTGCGGGATTCCTCACCTTTTTTATTTTATGGGCCCTCTGTTTGAGACACCTCCTGCCTGCCTCACTCTGAGCCCCTTGTTGATGTGGGTCCTCTGGTTTAGGCCATATGTTCTGGGTTCCTCACTTTTCTATGATTTGGCCATACTGGTGTGAGGTCACTCCTGCCTGGTTCTGATCCCCTTGGTGATGTGGGCCCTCTGGTGGGAGTCTTATCCTGGCTGGGTTCCTCCCCCTTCTGTGACGTAGGCCCTCTGCTGTGAGGTCACTCCTGCCTGGCTGACGCACGTCACCTTGGCGACGTGGGCCCTCAGTTGGGACTTGGTGCCTGCTGGGAGTCTCCTCCCCTCGGTAATGAGGGCCAGGAGTCTCCTCCCCTCGGTATTGAGGGCCTTCTGGCGTCAGGCCCCAACTCCTGGGCTCCCAAAGTTTTCTGATGTGTGCCCTGTGGTGCGAGTACACTCCTGCTAGGTTACCAACCCCATGGGAATGTGGGCCTTCTGTTCTGTGGTCCCAACACCTGTGTTGTTCACAGTTTCATGATGAGGGCCCTCTGTTGTGAGTTCACACTGGCCGGGATCCCATAGCCTCGCTGCTCCTTGCCGCATGCTAGGAGGTTCCAACTGCGGGATTCCTCACCTTTTTTATTCTATGGGTCCTCTGTTTTGAGGCTCCTCCTGCCTGCCTCACTCCCAGCCTCTTGGAAATGTGGGTCCTCTTTTTTAGGCCACATGGTCTGGGTTCTTCGCCTTTCTATGATTTGGTCACACTGGTGTGAGGCCACTCCTGCCTGCATCCGATCCCCTTGGTGATGTGGGCCCTCTTGTAACAGTCTGATCCTGGCTGGGTTCCTTACTCTTCTGTGAGGTGGGACCTCTGCTGTGAGGTAACTCCTGCCTGGATTGCTCCCGTTGCCTTGGTGATGTCGGACCTCTGGTGGCAGTTGGAGCCTTCTTGTACACTCCTCTCCAAGGTGATGCGTGCCCTCTTGCGTCAGGCTCTAACTGCTGGGCTCCCCACGATTTCTGATGTGAGCCCAGTGATGCCAGGACACTCCTGTAAGTTTCCAATTCTCATGGGGATGTGGGCCTTCTGCTCTGTGGTCGCAACGTCTGGGTTGCACAAAGTTTCGTTATGTTGGCACTCCGGTGTTAGTTCACTCAGGCCTAGATCCCATAGCCTCTGTGCCCTGGGCCACCTGCTGGGAGGTTCCAAGTGCTAGATTCCTCACCTTTCTTATACTTTGGGCCCTGTGTTGTGAGGCTCCTCCTGCCTGACTCACACCGAGCCCCTTGGTGATGTAGGACTTCTGGTTTGAGACCACGTGTGCCGTTTGCCTCATCTTTTAGGGATGTGGCCCTACTGGTGCGATGACACTCCTGCCAGGTTCCCATCCCCATGCAGATTTGGACCTTCTGTTCTGAGGTCCCAGCGGCTGGGTTGCTCACAGTGTCAGGATGTGGGCCCTCTGCTGTGAGTTCAGTCCAGCATGCATCCCATAGCCTCGGTGATCTGGGCCACCTGCTTGGAGCTTCCAACTGCAGGATTCCTTACCTTTTTACTTCTATGAGCCGTGTGTTGTGAGACACACCCTGCTTGCCTCACTCTGAGCCCCTTGTTGATGTGGGTCTTCTGGTTTGAGGCCACATGCGGTGGGTTCCTCGCCTTTCAATGATGTGGCCCCACTGGAGTTAGAACACTCCTGCCTGGTTCCCATCCCCTTGGGGATGTGGGCCTTCTGGTGAGAGTCTCATCCTGGTTGGGTTCTTCACAGTTCCGTAAAGTTGGCCCTCTGCTCTGAGGTCACTCCTGACTGGCTGGCACACCCCGCCTTGGTGACATCGGCCCTCTGGCGACAGTCGGAGCATGCTGGGAGACTTCTCCTTTCGGTGATGAGGACCCTCTGGTGTCAGACCCTAACTGCTGGGTACCCACATTTTCTGATACGTGCTAATTGGTGAGAGGACACTCCTGCCATGTTCCCATCCCCATGCGGTTTTGGGCCTTCTGCTCTGGGGTCACAACGGCTGGGTTGCTCACAGTGTCAGGATGTGGGCCCTCTGCTGTGAGTTCACTCAGGCATGGATCCCATAGCCTCGGTGCTCTGGGACAACTGCTTGGAGCTACCAACTGCTGGATTCCTCACGTTTTTTCTTCTTTGTGTACTGTGTTGTGAGACAACTCCTCCCTGTCTCATTCCGAGCCCCTTTTTGATGTGCCTCTTCTGGTTTGAGACCACATGTGCTGGGTTCCTCACCTTTCAATGATGTGGCCCCACTGGTCTCAGAACAACTTCTTTATCCATTTTTCGCTTTCTGGGATATTTAACTTGTACCGTCGACGAGGTTTTTGTCAACAGAGCCGTCCCAAATTTTGGGGTGGCTGTGTCTTTTTGATTTTAATTTTTGTAGGATATAGGACTATAAGTGGAAATGCCGTAGGCTCTGTTGCTTTGTTTTTTAGGTGTTTCAGGAAACACCATATATTTCTCCAGAGTGGCAGTTGGCAGTTTATATCCTGCCCATCAGCATAACAAGGCTCCCTGTTCTACATGGCCTGTTCTTGCTTTCTGGATTTTACACATTTTTCAGGTGGCCCTTTTGACCTGGGGTATGTGAGGCTTCATTGTAGTGCAGATTTCCTTTGCACGCTTGCTTGGTTGGCCAAAAACGGCTTATGCGTTTCTTCCTGAATATATTCAGGAAAAAACGCATAAGCCCTTTTTGACCAAGTGCATCATTGTCAACGTTCTGCCTCTTTTCCTATGCTTTAAATGCAATTCCAGTCTACCTCCTGAAATCGGTTTCCTGCAATTCTGCCCCGCTTTTAAGTCCTCTTTGCAGCCTTAGTTCAATATATTTTTGGGCGATAGTTGTCATGTATAACTCTGCAGGTTTGTAAATTATAGTGCCCCTGAGCTCCTTTCTTCAACTCGGTTTCTTGTGAGCTGGCCACAAATCCGCAGGATTGCTTCAGACCCTAATCTGGATCTGGCTCGGCATGCCGAGCCTTTTGTTAATTCCTCCTCCTGGTGGAAAATGAGAGTTCAATTTTCCCGTGCAGGCACCTACAGCAAGTCTCTCATTGATTCTCCCTATTCCTGTTCATCTTGCGCAGAAATTGCAAACTGTGCCAAAGAGGAGGTTAAAGGCACTGACTTTCCAAGTGGGGAGAGTGTTAGGAAAGCGTCTGGAATGGAGAACCCGAGTACCAGGGGACGAAAACTGAGATGCATTTGAAAACGTATCCCACTCACACGGTGGACCATGCTCTGGGTTTCCCATGCATGTTTTAGCTGAAGGAAGAATCATTTAAACATGGAGAGTTGAGACCCATGGAAAGGGTACCATGCAGTATGACTTCAAAGGGTCGCATTTGCTCATCGAACCTCACCAATGCTATCAGCCCGAAGTGTCCAACCTTATGTCTCACTCAGCTCTGGGTGTAGATAAGGTAAATCCAGGTTGCATCACAAGCCCTGAATGAATTATTTAAGAATTGCTCTCTTTTTCACTGTCATTGTGTTTTGTTTTTGTAATTCATTTTGGTAACGGGATTTATCGGATTTTCTCTCCTGCATTCATGCAGCTGTACACACGCTTGATTCTCTTATGGAGACATATAAATCCATGGGTTTGAAGATTCTTACTAGTCAGGTGTATTCCTAGGCGTTGAATATAGGGTGTTTAGTCCATCTCGTAGAGCAAGGGGTAGGTCTCGACTCTTATATATTTGACTTATTGAATGGTATCTGTGCTAATTTCTATGTCTGGTTTTATGCAGCACCCCAACTCACCTTTCCCCTAAAGCAAACATAAGTTGGTTTTCTAAATTTGAGACCCTGTTCTGTTTTGTAATTCAGTTCATGTGTAGCCAAGATTACATTCGGTGTATTAGTGATATCTTATGATGTTTCATTTTCTGTGTGACTTATTTCACTTAGAATCATCGTACCTGTATCCACTCATTATGCCACGACGGGCCTGATGACATAGATTTCATTGGAGAGTGATATTGAATTGTACGTACGTACCACAACTTCTTTATCCATTTTTTGCTTTCTGCGATATTTAACTTGTACCGTAGACGAGGTTCTTGTAAACAGAGCCGTCTGAAACTTTGGGGTGGCTGTGCGTTTCTTATTTTAATTTCCCTAAGCTATAGGACCATAAGTGGAAGTGCCGTAGGCTCCGTTGCTTTGTTTTTTAGGTGTTTCAGGAAACACCATACACTTCTCCAGAGTGGCTGTTGGCAATTTACATCCCGCCCATCAGCATAACAAGGCTCCGTGTTCTCCATGGCCTGTGCTGCCTTTCTGGATTTTACACTTTTTTCAGATGGCCCTTTTGACCGGGGGGCAGTGAGACTTCACTGTAGTGCAGATTTCTTTAACAGGCTTGCTAGGTTGGCCAAAAAGTGCGTATGCGTTTTTTCCTGAATATATTCAGGAAAAAACGCATACGCCCTTTTTGGCCAAGTGCATCATTGTCGACGTTCTGCCTCTTTTCCTATGCTTTAAATGCAATTCCAGTCTACCCCCTGAAATCGTTTTCCTGCAATTCTGCCTCGCTTTGAAGTCCTCTTAGCAGCCTTCCTTCAATATATTTTTGGAAGATAGCTGTCATTTATAACTCTGCAGGTTTGTGAATTACATTGCCCCTGAGCTCCTTTCTTCAAATCGCTTTCTTTTGGGCTGGCCGCAAACCCGCAGGATTGCTTCAGGCCCTAATCTTGTTCTGGCACTGCATGCTGAGCCTTTTGTTAATTCCTCTTCCTGGTGGGAAATGAGCTTTACATTTGCCAGTGCAGGCACATACAGCTAGTCTCTCATTGGTTCTCCCTATTACTGTTCATCTTACGCAGAAATTGCAAACTGTGCCAAAAAGGAGGTTAAAGGCACTGACTCTCCAAGTGGGGAGAGTGTTAGTAAAGTGTCTTGAATTGTGAACCCGAGTAAAAGGGGACGAAAACTGCGATGCATTTGAAAACGTTTCCCGGTGACACGGTGCACCATACTGTGGGTTTCCCATGCATGTTTTAGCTGAAGGAAGAATCCCTTAAACCTGGAGTGTTGGGACTCATGGAATGGGTACCATGCAGTATGACTTCAAAGGGTCTGCATTTGCTCATCGAACCTCACCAATGCTATCAGCCCGAAGTGTCCAACCTTATGTCTCACTCAGCTCTGGGTGTAGATGAGGTAAATCCAGGTTGCATTCCAGGCCCTGAATGAATTATTTAAGAATTGCTCTCTATTTCACTGTCATTGTGTTTTGTTTTTGTAATTCATTTTGATAATGGGATTTATCGGATTTTCACTGCTGCGTTTAGGCCGCTGTACACACGCTTGATTTCCTTATGGAGACATATAAATCCATGGGTTTTAAGATTCTTACTTGTCAGGTATATTCCCAGGCGTTGAATATGGGGTGTTGAGTCCATTTCGTTGAGCAAGGTGTAGGTCTGCTCTATTATATATTTGGCCTATGGAACGGTATCTGTGTTAATTCCAATCTCTGGTTTTATGCAGCACCCCAACTCACCTTTCCCCATAAGCAAGCATAAGTTGGTTTTCTAAATTTGAGACCCTGTTCTGTTTTGTAATTCAGTTCACGTGTAGCCAAGTTTACATTCCGTGTATTAGTGATACCTTATGATGTTTCTTTTTCTGTGTGACTTATTTCACTTAGAATCCTCCTACCTGAATCCACTCATTATGCCGCTATGGGCCTGATGACATAGATTTCATTGCTGAGTGATATTACATTGTACGTACGTACCACAACTTCTTTATCCATTTTTGCATTCTGGGATATTTAACTTGTACCGTAGACGAGGATCTTGTAAACAGTGCCGTCCAAAACTTTGGGGTGGCTGTGTGTTTTTGATTTTAATTTCCCTAAGGTATAGGACCATAAGTGGTAGTGCCGTACGCACCGTTACTTTGTTTTTTAGGTGTTTCAGGAAACACCATACACTTCTCCAGAGTGGCTGTTGGCAATTTACATCCCGCCCATCAGCATAACAAGGCTCCATGTTCTCCATGGCCTGTGCTGACTTTTTGGATTTTACACTTTTTTAGATGGCCCTTTTGACTGGGGGGCAGTGAGACTTCATTGTAGTGCAGATTTCTTTAACGTGCATGCTAGGTTGGCCAAAAAATGCATATGCATTTTTTCCTGAATATATTCAGGAGAAACGCATACGCCCATTTTGGCCAAGTGCATCGTTGTCAAGGTTCTGCCTCTTTTCCTATGCTTTAAATGCAATTCCAGTCTACCCCCTGAAATCGTTGTCCTGCAATTCTGCCCCGCTTTCAAGTCCTGTTCCAAGAGTTACTTCAATATATTTTTGGACGGTAGCTGTCATTTATAACTCTGCAGGTTTGTGAATTACAGTGTCCCTGAGCTCCTTTCTTCAACTCGCTTTCTTGTGAGCTGGCCGCAAAACCGCAGGATTGCTTCAAGCCCTAATCTGCTTCCGGCATGGCATGCTGAGCCTTTCGTTAATTCCTCTTCCTGGTGGGAAATGAGCGTTCCATTTGCCCGTGCAGACACCTACAGCTACTCTCTCATTGGTTCTCCCTATTCCTGTTCATCTTGCGCAGAAATTGCAAACTGTGCCAAACAGGAGTTTAAAGGCACTGACTCTCCAAGTGGGGAGAGTGTTAGTAAAGCATCTGGAATGGTGAACCCGTGTAAAAGGGGACGAAACCTGAGATGCATTGGAAAACGTTTCTCGGTCACACGGTGCACCATACTGTGGGTTTCCCAGGCATGTTTTAGCTGAAGGAAGAATCGCTTAAACCTGGAGAGTTGGGACCCTTGGAATGGGTACTTCAAGGGGTCTGCATTTGCTCACCGAACCTCACCAATGCTATCATCCTGGTGTCCAGCCTTATGTCTCACTCAGCTCTGGGTGTAGATGTGGTAAATCCAGGTTGCATCACAGGCCCTGGATGAATTATTTAAGAATTGCTCTCTATTTCACTGTCATTGTGTTTTTTGTTTCTGTAATTTAATTTGATAATGGGATTTATCGTATTTTCACTGCTGTGTTCATGCCTCTGTAGACACGCTTGATTCTCTTATGGAGACATATAAACCCATGGGTTTGAAGATTCTTACTAGTCAGGTATATTCCTAGGCGTTGAATATGGGGTGTTGAGTCCATTTTGTTGAGCAAGCAGTAGATCTTGACTATTACATATTTGGCTTATGGACCAGTATCTGTGCTAATTTCAATCTCTGGTTTTATGCAGCACCCCAACTCACCTTTATCCTTAAGCAAGAATAAGTTGGTTTTCTATATTTGAGACCCTGTTCTGTTTCGTAATTCAGTTCATGTGTAGCCAAGTTTACATTCCATGTATTAGTGATATAGTATGTCTTTTTCTTTTTGAATTCTGTGACTTTGAATGATCATACGTAACTCCTCTGGAGTTGTTTCAAGTGGCCATATTGCATTGATTTCCAGTCTGAGTCATATTCCACTCTACATAAGCACCACATCTGTATCCATTTTTTCCCTCCAGAGACATTTAAGTTATATCCTAGTCGAGGATCTTTTAAACAGTGAGGCGGTATACATTGGGGTGCCTGTGTCCCCTCGATTTTTGTTTTTCCCATGATATACGTCCATGAGTGCAAGTGCCCTGTGCTCTGTAGCTCATTTTTTAGATGCCTTAGTAAACACAGTACACTTCTCCAGAGTGACCGTTGGCAATATACATTTCCAGTATAAGCCTCACAGGGCTCCCTTTTCTCCTTGCCCTGTCCTGCATTTCTGGTGTTTACACTTTATGAGGACGGCTCTTCTGACTGATGCGAAGTGATATGTTTTGTAGTATTGATTTCCAGTGCCCACCTGTTTGGTTGGCTAAAAAAGTGTATGCCCTTTTCTTGAATATATACAGAAAATGACGCATACACCCTTTTTGGCCAACTGCAATGTTGGCAATGTTCAGCCCCTTTTCTTGTGCTTAATGGCGAGTCCTTTCTACCTCTTCCAATCCCTTTCCTGCCATTCTCCGTTGCTTACAAGTCCTTTTCTCTGACTTTCCTCAAGACATTTTTCAGTGATAGATATTTTCAACTCTGCAGTTTCATGAATTTTAGTGCCACTGAGCTCCATTTTTCAGCTTGTGTTTATGGGAACTGGCCACAAAGCAGCGGGATTTCCTCAAGCCCTATTCTGTTTCCATGGGCAACCCTAGCCTTTGGTCAATTCGTCTTCCTGATTGGAAATTAGAGTGACATGTGCCTGTCCGAACACCTAGGACTTGTCTCTCATTGTTCCTCCTCCTTCTGCTTCATCCTCTGGACAAATTCCAAACTGTATGCAACAGGATGTTGACAGTGCTGACATCTCCAAGTGGGGAGACTGTTCGTAAAGACGCTGGAGGGGTGAACCCGAGCACCAGGAGAAGAGGAGATGAGATGCCTTTTCCAAACTCTTCCCGATCAGACGGTATACCATCCTCTGGGTGTGACAGGCATGCTTTAGCTGTAGGAAGGGTCCCATTCATGTGAGGAGAACACCAGGGCTTTTTCAAAATCAGTGTCTCTCCGCAACCCAAAGTGGGGAATGTTTTAAGCTACGGCTACACATATGTTCATTAAGGGCCTTAGGAAGTAGGCAGAGTCCAAACTTTAGATGATTGAAGTCTTCAGGGTCAGAAGCACTCACCACCCTCTTCCCTTAGGTTCCATTTTAACTGTCATTAATAGATGATGTCAATAAAAATATCTATTCTTTTTCAGATTATTTCCCCTTATAGGTTATTGCAAAATATTGAGTGTAGTTCCCTGTGCTATACAGCAGTTCCTTGTTGATGATCGATTTTATACATAGCAGTGTGTATGTGTTAATCCCAAACTGTTAATTTATCCCTCCTCTCACCTTTCCCCTTTGGTAATAATAAATTATAAGACTTTATACTTCTCAGAAATGGGGGAGCTGAAAGAGAGGTATCATGGTCAATGGAAAAGCATTTAAAACAAGATTGAAGCTTTAACCAAGATTATTAGATGTACATCCTTGGAAAGAAATCACTTCGTTTCTCTAATATTGACCTGACAAATAAGACAAACCTTTTCACTGAACTTGCTTATAATAAAGTGATGGAAATACCAAATGGAAGTGTTAGAAACATCTTATTTTACCCGAGCCTTATACACTGTTCTATGTTAATTACAGTTTGGCTCACACATCTGTTCATTGAAGTTACAATGTTCTGAATTTCTGTTACTGATCCTCCAGAGTGGACCCCAACAAGTGTCCCCCTGCCCAGGGTCATTGGAGCCAAGAGATCGAGACTGAGTTTGGTTCAGAAGCAAAGGAAATTTTATATTTTGATCAGAGAATGGAGAGGTGAGAGCATGTGCTACCCCGTGGGCTGTGGGCTGGGCTGCTGTGTAGAGATCCTGTCAGAGTCAGTCAGAGGGAGGGGGCGGAGCTCTTGAGGGCCCGGCTGGCTGCAGCTCAGGCTCTATATCACGGAGTGTGCACTGTGCCCCAGGAGCTGAGTTGTCGACCCAGCCATTCTGCACTAGGAAATCTGGTCTGAAGTGCCGGGTGTGGAACCTCTGTATGTGGGACCCTAGGAGCACGTGTAATTAGACAAAGCACAAAGGATAAAAAGGTTAGACTTTATTTTATTGCCCAGATTCTATTTTTCTCTCCCAGGGATTTTTAAGGGTCTTTGCCTCGGACAAACCCCTCTTCTGCCTTTTGTCCCCTTCCTCATTCTTGGAGTGCTGAGGGTGCAGACCCTTCTTCTGTAACTGCTGAGTGCTGAGTTAGGAGCCCTCATACCCGTGGGCGAGGGTCAGAACTTCTCCCCAGCAGCCTCCAGGTGACGTTGATTGTCCCCAGGCCTCCTGCCTCCCTGCTCGTCCGCCTGAGCACCAGTATTGGAAGTGTTATAGATTCTAATGACCTTTAAGGGTCCAGGAAGGAGATGTGCAGTGACGCTGTGAGGTCCAGTTTCACCCCGCCCCTCATTTGTTCGGCCACCTTAGGCTGACCGTTTCTGCCAGCGTAGATGCTCTGACCAGTAGTCTGCGCTTTCTTCAATTAGGCCCCTGAATTAACGTAAAAACATCACCAGGTGTCAGGACCCTGTCCGCTCAACTCCCAGACAGTCCAGGGTCAGTGGTGATGAAGGACCATGATGGCCACTGAGTCAACAGCCTTTTGAAGTAAACAAGAGTCCAGCCGGTCTTATTGGCCACCATTATCACAGTGTCTGTAGGCTTTTCTATGGTGACAGCATGATATACGGTTCCCCCACCAAGATTATTAGGTCTGATCTGGGTGCAGTAAGTCCTGCAAGCAGTAGTCTACTCTTTAGGGACACACTCTTGTTGTTTTATGAGAGAAACTCCAGGTCAAGTGATTGTCACATGAGTCGTCATGGAGCCCCGTTGCCCCCGGTTATCTCTCTGGAGGTTGGAGTTGGAGGGCCTCCTCACTCGAGGTCAGTGTGCCCACGGAGCAAACCCTGCAACTTCAGGGCATGGTTGGGGGTTAGGATCACCACGTGGGACCCTTTTCCCTTAGGAGGGAGGTGGCCTTTTGGGCTGCTGATTTCCAGGTTTTTAGATACTGCCAGTATCTTGGCCAGATGTGGCAGTGGGCCAAGCCCCTTGGTGACTGTAGTTTATCCTACCTGGATGGCATTTTTGCATTGTTCCATTTCAAGTGGTCCCAGTTTTTGCACTAATCCTCCAATGGCGATTCACTTTTCACCAGGAATGTAAAGATCAAAGGGTTTAGCTAAATTAGGGAGTTCCAGGGCAAGGGTCTGAATTGACTGCTCTTTCCATTCTTGAAAGGCCACTTCTGGATTCTATTCAAAAGGATCATCATCTTTTCCTTTCAGTGTTTCATATAGAGACCCAGCTAGTAGACTGTAGTTAGGGATCCAGAAGCAGCAAACCCTGGCCTCCCCAGGAACCCCTAAGCTGTCTTCTAGTTTTAGATATGGGTAAGGCTGTAAATTGTTTCTTCCCTTTCCTGGGATGGGCTTCTCCGACCTTCTGTGAGAATGAAGCCCAGGCAGGTCGCCGTAGTCTGTGATATTTGAGCTTTTTCTTGGACAACTTGTATCCTTTATTGGCTTGGTAGTTCAGAGGTCCCCTTAGTAGGGCTGGTGATCAGAATGTCGTCTGCATATTGAAGGAGTGTTTCCTTTTCCAGTGGTAGAACTTTTAGGTCTTTAGCTGAGCTTTCCCCAAAGATGGTGTGGGAAATTTTGAACCCTTGGGGCAAGACGGCCCAGAAGTATTGTTTTAGTTGTATGTTGAGTCCTGCCACTCACAAGCCAAAATTTCTTGTGACTCTGACACTAATGGAATACAAAAGAAGGCATCATTGAAGACTAATACAGAATACCATGTCCTGGTGGTTGGTAGAATGACCAGCAGGGTGTAGGATTTAGGAACTACTGGAGGTATATCCTCGGTGGCTTCACTGACTGTCCTGACATCCTTTACCAGGACTCCAGCAGCCCATGGGGCTCTCGAGATCAGGCCAATCCCAGGATATTTAGATCACCTGCGCAGGTACCCTACCCCCACCCCAGAACACGGGGCTCTCATGGTCAGGCCCCTCTCAGGATACAGAGCTACCCTTGCAGTTACGGTGGCAGGGCTGGGCACACAGGAACCGTGCACATCGCCCTCATTGCAGAGCACTCCCAGCTCACCTGTCACTCAGATCTGACACAGAGCACCTCAGAGCAGGACTTGAACTAACAAACAGCAGCTCCGACAGGTCTGTGACCCTGGGCATCACTCTGTGTGGCCTCCCTCCACCTGGTCTTCCAGAGAATTCCACTGCACCCGGGGCACCAGGCCTCTGTCTCCACCCACCACCCACCCCTCCTCTCCCTGACTCCTGGGTTCCTCTCATTAGGAGAGGGTTTTCTTGAAGTTGTCTCCCACTCATGGGCCAGATAATATAATTAGAAAACAAGCCAGAGCTGCAGTCCCTTGTCTATCCTGACTCTCAGGAGCCCACACCTGTTCCTTGGACCTGGCCGATTCAGAAAGTTCCATTTTCTGCAACTGTGAGCCCCTGAGGGGTGATTATTGGCTGGCCTGGGAAGCCTGACCATGCCGGCCAGTCCTCCCCAGGTGTGCCTGGGTTGAGATCAATATAAACACCGCTCCAGGCAGCAAGAGCCCCTGCAGCTGTGCCTGACGCCATTTTCTCTGCCCAGTCAGCAGTCTCGGGGCTGGGCTGGTGGGAGGGAGTGAGAGGCCACGGCTTTGTGGGTGGCCCAGTGTGAGTGGGGCTCTGCTGGACTTTCTGCAGCAGTTGCCAAGATGCCACCTGCTAAAGAAGAGGATGTGTCACCCATACCTGCCGCTGGAATTTCTCCCTGGGCAGAGGTGAGTAAGGAAGAAAGCAGTGGGGGCCGGGACAGGAGGGGTATCTCAGGCAGGGAAATGGAAAGCTTCCAGAAGAGCACCCAGGGCCAGGACCATCCTGTCTGGCCTGCAGGCACCAAGTCGGCCGGCATGCTGTCGCTCATGTGGCTCCATGGCCCTTCCTCTAGGCTTTCAAGTCCTTGTTCATATTCAGGTGTTTTACCTGGGAAGGGTGGGAACATTGCAGCAGCAGCTGGTCTGGGGCTCGGCCCACGTTTACTCACAGATGCCTCGGCACGGGCCCCCAGCTTTGCAATGAGGACGCTTGTTGCGTGGGGCCTGCTGGCTGAATGGGAGATGATTCCCCACCACTGACCAACTTCAGAATTGTTTACAACTGGAGCAAGGGCCCTGATACGGTTTTCCTCTGTGTAACTGGTGGGTTCTTTTTTTTTTTCTTTTTTTCATTTTTGCTTCAAGGTAGATTTTATTCCTCTTTTTTGTATTTACAGATATAAGCATGGAAATAATTTATTCATATAAATACATGTATGTGAAGGGAAGAATATTTTTTCTGTTTTACTTTTTGTAATTTTGAATTTTATTTTATTTTTTTATACAGCAGCTTCTTTTTGGTTACCTATTTTATACATAGAAATGTATACATGCCAATCCCAATCTCTCAACTCCTCCCACCACCAGCCCCCTAACAGCATTCCCCCCTTGGTGTCCATACGTTTGTTGTCTACATCTGTTGCTCTATTTCTGCCTTGCAAAACGGTTCATCTGTACAACTTTTCTAGGTTCCACATATATGCATTTATATACAGGATTTGTTTTTCTCTTTCTGACTTACTTCACTCTGTATGACAGTCTCTAGATCCATCAACGTCTCTACAAATGACCCAATTTCATTCCTTTTTACGGCTTAGTAATATTCCATTTTATATATGTACCTCATCTTTATGCATTCGTCTGTCTGTGGGCATTTAGGTTGCTTCCATTACCTGGATATTGTAAATAGTGATGCAATGAACATTGCGGTGAATGTCTCTTTTCGTTTTATGGTTTTGTCTGGGTATATGCCCAGTAGTGGGATTGCTGTATTATATGGTAATCCTATTCTTAGTTTTATAAGAAACTCCATAATGTTCTCCACAGTGACTGCATCAATTTACATTCCCAACAATAGTGGAAGAGGTTTCCTTATCTCCGCACCCTTTCCAGCATTTGTTGTTTGTAGATTTTCTGATGATGCCCATTCTAACAGGTGTGAGGTGATACACCATGGATGAGTCTATTTCGTTGAGCAAAGAGTAGGTCTTGTCTATTACATATTTGGCTTATGGAACGGTATGTGTGCTCATTTCAATCTCTGGTTTTATACAGCACCCCAACTCAACTTTCCCCTTAAGCAAGCATAAGTTTTTATCTAAATGTGAGACTCTGTTCGGTTTTGTAATTCAGTTTATGTGTAGCCAAGTTTACACTCCCTCTATTTGTGATATCTTATGATAATTATGTTTCTCTGTGTGACATATTTCTCTTAGAATCATCATACTTAAATCCACTCAATTTGCTGCTACAGGCCTGATGACATTGATTTCATTGCTGAGTGATATTCCGTTGTACGTAAGTAGGACAACTCCTTTATCCATTTTTTTCTTTCTGGGATATTTAATTTGTACTGGACTCGAGGTTCTTGTAAACACAGCAGCCCTGGATATTGTGTTGGCTGTGTCTTGTTGATTTTAATTTTCCTAAGCTATAGGGCCAAAAGTGGAAGTGCCCTAGGCTCTGTAGCTTTGTTTTTTAGATGTTTCAGCATACACCATAAACATCACCAGAGTGTCTGTTGGCAATTTACATCCCGTCCATCAGCATAACAAGGCTCCCTGTTCTCCATGGCCTGTCCTGTGTTTCTGGGTTTTACACTTTTTTCAGATGGCTCTTTTGACGAATGGGAAATGAGAGTTCATTGTAGTGCGGATTTCCATTGCTCGAATTCTTGGTTGGCCACAAAGGGCATATGCGTTTTTTCCTGAATATATTCAGGAAAAAATGTATACGCACTTTTTGTCCAAGTGCATCACTGTCAAAGATCTGCCGCTTTTCACATGCTTTAAATGCAATTCCAATCTACCTCCTGAAATATGATTCCTGCAATTCTGCCTCGTTTTCAAGTCCTCTGTGCAGACTTACTTCAATATATTTTTGCCAATAGCTGTCATTTATAACTCTGCAGGTTTGTGAATTACAGTGCCTGTGATTTCCTTTCTTAACTCGTTTCCTTGAAAGCTGGCCACAGAACCGCAGGTTTGCTTCAGGCTGTAATCAGGGTCCCGCACGGCACTCTGAGCCTTTGGTTAATTCCTCTTCCTGGTGGGAAATTAGAGTTAAATGTGCCCCTCCAGACACCTGCCTCACTCCCAGCCCCTTGGTGATGTGTGTCCTCTGGTTTGAGGCCACATGTGCTGGGTTCCTCACCTTTCTCAGATGTGGCCCCACTGGTGTGCGGACACTCCTGCCTGGTTCCCATCCCCTTGGTGATGTGAGCCCTCCAGTGAGAGTCTGATCCTGGTTGGGCTCCTCACACTTCTGTGAGGTGGGCCCTCTTCTCTGAGGTCACTCCTGCCTGGCTGACACACCCCGCCTTGGCGACGTCGGCCCTCTGGTGGCAGTTGGAGCCCGCTGGGAGCCTCCTCCCCTCAGTGATGAGGCCCTCTGGCATCAGGCCCTAACTGCTGGTTACCCACATTTTCTGATACGTGCTAAGTGGTGTGAGGGCACTCCTGCCAGGTTCCCATCCCCATGTGCCTTCTGCTCTATTGTCCCAACACCTGTGTTGTTCACAGTTTCAGGATGTTGGCTCTCTGGTGTTAGTTCACTCAGGCCTAGATCCCATAGACTCTGTGCTCTGAGCCGCCTGCTGGGAGGTTCCTACTGCTGGATTCCTTACCATTTTTATTCTTTGGGTCCTGTGTTTTCATGCTCCTCCTTCCTGACTCACTCCCAGCCCTTTTGTGATGTAGGTCCTCTGGTTTGAGGCCACATGTGCCGGTTTCCTCACCTTTATTGATGTGGCCCCACTGGTGTGAGGACACTCCTGCCTGGTTCCCATCCCCTTGGTGATGGGGGCCCTCTGGTGAGAGTCTGATCCTGGCTGGATTCCTCACCCTTCTGTGAGGTGGGCCGTCTGCTGTGAGGTCACTACTGACTGGCTGGCACACCCCGCCTTGGCGACATCAGCCCTCTTGTGGCAGTTGGAGCCTGCTGGGAGCTACCTCCCCTCGGTGATGAGGGCTCTCTAGCGTCAGGCCGTAACTGCTGGGTACCCACTTTTTCTGATACGTGCTAAGTGGTGCGAGGACACTCTTGCCATGTTCCCAACCCCATGGGGATGTGGGCCTTCTGCTGTGAGGTCCCAATGGCTGGGTTGCTCACAGTTTCATGATATGGGCCCTCTGCTGTGAGTTCACTGCAGCCTGGATCGCATAGACTCGGTTCTCTGGGCCGCCTGCTGGGAGGTTCACACTGCAGGATTCCTCAGCTTTTTTATTCTATGGGCCCTGTGTTGTGAGGCTACTCCTGCATGCCTCACTCCGAGCCCCTTGGAGATGTGGGTCTTCTGGTTTAGGCCACATGTGCTGGGTTCCTCACCTTTCTATGATGTGGTCACACTGGTGTGAAGACAGTCCTGCCTGGTTCTGATCCTCTTGGTGATGTGGGCATTCTGGTGAGAGTCTAATCCTCTTTGGGTTCCTCACACTTTTTTGAGGTTGGCCCTCTGCTCTGAGGTCACTCCTGCCTGGCTGGCACACCCCGCATTGGCGACGTTGGCCCTCTTGTAGCAGTTGGAGCCTGCTGGGAGCCTCCTCTCCTCGTTGATGAGGGCCCTCTGGCGTCAGGCCCTAACTGCTGGGCTCCCCACATTTTCAGATGTGTGCCCACTGGTGCGATGACACTCCTGCTTGGTTCGCTTCCCCATGGGGATGTGGGCCTTGTGCTCTGAGGTCACAATGGCTAGGTTGCTCACAGTTTCATGATGAGGGCCCTCTGTTGTGAGTTCATCATTGCCTGGATCCCATAGCCTCGGTGCTCTGGGCCACCTGCTGGGATGTTCCAACTGCTGGATTCCTCACCTTTTTTATACAATGGGCCACGTGTTTTGAGGTTCATCCTGCCTGCCTCGCTCCGAGACCCATGGAGATGTGGGTCCTCTGGTTTGAGGCCACATGTGCTGGGTACCTCAACTTGTGATGATGTGACCCCACGGGTGTGAAGACACTCCTGCCTGATTCCCAGCCCCTTGCTGATGTGGGCCCTCTGGTGAGAGTCTGATAATGGCTGGGTCCCTTACCCTCCTGTGAGGTGGGCCCTCTGATGTGAGGTCACTCCTGCCTGGCTGGCTCACGTCACCTTGGCGATGTGGGCCCTCTGTTGGCCACTGAAGCATGCTGGGAGCCCCCTACCCTCTTTAAGGTGGGTCTTGGAAAAAACGCATATGCACTTTTTGAACAAGTGCATCATTGTCGAGGTTCTGCCTATTCTCCTATGCTTTCAGTGCACTTCCCGTCTACCTCCTGAAATCGCTTTCCTGGAATTCTGCCCCGCTTTCAAGTCCTCTTCGCAGCCTTCCTTCAATATATTTTTGGACGATAGCTGTCATTTATAACTCTGCAGGTTTGTGAATTACAGTGCCCCTGAGCTCCTTTCTTCAACTCGCTATCTTGTGAGCTGCCTGCACACCCGCAGTATTGCTTCAGGCCCTAATCTGGTTCCGGCATGGCATGCTGAGCCTTTGGTTAATTCCCGTTCCTGGTGAGAAATAAGCATTAAATTTGCCCGTGCAGAAACCTACAGCTAGTCTCTCATTGGTTCTCCCTATTCCATTTCATCTTGCGCAGAAATTGGAAACTGTGCCAAACAGAAAGGTAAATGTACTGAATCTCCAAGTGGGGAGAGTGTTAGTAAAGGCTCTGGAATGGTGAACCCGAGTAAAAGGGGATGAAAATTGAGATGCATTTGAAAAAGTTTCCCGGTCACACAGTGCACCATACTGTGGGTTTCCCATGCATGTTTTAGCTGAAGGAAGAATCCCTTAAACCTGGAGAGTTGGGACCCATGGAATGGGTACCATGCAGTATGACTTAAATGCTCTGCATTTGCTCATCGAACCTCACCAATGCTATCAGCCCGAAGTGTCCAACCTTATGTCTCTCTCAGCTCTGGGTTTAGATGAGGTAAATCCAGGTTGCATCACAAGCCCTGAATGAATTATTTAAGAATTGCTCTCTATTTCACTGTCATTGTGTTTTGTTTTTGTAATTCATTTTGATAATAGGATTTATCGGATTTTCTCTGCTGCCTTCATGCAGCTGTACACACGCTTGATTTTCTTATGGAGACATATAAATCCATGGGTTTGAAGATTCTTACTAGTCAGGTGTATTCCTAGGCGTCGAATATAGGGTGTTTAGCCCATTTCGTTGAGCAAGTGGTAGGTCTTGACTATTACATATTTCACTTATGGAATGGTATCTGTGCTCATTTCTATCTCTGGTTTTATGCAGCACCCAACTCACCTTTCCCCTTAAGCAAACATAAGTTGGTTTTCTAAATTTGAGACCCTGTTCTGTTTTGTAATTCAGTTCTTGTGTAGCCAAGATTATATTCCGTGGATTAGTGATATCATATGATGTTTCATTTTCTGTGTGACTTATTTCACTTAGAATCATTGTACCTGAATCCACTCATTATGCCACGATGGGCCAGATGACATAGATTTCATTGGTGAGTGATATTCCATTGTACGTACGTACCACAACTTCTTTATCCATTTTTCGCTTTCTGGGATATTTAACTTGTACCGTAGACGAGGTTCTTGTAAACAGAGCCCTCTGAAACTTTGGGGTGGCTGCGTGTTTTTGATTTTAATTTCCCTAAGCTATAGGACCAGAAGTGGAAGTGACGTAGGCTCCGTTGCTTTGTTTTTTAGGTGTTTCAGGAAACGCCATACACTTCTCCAGAGTGGCTGTTGGCAATTTACATCCCACCCATCAGCATAACAAGGCTCCCTGTTCTCCATGGCCTGTGCTGAATTTCTGGATTTTACACTTTTTTCAGATGGCCCTTTTGACCGGGGGGCAGGGAGACTTCATTGTAGTGCAGATTTCTTTAACATGCTTGCTTGGTTGGCCAAAAAGGACGTATGCGTTTTTCCTGAATATATTCAGGAAAAAACGCATACGCCCTTTTTGGCCAAGTGCATCACTGTCGACGTTCTGCCTCTTTTCCTATGCTTTAAATGCAATTCCCGTCTACCCCCTGAAATCGTTTTCCTGCAATTCTGCCCCACTTTCAAGTCCTCTTCGCAGCCTTCCTTCAATATATTTTTGGACTATAGCTGTCGTTTATAACTCTGCAGGTTTGTGAATGACAGTGCCCCTGAGCTCCTTTCCTCAAATCGCTTTCTTGTGAGCTGGCCACAAACCCGCAGGATTGCTTCAGGCCCTAATCTTTTTCCGGCACGGCATGCTGAGCCTTTGGTTAATTCCTCTTTCTGGTGGGAAATGAGCGTTAAATTTGCCCGTGCAGACACCTACAGCTAGTCTCTCATTGGTTCTCCTTATTCCTGTTCATCTTGCGCAGAAATTGCAAACTGTGCCAAACAGGAGGTTAAAGGCACTGACTCTCCAAGTGGGGAGAGTGTTAGTAAAGGGTCTGGAATTGTGAACCCGAGTAAAAGGGGAGGAAAACTAAGATGCCTTTGAAAACATTTCCCTGTCACATGGTTCACCATACTGTGGGTTTCCCATGCATGCTTTAGCTGAAGGAAGAATCCCTTAAACCTGGAGAGTTGGGACCCATGGAATGGGTACCATGCAGTATGACTTCAAAGGGTCTGCGTTTGCTCACCGAACCTCACCAATGCTATCAGCCCGAAGTGTCCAGCCTTATGTCTCACCCAGCTCTGGGTGTAGATGTGGTAAATCCAGGTTGCATCACAGGCCCTGAATGAATTATTTAAGAATTGCTCTCTATTTCACTGTCCTTGTGTTTTGTTTTTGAAATTTACTTTCATAATTGGATTTATCGGATTTTCACTGCTGCCTTTAGGCCGCTGTACACAGGCTTGATTTCCTTATGGAGACATATAAATCCATGTGTCTTAAGATTATTACTTCTCAGGTATATTCCCAGTCGTTGAATATGGGGTGTTGAGTCCATTTCGTTGAGCAAGGAGTAGGTCTTGTCTATTATATATTTATCTTATGGAACGGTATCTGTGCTAATTTCAATCTCTGGTTTGATGCAGCACCCCAACTCACCTTTCACCATAAGCAAGCATAAGTTGGTTTTCTAAATTTGAGACCCTGTTCTGTTTTGTAATTCAGTTCATGTGTAGCCAAGTTTACGTTCCGTGTATTAGTGATATCTTATGATGTTTCTTTTTCTGTGTGACTTATTTCTCGTAGAATCGTCCTACCTGAATCCACTCATTATGCCGCTACGGGGCTGATTACGTGGATCTCATTGCTGAGTGATATTCCATTGTACGTACGTACCACAACTTCTTTATCCATTTTTTGCTTTCTCGGATATTTAACTTGTACCGTAGACGAGGTTCTTGTAAACAGAGCCGTCCCAAATTTTGGGGTGACTGTGTGTTTTTGATTTTAATTTCCCTAAGCTATAGGATCATAAGTGAAGTGCCATAGGCTGTGTTGCTTTGTTTCCTACGTGTTTCAGGAAACACCATACAGTTCTCCAGAGTGGCTGTTGGCAATTTACATCCCGCCCATCAGCATAACAAGGCTCCCTGTTCTCCATGACCTGTCCTGCCTTTCTGGATTTTACACTTTTTTCAGATGGCCCTTTGGACCGGGGGGCAGTGAGACTTCATTGTAGTGCAGATTTCCTTTACAGGCTTGCTTGGTTGGCCAAAAAGGGCGTATGCGTTTTTTCCTGAATATATTCAGGAAAAAACGCATACGCCCTTTTTGGCCAAGTGCATCATTGTCGACATTCTGCCTCTTTTCCTATGCTTAAAGTGCAATTCCAGTCTACCCCCTGAAATCATTTTCCTGAAATTCTGCCCCGCTTTCAAGTCCTCTTCGAAGACTTACTTCAATATATTTTTGGAAGATAGCTGTCATTCATAACTCTGCAAGTTTCTGAATTACAGTGCCCCTGAGCTCCTTTCTTCAACTCGCTTTCTTTTGAGCTGGCCGCAAAACCGCAGGATTGCTTCAGGCCCTAATCTGGTTCCGGCAGGGCACGCTGAGCCTTTGGTTATTTCCTCTTCCTGGAGGGAAATGAGCATTCCATTCGCCTGTGCAGACACCTACAGCTAGTGTCTCATTGGTTCTCCCAATTCCTGTTCACCTTGCGCAGAATTTCCAAACTGTGTCAAACAGAAGGTTAAAGGCACTGACTCTCCATGTGGAGAGAGTGTTATTAAAGGGTCTGGAATGGTGAACACGAGTAAATGGGGACGAAAACTGAGATGCATTTGAAAACGCTTCCCAGTCACACGGTGGACCATACTTTGGATTTCCCATGCATGTTTTAGCTGAAGGAAGAATCTCTTAAACTTGGAGAGTTGGGACCCATGGAATGGGTACCATGCAGTATGACTTCAAAGGTTCTGCATTTGCTCATTGTACCTCACCAATGCTATCCGCCCGAAGTGTCCAACCTTATGTCTCACTCAGCTCTTGGTGCAGTTGTGGTTAATCCAGGTTGCATCACATGCTCTGAATGAATTATTTCAGAATAGCTCTCTATTTCACTGTCATTGTGTTTTGTTTTTTTAATTCATTTTGATAATTGGATTTATTGGATTTTCTCTGCTGCATTCATAAATCTATACACACGCTTGATTCTCTTACGGAGACATATAAATCCATGGGTTTGAAGATTTTTACTAGTCAGGTGTATTCCTAGGCGTTGAATATGGGGTGTTTAGTCCATTTCGTTTAGCAAGTGGTAGGTCTTGACTATTACATATTTGGCTTATGGAAAGGTATCTGTGCTAATTTCTATCTCTGGTTTTATGCAGCATCCCAACTCTTCTTTATCCTTAAGCAAGCATATGTTGGTTTTCTAAATTTGAGACCCCGTTCTGTTTTGTAATTCAGTTCATTTGTAGCCACGTTTACATTCCATGTATTAGTAATATCGTATGTCTTTTTCTTTTTGAATTATGTGACTTCGAATGATCATACGTAACTCCTCTGGGGTTGTTACAACTGGCCATATTTCATTGATTTCCAGGCTGAGTAATATTCCACTCTACATAAGTGCCACATCTCTATCCATTTTTTCCCTCCAGAGACATATATATTATATCCTAGTCGAGGATCTTTTAAACATAGAGGCGGTAAACATTGGGGTGCCTGTGTCCTCTCGATTTTTGTTTTTCCCAAGATATACGTCCATGAGTGCAAGTGCCCTGTGCTCTGTAGCTCATTTTTTAGATGCTTTAGTAAACACAATACACTTCTCCAGAGTGACCGTTGGCAATATACATTTCCAGTATAAGCCTCAGAGAGCTCCCTTTTCTCCTTGCCCTGTCCTGCATTTCTGGTGTTTACAATTTATGAGGAAGGCCCTTCTGACTGATGCGAAGTGATATGTTTTGTAGTATTGATTTCCAGTGCCCACCTGTTTGGTTGGCTAAAAATGTATATGCCCTTTTCTTGAATACATACAGAAAAAGACGCATACACCCTTTTTAGCCAACTGCAATGTTGGCAATGTTCAGCCCCTTTTCTTGTGCTTAATGGCGAGACCTTTCTACCTCTTCCAATCCCTTTCCTGCCATTCTCCATTGCTTACAAGTCCTTTTCTCTGACTTTCCTCAAGACATTTTTCAGTGATAGATATTTTCAACTCTGCAGTTTCGTGAATTTTAGTGTCCCTGAGTTCCATTTTTCAACTTGTGTTTATGGGAACTGGCCACAAAGCAGCGAGATTTCCTCAAGCCCTATTCTGTTTCCATGGGCAACACTAGCCTTTGGTCAATTCGTCTTCCTGATTGGAAATAAGAGTGACATGTGCCTGTCCGAACACCTAGGACTTGTCTCTCATTGTTCCTCCTCCTTCTGCTTCATCCTCTGGACAAATTCCAAACTGTCTGCAACAGGATGTTGACAGTGCTGACATCTCCAAGTGGGGAGACTGTTCGTAAAGACGCTGGAGGGGTGAACCCGAGCACCAGGAGATGAGGAGATGAGATGCCTTTTCCAAACTCTTCCCGATCAGACGGTATACCATCCTCTGGATGTGACAGGCATGTTTTAGCTGTAGGAAGTGTCCCATTCATGTGAGGAGAACACCAGGGCTTTTACAAAATCAGTGTCTCTCCACAACCCAAACTGGGGAATTTTTTAAGCTACGGCTACACATATGTTCATTAAGGGCCTTGGGAATTAGGCAGAGTCCAAACTTTAGATGATTGAAGTCTTCAGGGTCAGAAGCACTCACCACCGGCTTCCCTTAGGTTCCATTTTAACTGTCATTAATAGATGATGTCAATAAAAATATCTATTCTTTTTCAGATTATTTCCCCTTATAGGTTATTGTAAAATATTGAGTGTAGTTCCCTGTGCTATACAGTAGTTCCTTGTTGATGATCGATTTTATACATAGCAGTGTGTATGTGTTAATCCCAAACTGTTAATTTATCCCTCCTCCCACCTTTCCCCTTTGGTAATAATAAATTATAAGATTTTATACTTCTCAGAATTGGGGGAGCTGAAAGAGAGGTATCATTTTCAATGGAAAAGCATTTAAAACAAGATTGAAGCTTTAACCAAGATTATTAGATATACATCCTTGGAAAGAAATCACTTCGTTTCTCTAATATTGACCTGACAAATAAGACAAACCTTTTCACTGAACTTGCTTATAATAAAGTGATGGAAATATCAAATGGTAGTGTTAGAAACATCTTATTTTACCCGAGCCTTATACACTGTTCTATGTTAATTACAGTTTGGCTCAAACATCTGTTCATTGAAGTTACAATGTTCTCAATTTCTGTTACTGATCCTCCAGAGTGGACCCCAACAAGTGTCCCCCTGCCCAGTGTCATTGGAGCCAACAGATTGAGACTGAGTTTGGTTCAGAAGCAAAGGAAACTTTATATTTTGATGAGAGAATGGAGAGGTGAGAGCATGTGCTACCCCGTGAGCTGTGGGCTGGGCTGCTGTGTAGAGATCCTGTCAGAGTCAGTGGGAGGGAGGGGGCGGAGCTCTCGAGGGCCCGGTTGGCTGCAGCTCAGGCTCTATATCGCGGAGTGTGCACTGTGCCCCAGTAGCTGAGGTGTCGTCCCAGCCATTCCGCACTAGGAAATCTGGTCTGAAGCGCCAGCTGTTGAACCTCTGTATGCGGAACCCTAGGAGCACGTGAAATTAGACAAAGCACAAAGGATAAAAAAGTTAGACTTTATTTTATTGCCCAGATTCTATTTTTATCTCCCAGGGATTTTTAAGGGGCTTTGCCTGGGACAAAGCCCTCTTCTGCCTTTTTTCCCCTTCCTCATTCTTAGAGTGCTGAGGGTGCAGACCCTTCTTCTCTAACTGCTGAGTGCTGAGTTAGGAGCCCTCATACCCGTGGGCGAGGGTCAGAACTTCTCCCCAGCAGCCTCCAGGTGACGTTGATTGTCCCCAGGCCTCCTGCCTCACTGCTCGTCCGCCTGAGCACCAGTATTGGAAGCGTTATAGATTCTAATGACCTTTAAGGTTCCAGGAAGGAGATGTGCAGTGACGCTGTGAGGTCCAGTTTCACCCCGCCCCACATTTGTTCGGCCACCTTAGGCTGACCGTTTCTGCCAGCCTAGATGCTCTGACCAGTAGTCTGTGCTTTCTTCAATTAGGCCCCTGAATTAACGTAAAAACAGCACCAGGTGTCAGGACCCTGCCTGCTCAACTCCCAGAAAGTCCAGCGTCAGTGGTGATGAAGGACCATGATGGCCACTGAGTCAACAGCCTTTTGAAGTAAACAGCAGTCCAGCCAGTCTTATTGGCCACCATCATCACAGTGTCTGTAGGCTTTTCTATGGTGACAGCGTGATATACTGTTCCCCCGCCAAGATTATTAGGTCCGCTCTGGGTGCAGTAAGTCCTGCAAGCAGTAGTCTACTCTTTTGGGACCCACTCTTGTTGTTTTATGAGAGAAACTCCAGGTCAAGTGATGGTCACACGAGTCGTCATGGTGCCCCTTTGCCCCGGTTATCTCTCTGGAGGTTGGAGTTGGAGGGCCTCCTCACTCGAGGTCAGTGTGCCCACGGAGCAAACCCTGCAACTTCAGGGCATGGTTGGGGGTTAGGATCACCACGTGGGGTCCTTTTCCCTTAGGAGGGAGGTGGCCTTTTGGGCTGCTGATTTCCAGGTTTTCAGATACCGCCAGTATCTTGGCCAGATGTGGCGGTGGGCCAAGCCCATTGGTGACCGTAGTTTATCCTACCGGGATGGCATTCTTGCATTGTTCCATTTCAAGTGGTCCCAGTTTTTGCACTAATACTCCAATAGCGATTCACCATTCACCAGGAATGTAAAAGTCAAAGGGTTTAGCTAAATTAGGGAGTTCTAGGGCAAGGGTCTGAATTGACTGCTCTTTCCATTCTTGAAAGTCCACTTCTGGATTCTATTCAAAAGGATCATCATCTTTTCCTTTCAGTGTTTCATATAGAGGCCCAGCTAGTAGACTGTAGTTAGGGATCCAGAAGCACCAACCCTGACCTCCCCAGGAACCCCTAAGCTGTCTTCTAGTTTTAGAAATGGGTAAGGCTGTTAATTGTTTCTTCCCTTTCCTGAGATGGGCTTCTCCGACCTTCTGTGAGAATGAAGGCCAGGCAGGTCACCGTAGTCTGTGATATTTGAGCTTTTTATTTGACAACTTGTATCCTTTATTGGCTTGGTAGTTCAGAGGTCTCCTTAGTAGGGCTGGCGATCAGAATGTCGTATGCATATTGAAGGAGTGTTTCCTTTTCCAGAGGTAGAACTTTTAGGTCTTTAACTGAGCTTTCCCCAAAGATGGTGTGGGAATTTTTGAACCCTTGGGGCAACACGGCCCAGAAGTATTGTTTTAGTTGTATGTTGAGTCCTGCCACTCACAAGCCAAAATTTCTTGTGACTCTCGGACTAATAGAATACAAAAGAAGGCATCATTGAAGACTAATACAGAATACCATGTCCTAGTGGTTGGTAGAATGACCAGCAGGGTGTAGGATTTAGGAACTACTGGAGGTATATCCTCGGTGGCTTCACTGACTGTCCTGACATCCTTTACCAGGACTCCAGCAGCCCATGGGTCTCTCGAGGTCAGGCCAATCCCAGGATATGGAGCTCACCTGGGCAGGTACCCCACCCCCACCGCAGCCCACGGTGCTCTCCTGTTCAAGCCCATCCCAGGATATGGGGTTCCCTGGGCAGGTTCCCCTGCAGCCCATGGGTCTCTCGTGGTCAGGCCCCTCCCAGGATACAGAGCTACCCGTGCAGTTACCCTGGCAGGGCTGGGCACACAGGTACCGTGCACATCGCCCTCATTGCAGAGCACTTCCAGCTCACCTGTCACTCAGATCTGACACAGAGCACCTCAGAGCAGGACTTGAACTAAGAAACAGCAGCTCCAACAGGTCTGTGACCCTGGGCATCACTCTGTGTGGCCTCCCTCCACCTCGTCTTCCAGAGACTTCCACTGCACCTGGGGCACCAGGCCTCTGTCTAGACCCACCACCCACCCCTCCTCTCCCTGACTCCTGGGTTCCTCTCATTAGGAGAGGGTTTTCTTGAAGTTGTCTCCCACTCATGGGCCAGATAATATAATTAGAAAACAAGCCAGAGCTGCAACCCCTTTTCTATCCTGACTCTCAGGAGCCCACACCTGTTCCTTGGACCTGGCCGATTCAGCAAGTTCCAGTTTCTGCAACTGTGAGTGCCTGAGGGGTGATTATTGGCTGGCCTGGGAAGCCTGACCGTGCCGGCCAGCCCTCCCCAGGTGTGCCTGTTTGAGATCAATATAAACACCGCTGCAGGCAGCAAGAGCCCCTGCAGCTGTGCCTGACGCCATTTTCTCTGCCCTGTCAGCAGTCTCGGGGCTGGACTGGTGGGAGGGAGTGAGAGGCCACGGCTTTGTCGGTGGCCCAGTGTGAGTGGGGCTCTGCTGGACTTTCTGCAGCAGTTACCAAGATGCCACCTGCTAAAGAAGAGGATGTGTCACCCATACCTGCCTCTGGAATTTCTCCCTGGGCAGAGGTGAGTGAGGAAGAAAGCAGTGGGGGCCCGGACAGCAGGGGTATCTCAGGCAGGGAAATGGAAAGCTTCCAGAAGAGCACCCAGGGCCAGGACCATCCTGGCTGGCCTGCAGGCAACAAGTCGGCTGGCATGCTGTCGCTCATGTGGCTCCATGGCCCTTCCTCTAGGCTTTCAAGTCCTTGTACATATTCAGGTGTTTTACCTGGGAAGAGTGGGAACATTTCAGCAGCAGCTGGCCTCGGGCTCAGCCCACGTTTACTCACAGATGTCTCGGCACGGTCCCCCAGCTTTGCAATGAGGACGCTTGTTGTGTGGGGCCTGCTGGCTGAATGGGAGATGATTCCCCACCACTGACCAACTTCAGAATTGTATACAACTGGAGCAAGTGCCCTGATAGGGTTTTCCTCTGTGTAACTGGTGAGTTCTGTCTTTTTTTTTCTTTTTTCCGTTTTTAGTTCAAGGTAGATTTTATTCCTCTTTTTTGTATTTACAGATATAAGCATGGAAATAATTTATTCATATAAATACATGTATGTGAAGGGAAGAATATTTTTTCTGTTTTAATTTTTTTAATTTTATTTTTTTAATTTTTAATTTAATTTTATTTTTTTATAAAGCAGGTTGTTTTTGGTTATCTCTTTTATCCATATAAATGTATACATGCCAATCCCAATCTCTCAACTCCTCCCACCACCCCCCCCAACAGCTTTCCCCCCTTGGTGTCCATACGTTTGTTGTCTACATCTGTTGCTCTATTTCTGCCTTGCAAAACGGTTCATCTGTACAACTTTTCTAGGTTCCACATATATGCATTAATATGCAAGATTTGTTTTTCTCTTTCTGACTTACTTCACTCTGTATGACAGTCTCTAGATCCATCAACGTCTCTACAAATGACCCAATTTCATTCCTTTTTATGGCTTAGTAATATTCCATTTTATATATGTACCACATTTGTATGCATTCGTCTGTCTGTGGGCATTTAGGTTGCTTCCATTACCTGGATATTGTAAATAGTGATGCAATGAATATTGCGTTAAATGTCTCTTTTTGATTTATGGTTTTGTCTGGGTATATGCCCAGTAGTGGGATTGCTGTATCATATGGTAATGCTATTCTTAGTTTTATAAGAAACTCCATAATGTTCTCCACAGTGACTGTATCAATTTACATTCCCAACAGTAGTGGAAGAGGGTTCCTTATCTCCAAACCCTTTCCAGCATTTTTTTTTTGTAGATTTTCTGATGATGCCTATTTTAACAGATGTGAGGTGATACACCATGGATGAGTCTATTTCGTTGAGCAAAGAGTAGGTCTTGTCTATTACATATTTAGCTTATGGAACGGTATGTGTGCTAATTTCAATCTCTGGTTTTATACAGCACCCTAACTCAACTTTGCCCTTAAGCAAGCATAAGTTTTTTATCTAAATGTGAGACTCTGTTTGGTTTTGTAATTCAGTTTATGTGTAGCCAAGTTTACACTCCCTCAATTAGTGATATCTTATGATAATTATCTTTCTGTGTGTGACATATTTCTCTTAGAATCATCATACTTAAATCCACTCAATTTGCTGCTACAGGCCTGATGACATTGATTTCATTGCTGAGTGATATTCCGTTGTACGTAAGTAGCACAACTTCTTTATCCATTTTTTTCTTTCTGGGATATTTAATTTGTACTGGACTCGAGGTTCTTGTAAACACAGCAGCCCTAAATTTTGTGTTGGCTGGGTTTTGTTGATTTTAATTTTCCTAAGCTATAGGGCCAAAAGTGGAAGTGCCCTAGGCTCTGTAGCTTTGTTTTTTAGATGTTTCAGGATACACCATAAATATCTCCAGAGTGTCTGTTGGCAAATTATATCCCGCCCATCAGCATAGCAAGGCTCCCTGTTCTCCATGGCCTCTCCTCTGTTTCTGGTTTTTACACTTTTTTCAGATGTCCCTTTTGACGAATGGGAAATGAGACTTCATTGTAGTGCGGATTTCCATTGCTCGAGTGCTTCGTTGGCCAAAAAGTGCATATTTGTTTTTTCCTGAATATATTCAGGAAAAAATGTATATGCACTTTTTGTCCAAGTGCATCTCTGTCAAAGATCTGCCGATTTTCATATGTTTTAAATGCAATTCCAATCTACCTCCTGAAATATGATTCCTGCAATTCTGCCTCGTTTTCAAGTCCTCTTTGCAGCCTTACTTCAATATAATTTGCCAATAGCTGTCATTTATAACTCTGCAGATTTGTGAATTACAGTGCCCGTGATTTCCTTTCTTAACTCGCTTCCTTGTAAGCTGGCCCCAAAACCCCAGGTTTGCTTCAGGCTGTTCTCAGGGTGCGGCACAGCACTCTGAGCCTTTGGTTAATTCCTCTTCCTGGTGGGAAATTAGAGTTAAATGTACCCCTCCAATCACCTGCCTCACTCCCAGCTCCCTGGTGATGTGTGTCCTCTGGTTTGAGGCTACATATGATGGGTTCCTCATCTTTTGATGATGTGGCCCCAATGATGTGAGGACACTCCTGCCTGGTTCCCATCCCCTTGGTGATGTGGGCCCTCTGATGAGACTCTGATCCTGGTTGGGTTCCTCACACTTCTGTGAGGTGGGCCCTCTTCTCTGAGGTCACTCTTGCCCGGCTGGCACACCCTGCCTTGGCGACGTCGGCCCTATGGTGGCAGTTGGAGCCTGCTGGGAGCCTCCTTCCCTCGGTGATGAGGCCATCTGGCGTCAGGCCCTAACGGTTGGGTTCCCACATTTTCTGATACGTTCTAAGTGGTGCGAGGGCACTCCTGCCAGGTTCCCATCCCCATGGGCATGTGGGCCTTCTGTTCTGAGGTCCCAACGGCTGGGTTGCTCACACTTTCATGATGTGGGCCCTCTGCTGTGAGGTCAATCCTGCCTGGCTGGGACACGTCGCCTTGGCGACGTGGACCCTCTGGTGGCAGTTGGAGCGTTCTGGGGCCTCCTGCCCTCAGTGATGAGGGCCCTCTGGTGTCAGGCCCTAAGTGCTGGGCTCCACACATTTTCTGATGTGTGCCCAGCGGTACCAGGACACTCCTGCCAGGTTCCTATCTCCATGGGCATGTGGGACTTCTGTTCTGTGATCCCAACGGCTGGGTTGCTCACAGTTTCATGATGTGGGCCCTTTGCTGTGAGTTGACTCCGCCCTGTATCCCATAGCGTCAGTGCTCTGGGCCTCCTGCTTTGAGTTTCCAACTCCTGGATTCCTCACCTTTTTTATTCTATTTGCCCTCTGTTGTGCGTCTCCTCCTGCATGTCTCACTCCCAGCCCCTTCGTGATGTGTTTCCCCTTGTTTGAGGCCACATGTGCTGTGTTCCTCACCTTTCTATAATGTGGCCACACTGGTGTGAGGACACTCCTGCCTTGTTCCGATCCCCTTGGTGATGTGGGCTCTCTGGTGAGAGCCTTATCCTGGCTGGGTTCCTCACACTTCTGGGAGGAGGGCCCTCTGCTGTGAGGTCACTCCTGCCTGGCTGGCACACGTTGCCTTGGCCACATGTGCCCTCTGGTTGCAATTGGAGTGTGCTGGGAGACTCCTCCCCTCGGTGATGAGGGCCCTCTGGCCTCAGGCCCTAACTGCTGGGCTCCCCACATTTTCTGATGTGTGCCCACTGGTGCGATGACCCTCCTGCCAGGTTCCCATCCCCATGGGGATTTGGGCCTTCTTCTATGAAGTCCCAACGGCTGGGGTGCTCACAGTGTCAGGATGTGAGTCCTCTGCTGTGAGTTCACTCTGGCATGGATCCCATAGCCTCGGTGATCTGGGCCACCTGCTTGGAGCTTCCAACTGCTGGATTCCTTACCTTTTTTATTCTATGGGCCCTGTGTTGTGAGACAACTCCTGCCTGCCTCACTCGGAGCCCCTTGGTGATGTGGGTCTTCTGGTTTGAGGCCACATGTGCTGGGTTCCTCACCTTTCGCTGATGTGGCCCCACTGGTGTGAGGACACTCCTGCCTGGTTCCCATCCCCTTGGTGATGTTGGCGCCACTGGTGTTAGGACACTCCTGCCTGGTTCCCATCCCCTTGGTGATGTTGGCCCTCTGGTGAGAGTCTGATCCTGGTTGGGTTCCTCACACTTCTGTGAGGTGGGCCCTCTGCTCTGAGGTCATTTCCTGCCTGGCTGACACACCCCGCCTTGGTGACGTCGGCCATATGGTGGCAGTTGGAGCCTGCTGGGAGCCTCCTCCCCTCGGTGATGAGGGCCCTGTGGCCTCAGGCCCTAACTGCTGGGCTCCCCACGTTTTCTGATGTGAGCCCAGTGATGCCAGGACATTCGTGTAAGGTTCCCTTTCCCATGGCGATGTGGGCCTTCTGCTCTGAGGTCCCAACGCCTGGGTTGCTCACAGTTTCCTGATGTTGGCTCTCTGGTGTTAGTTCACTCATTCCTGGATCCCGTAACCTCTGTGCTCTGGGCCACCTGCTGGTAAGTTCCAACTGCTGGGTTCCTCACCATTTTTATCCTTTGAGCCCTGTGTTGTGAGGCTCCTCCTGCCTGCCTCACTCCCAGCCCCTTGGTGATGTGTTTCCTCTGGTTTGAGGCCACATGTGATGGGTTCCTCATCTTTTGATGATGTGGCCCCACTGGTGTGAGGACACTCGTGCCTGGTTCCAATCCCCTTGGTGATATGGCCCTCTGGTGAGAGTCTGATCGTGGCTGGATTCCTCACCATTCTGTGAGGTGGGCCCTCTGCTGTGAGGTCAATTGTGCCTGGCTGGCACACGTCGCCTTGGCGACGTAGGCTCTCTGGCTGCAGTTGGAGCGTGCTGGGGACTCCTCTTCTCAGTGATGAGGGTCCTCTGGTGTCAGGCCCTAAGTGCTGGGCTCCACACATTTTCTGATGTGCGCCCAGTGGTGTGAGGACACTCCTGCCAGGTTCCCATCCCCATGGGCATGTGGGTCTTCTGTTCTGTGGTCCCAACGGCTGGGTTGCTCACAGTTTCATGATGTGGGCCCTCTGCTGTGAGTTCACTCTGGCCTGTATCCCATAGCGTCAGTGCTCTGGGCTGCCTGCTTTGAGTTTCCAACTCCTGGATTCCTCACCTTTTTTATTCTATGGGCCCTCTGTTGTGAGTCTCCTCCTGCATGCCTCACTCCCAGCCCATTCGTGATTTGTGTCCCCTTTTTTGAGGCCACATGTGCTGGGTTCCTCACCTTCTGCTGATGTGGCCACACTGGCGTGAGGACACTCCTGACTGGTTCTGATTCCCTTGTTGATGTGGGCCCTCTGGTGAGAGTCTTATCCTGGCTGGGTTCCTCACCCTTCTGTGAGGTAGGCCCTCTGCTGTGAGGTCACCCCCGCCTGGCTAGCTCACGTCGCCTTGGTAATGTGGGCCCTCTGTTGGCCAATAGAGCATGCTGGGAGCCTCCTGCCCTCGTTAATAAGGGCCCTGGAAAAAACGTATACGTCCTTTTTGGCCAAGTGCCTCACTGTCGAGGTTCTGCCTCTTTTCCTATGCTTTCAGAGGAATTCCCGTCTACCTCCTGAAATCGGATTCCGGCAATTCTGCCCCGCTTTCAAGTCTTCTTCGCAGCCTTACTTCAATATATTTTTGGATGATAGCTGTCATTTATAACTCTGCAGGTTTGTGAATGACTGTCCCTGAGCCTCCTTCTTCAACTCGCTTTCTTGTGACCTAGCTGCAAAACCGCAGGATTGCTTCAGGCCCTAATCTGGTTCCGGCACGGCACGCTGAGATTTTCATTAATTCCTCTTCCTGGAGGGAAATGAGCATTAAATTTCCCCGTGCAGACGCCTACAGCTAGTCTCTCATTAGTTCTCCCTATTCCTGTTCATCTTGTGCAGAAATTGCGAACTGTGCGAAACAGGAGGTTAAAGGCACTGACTCACCAAGTGGAGAGAGTGTTAGTAAAGCGTCTGGAATGGTGAACAGAGTACCAGGGGATGAAAACTGAGATGCATTTGAAAACGTTTCCCGGTCACAAGGTGGACCATAATCTGGGTTTCCCATGCATGTCTTAGCTGAAGGAAGAATCCCTTAAACCTGGAGAGTTGGGACCCATGGAATGGGTACCATGCAGTATGACTTCAAAGGGTCTGCATTGCTCACCGAACCTCAATAATGCTATCAGCCCGAAGTGGTCCAGCCTTATGTCTCACCCAGCTCTGGGTGTAGATGTGGTAAATCCAGGTTGCATCACAAGCCCTGAATGAATTATTTAAGAATTGCTCTCTATTTCGCTGTCACTGTGTTTTGTTTTTGTAATTTATTTTGATAATGGGATTTATCGGATTTTCACTGCTGCCTTTAGGCCGCTGTCCACAGGCTTGATTTCGTTATGGAGACATATAAATCCATGGGTTTTAAGATTCTTACTTGTCAGGTATATTCCCAGGCGTTGAATATGGGGTGTTGATTCCATTTCGTTGAGCAAGGAGTAGGTCTTGACTATTACATATTTGGCTTATGGAATGGTATTTGTGCTGATTTCAATCTCCGGTTTTATGCAGCACCCCAACTCACCTTTCCCCATAAACAAGCATAAGTTGGTTTTCTAAATTTGAGACCCTGTTCTGTTTTGTAATTCAGTTCATGTGTAGCCAAGTTTACATTCCGTGTATTAGTGATATCTTATTATGTTTCATTTTCTGTGTGACTTATTTCACTTAGAATCATCGTACCTGAATCCCCTCATTATGGCGCGACGGGCCTGATGACATAGATTTCATTGCTGAGTGATATTCCATTGTACGTACGTACCACAACTTCCTTATCCATTTTTCGCTTTCTGGGATATTTAATTTGTACTGTAGATGAGGTTCTTGTAAACAGAGACGTCCGAAACATTGGGGTGGCTGTGTCTTTTTTATTTTAATTTCCGTAAGCTATAGGGCTGTAAGTGGAAGTTCCGTAGGATCCGTTGCTCTGTTTTTTACGTCTCTCAGGAAACACCATACACTTCTCCAGAATGGCTGTTGGCAATTTACATCCCGCCCATCAGCATAACAAGTCTCCCGCTTTTCCATGGCCTTTTCTGCCTTTCTGGATTTTACACTTTTTTCAGATGGCCCTTTTGAGCTGGGGGCAATGAGACTTCATTTTAGTGCAGATTTCCTTTACACGCTTTCTGGGTTGGCCAAAAAGAGCGTATGCATATTTTCCTGAATATATTACAATATAATATTATATTTAGATATATATATATATTTACATTATATATTATATTTAGTTTGAGTGTATGTGTTAGGGTATGGGTTAGTGTTAGCGTACGGGTTAGGATTAGGGGACAGGTTAGGGTAAGGCTTCGGGTAAGGGTTAGGGTTAGGGTTAGGGTTAGGGGACGGGAACTGTTTAGGGTACAGGTTAGGGTACGACAACGGTTTAGGGTGAGCGTACATGTTAGGGTATGGGTTAGTGTTAGCATACGGGTTAGGATTAGGGGATGAGTTAGGGTAAGGCTTCGGGTAAGGGATATGGTTAGGGTTAGGGTTAGGGTTTTCGGACGAGGATGGTTTAGGGTACAAGTTAGGTTACGACAACGGTTTAGGGTGAGTGTACATGTTAGCGTACGGGTTAATGTTAGCGTACGGGTTAGGATTAGTGTAAGGGTTAGGGTGAGGCTTTGGGTAAGGGTTAGGGTTAGGGGACTGGGACGGTTTAGGTTACAGGTTAGTGTACGACAAAGGTTTAGGGTGAGCATAAGTGTTAGCGTACAGGTTAGTGTTAGCGTATGAGTTAGTGTTAGCGGACGGGTTAGTATTAGGGGAAGGGTTAGGGTAAGGCTTCTAGTAAGGTTTAGGGTTAGGGTTAGGGTACGGGGATGGTTTAGGGTACAGGTTAGTGTACGACAACGGTTTAGGGTGAGCGTACGTGTTAGGATTAGGGGACGTGTTAGGGTAAGGCTTCGAGTAAGGTTTATGGTTAGGGTTAGGGTTAGGGTTAGGGGATGGGGACGGTATAGGGTACATGTTAGCGTACGACAACGGTTTAGGGTGAGCGTACGTGTTAGGGTATGGATTAGTGTTAGCGTACGAGTTAGGGTTAGTGGATGCATTAGGGTGAGGCTTCGGGTAAGGGTTAGGTTTAGGGTTCAGGTTAGGGGACGGAGACGGTTTAGGGTACAGGTTAGGGTACGACAATGGTTTAGGGTGAACGTACATGTTAGGGTACGGGTTACTGTTAGCGTACAGGTTAGGATTAGGGGACGGATTAGGGTACGGCTTCCGGTGAGTCTTAGGGTTAGGGTTAGGGGATGGGGACGGTTTAGGGTACAGGTTATTGTATGTCAACGATTTAGGGTGAGCGTACATGTTAGGGTACGGGTTAGTGTTAGCATACGGGTTAGGATTAGGGGACGGGTTAGGGTAAGGCTTCGGGTAAAGATTAGGGTTAGGGTTAGCGTTAGGGAATGGGGACAGGGATGGGGACACTTTAGTGTACAGGTTAGTGTACGACAACAGTTTATGGTGACCGTATGTGTTAGGGTACGGGTTAGTGTTAGCGTTTGCCTTAGGATTAGCGGACGGTTTAGGGTAAGGCTTCGGGTAAGTGTTAGTGTTTGGGTTAAGGTTAGGGAATGGGGACGGTTTAGGGTACAGGTAACTGTATGACAAAGGTTTACGGTGAGCGTACGTGTTATGGTACGGGTAAGTGTTAGGGTACGGTTTAGGATTAGGTTACAGGTTAGGGTAAGGCTTAGGATTATGGTTAGGGTTAGGTTTTGGGGATGGGGACAGTTTAGGATACATGTTCGGGTATGACAGCGGTTTAGGGTGAGCGTACGTGTTAGGGTACGGGTTAGTGTAAGCGTACGCTTTAGGATTAGTGGACGTGTTAGTGTAAGGCTTCGGTTAGGGTTGGGTTAGGGTTAGGGTTAGGGTTGGGGTCAGAGGACGGGGACGGTTTAGGGTACAGGTTAGGATATGACAATGGTTTAGGGTGAGCGTACGTGTTATGGTAAGGGTTAGTGTTAGCGTACGGTTTAGGATTAGGGGACGGGTTAGGGTAAGGTTTCAGGTAAGTGTTAGGGTTAAGGTTAGGGGACGGGAACGGCATAGGGTACAGGTTAGGGTATGACAAAGGTGTAGGATGAGCATACGTTTTAGGGTATGTGTTAGTGTTAGCGTACGTGTTAGGATTAGGGGACAGTTTGGGGTAAGGCTTCGGGTAAGGGTTGGGGTTAGGTTTAGGGTTATGTGACGGGGACGGGGACGGTTTAGGGTTCAGGTTAGTGTACAACAATGGTTTAGAGTGAGCGTATGTGTTAAGGTACGATTTAGTGTTAGCGTATGGGCTAGGATTAGGGGACAGGTTAGGGTAAGGCTTCGGGTAAGGTTTATTGTTAGGTTTAGGGTTAGGGTTAGTGTTAGGCGAAGGGGACAGTTTAGGGTACAGCTTAGGGTACGACAATGGTTTAGGGTGAGTGTACGTGTTACGTTACGGATTAGTGTTAGCGTACAGGTTAGGATTATGGGAGGGGTTACGGTAAGGCTTCGGGTAAGGGTTAGGGTCAGTGTTAGGGTTAGAGTTAGGGGAAGGGGACGGTTTAGGGTACAGGTTAGGGTACGACAACGGTTTAGGGTGAGCATACGTGTTAGGGTACGGGTTAGTGTTAGCGTACGTGTTAGGATTAGGTGACGGGTTAGGGTAAGGCTTCGGGTAAGGGTTAGGGTCAGGGTTAGGGTTAGGGTTAGTGTTAGGGGACGGTTTAGGGTACAGGTTAGGGTAGAACAAAGGTTTAGTTTGAGCGTACGTATTAGGGTACGGGTTAGTGTTAGCGTACGGGTTAGGATTAGGGGACGGGTTAGGGTAAGGCTTCGGGTAAGGGTTAGGGTTAGGTTTAGGGGACTGGGACGGTTTGGGGTACAGCTTAGTGTACGACAACAGTTTAGGGTGAGTGTACGTTTTAGGGTATGGGTTAGTGTTTGTGTACGGGTTAGGATTAGGGGACGGGTTAGGGTAAGGCTTCGGGTAAGGGTTAGGGTTACGGTTAGGTTATGGGACGGTGACAGTTTAGGGTACAGTTTAGGGTATGACAACGGATTAGGATGAGCGTACGTGTTAGGGTATGGGTTAGTGTTAGAGTACGGGTTAGGATTAGGGGACGGGTTATGGTAAGGCTTCGAGTAAGTGTTACTGTTAGAGTTAGGGTTAGGGTTAGGGGAGGGGGACGGTTTAGGGTAAGGGTTAGGGTACGACAACGGTTTAGTGTGAGCTTACCTGTTAGGGTACGGGTTAGTGTTAGCGTACGGGTTAGGATTAGGGGACAGTTTAGGGTAAGGCTTCGAGTAAGTGTTAGGGTTAGGGTTAGTTTTAGGGTTAGGTTTAGGGGATGGGGACCGTTTAGGGTACAGTTTAGGGTACGACAACGGTTTAGGGTGAGAGTACGTGTTAGGGTACGGGTTAGTGTTAGCGTACGGTTTAGGATTAGGGGACGGGTTAGGGTAAGGCTTCAGGTAAGTGTTAGTGTTAGGGTTAGGGTTAGGGGACGGGGACGGGGACGGGGACTGTTTAGGGTACAGTTTAGGGAACGAAAACGGTTTAGGGTGAGCGTACGTGTTAGGGTATGGTTTAGTGTTAGCGTACAAGTTAAGATTAGCGGACTGGTTAGGGTAAGGTTCGGGTAAGGGTTAGGGTTAGGTTTATGGGACTGGGACGGTTTGGGGTACAGCTTAGGGTACGACAAAGGTTTAGGGTGAGCGTACGTTTTAGGGTATGGGTTAAGGTTAGCGTACGGGTTAGGATTAGGGGACGGGTTAGGGTAAGGCTTCGGTTAAGGGTTAGGGTTACGGTTAGGTTAGGGGACGGTGACGGTTTAGGGTACAGGTTAGGGTACGACAACGGATTAGGATGAGCGTACGTGTTAGGGTATGGGTTAGTGTTAGAGTACGGGTTAGGATTAGGGGACGGGTTAGGGTAAGGCTTCGAGTAAGTGTTAGTGTTAGGGTTAGGGTTAGGGTTAGGGTTGGGGAGGGGGACGGTTTAGGGTACAGGTTAAGGTACGACAACGGTTTAGTGTGAGCTTACATGTTAGCGTACGGGTTAAGTTTAGGGGACGGTTTAGGGTAAGGCTTCGAGTAAGTGTTAGGGTTAGGGTTAGTTTTAGGGTTAGGTTTAGGGGACGGGGACGGTTTAGGGTACAGTTTAGTGTACAACAACGGTTTAGGGTGAGAGTACGTGTTAGGGTACGGGTTAGTGTTAGCGTATGGTTTAGGATTAGGGGACGGGTTAGGGTAAGGCTTCGCGTAAGGGTTAGGGTTAGGGGACGGGGACGGGGACGGTTTAGGGTACAGTTTAGGGAACGAAAACGGTTTAGGGTGAGCGTATGTGTTAGGGTACGGTTTAGTGTTAGCGTACAAATTAGGATTAGGGGACGGGTTAGGGTAAGGCTTCAGGTAAGCGTTAGGGTTAGGGTTAGGGGACGGGGACAGTTTAGGGTGCAGGTTAGGGTACGACAACGGTTTAGGGTGAGCGTACGTGTTAGGGTACGGGTTAGTGTTAGCGTATGGGTTAGGATTAGGGGATGGGTTAGGGTAAGGCTTCGGGTAAGGTTTAGGGTTAGGGTTAGTGTTAGGGTTTGTGGACGGGGACGGTTTAGGGTACAGGTTAGTGTACGACAACGCTTTAGGGTGAGCATACGTGTTAGGGTACGGGTTAGTGTTAGCGTACGGGTTAGGATTAGGGGACGGGAGAGTGTAAGGCTTCGGGTAAGCATTAGGGTTAGGGTTAGGGGTAGGGGACAGGGACGGGTACGGTTTACGGTACAGGTTTGGGCACGACAACGGTTTAGGGTGAGCGTACATGTTAGGGTACGGGTTAGTGTTAGCGTACGTGTTAGGATTATGGGACGGGTTAGGGTAAGGCTTCGGATAAGGGTTAGCGTTAGGGTTAGGGTTAGGGTTAGGGGACGGGGATGCTTTAGGGTACAGGTTAGTGTACGAAAACTGTTTAGGGTGAGCGTACGTGTTAGGGTATGGGTTAGTGTTAGCGAACGGGTTAGGATTAGGTGACGGGTTAGGGTAAGGCTTCGGGTAAGGATTAGGTTTAGGGGTATGGTTAGGGTTAGGGGACGGGGACGCTTTAGGGTACAGGTTAGGGTACGACAACGGTTTAGGGTGAGCGTATGTGTTAGGGTATGGGATAGTGTTAGCGTACGGGTTAGGATTAGGGGAAGTGTTAGGGAAAGGTTTCGGGTAAGGGTTAGGGGACGGGGACGGGAAAGGCTTAGGGTACAGATTAGTGTACAACAAGAGTTTAGGGTGAGCAAACGTGTTAGGATACGGGTTAGTGTTAGCGTACTGGTTAGCATTAGGGGACGGGTGAGGGTAAGGCTTCGGGTAAGGTCTAGGTTTAGGGTTAGTGTTAGGAGACGGGGACCGGGACGGTTTAGGGTACAGGTTAGGGTACGACAACGGTTCAGGGTGAGCGTACGTTTTAGGGTACAGGTTAGTGTTAGCGTACGTGTTAGGATTAGGGGAAGGGTTACGGTAAGGCTTCAGGTAAGGGTTAGTGTTAGGGTTAGGTTTAGGGGACAGGGACAGTTTAGGGTACAGGTTAGGGTACGACAACGCTTTAGGGTGAGCGTACGTGTTAGGGTACGGGTTAGAGTTAGCGTACGGGTTAGGATTAGGGGACGGGTTAGGGTAAGGCTTCGGGTAAGGGTTAGGGTTAGTGTTAGGGTTAGTGGAAGGGGACGGGGATGGTTTAGGGTACAGGTTAGTGTACGCCAACGGTTTAGCGTGAGCGTACGTGTTAGGGAATGGGTTAGTGTTACAGTACGTGTTAGGATTAGGGGATGTGTTAGGGTAAGGCTTCGGGTAAGTGTTCCGGTTAGGGTTAGGGTTAGGGTAAGTGTTAGGGAACGGGTACGGTTTAGGGTAGAAGTTAGGGTACGACAACGGTTTAGGGTGAGCGTACATCTTAAGGTACGGTTTAGTGTTAGCGTACGGGTTACGGTAAGGCTTCTGATAAGGGTTAGGTTTAGGGTTAGGCTTAGGGTTAGGTGACGGGGACAGTTTAGGGTACAGGTTAGGGTACGACAATGGCTTAGGGTGTGCGTACGTGTTAGCGTACGGGTTAGTGTTAGTGTACGGGTTAGGATTAGGGGACGGGTTAGTGTAAGGCTTCGGGTAAGGTTTAGGGTTAGAGTTAGGGTTAGGGTTAAGGGACGGGGACGGTTTAGTGTACAGGTTAGGGTACGACAACGGTTTAGGGTGAGCGTACGTGTTAGGGTACAGGTTAGTGTTAGCGTACGGGTTAGGATTAGGGGATGGGTTACGGTAAGGTTTCAGGAAAGGGATAGGGTTAGGGTTAGGGTTAGGGGACGGGGACGGTTTAGGGTACAGGTTAGGGTACGACAACGGTTTAGGGTGAGCATACGTGATAAGGTACGGGTTAGTGTTAGCATACGGGTTAGGATTAGGGGACGGGTTAGGGTAAGGCTTCGGGTACGGATTAGGGTTAGGGTTAGGATTAGGGGACGGGGACGGTTTAGGGTACAGGTTAGGGTACGATAACGGTTTAAGGTGAGCATACGTGTTAGCGTATGTGTTAGAGTTAGCGTACGGGTTAGGATTAGGGGACGGGTTAGGGTAAGGCTTCGGGTAACGGTTAAGTTTACGGTTAGGGTTAGGGGACGGGGACAGTTTAGGGTACAGGTTAGGGTACGACAACGGTTTAGGGTGAGCGTACCTGTTAGGGTATGGTTTAGTGTTAGCATACAGGTTAGGATTAGGGGATGGGTTAGTGTAAGTCTTCGGGTAAGGTTTACGGTTAGGGTTAGGGGACAGAGACGGTTTAGGGTACAGGTTAGGGTACGAAAAAGGTTTAGGGTTTGCGTACGTGTTAGTGTACGGGTGAGTGTTAGCGTACGGGTCAGGATTAGGGGATGGGTTAGGGTAAGGCTTCGGGTAAGGGTTAGGGTTAGGGTTAGGGGACGGGGACGGTGACGGTTTAGGCTACATGTTAGGGTACGACAACGGTTTCGAGTGAGCGTACGTTTTAGGGTACGGGTTAGTGTTAGCGTACGTGTTAGGATTAGGGGATGGGTTAGGGTAAGACCTCGGGTAAGTGTTAGGGTTAGGGTAAGGGTTAGGGTAAGTGTTAGGGTACGGGGACGTTTTAGGGTACAGGTTAGGGTACGACAACGGTTTAGGGTGAGCATACGTGTTAGGGTACGTGTTAGTGTTAGCGTACGGGTTAGGATTAAGGGACAGGTTAGTGTAAGGCTTCGGGTAAGTGTTAGGGTTAGGGTTAGGGTTAGGGTTAGGGGATGGGGACGGTTTAGGGTACAGATTAGTGTACGACAACGTTTTAGGGTGAGCGTACGTGTTAGGGTACAGGTTAGTGTTAGCGTAGGGGTTAGGATTAGGGGAGGGATTAGGGGAAGGCTTCGGGTAAGGCTTAGGGTTAGGATTAGGGTTAGGGTTAGGGTTAGGGTTAGTTGACGGTGACGGTTTAGGGTACAGTTTAGGGTACGACAACGTTTTAGGGAGAGCGTATGTGTTAGGGTACGGGTTACTGTTAGTGTACGGGTTAGGATTAGGGGACAGGTTAGGTTAAGGCTTCGGGTAAGGGTTAGGGTTAGGGTTAGGGGACGGGGACAGTTTAGGGTACAGGTTACTATACAAGAACGGTTTAGGGTGAGCGTACGTGTTAGGGTACAGGTTAGTGTTAGTGTACGGGTTACGATTAGGGGACGGGTTAGGGTAAGGCTTCCGGTAAGGGTTAGGGTTAGGGTTAGGGTTAGGGGACGGGGACGGTTGAGTGTACAGCTTAGGGTATGACAACAGTTTAGGGTGAGCATACGTGTTAGAGTACGGGTTACTGTTAGCGTACGGGTTAGGATTAAGTGACGAGTTAGTGTAAGGCTTCGAGTAAGGGTTAGGGTTAGGGTTATGGTTAGGGGACGGGCACGGGGATGGGGACAGTTTAGGTTACAGGTTAGGTACGACAACGGTTTAGGGTGAGCGTACGGGTTAGGGTACGGGTTCGTGTTAGTGTACGGTTTAGGATTATAGGAAGGGTTAGGGTAAGGCTTCAGGTGAGGGTTAGGTTTAGGGTTAGGGTTAGGTTTAGGGTTATGGGATGGGGATGGATTAGGGTACAGGTTAGGGTACGACAACGGTTTAGGGAGAGCCTACGTGTTAGGGTACGGGTTAGTGTTAGCGAACTGGTTAGGATTAGGAGACGGGTTAGGGTAAGGCTTCGGGTAAGGGTTAAGGTTAGGTTTAGGGTTAGGTTTAGAGGATGAGGACGGTTTAGGGTACAGGTTAGGCTATGACAACGGTTTAGGTTGAGCGTACACGTTAGGGTACGGGTAATTGTTAGCGTACGGGTTAGGATTAGGGGACGGGTTAGGGTAAGGCTTCGGGTAAGGGTTAGGGTTAGGGTTAGTGTTAGCGTTAGGGTTAGGGGATGGGGACGGTTTAGGGTACAGGTTAGTGTACGACAACGGTTTAGGGATAGAGTACGTGTTAGGGTACGGGTTAGTGTTAGCGTACGGGTTAGGATTAGAGGACGGGTTAGGGTAAGGCTTCGGGTAAGGGTTAGGGTTAGGGTTAGGGGATGGGGACGGGGACGGTTTAGGGTACAGGTTAGATTACGACAATGGTTTAGGGTGAGCGTACGTGTTAGGGTACGTGTTAGTGTTAGCGTACGGGTTAGGATTAGGGGACGGGTTAGTGTAAGGCTTCGGGTAAGTGTTAGGGTTGGGGTTAGGTTTAGGGGACGGGGACAGTTTAGGGTACAGGTTAGGGTACGACAACGGTTTATGGTGAGCGTACGTGTTAGGGTACGTGTTAGTGTTAGCGTACGTGTTAGGATTAAGTTACGGGTTAGTGTAAGGCTTCGGGTAAGGGTTAGGGTTAGGGTTAGGGTTAGCGTTAGAGTTAGGCTTAGGGGATGGGGATGGTTTAGGGTACAGGTTAGGGTACGACAGCGGTTTCGGGAGAGCATACGTGTTAGGGTACGGGTTAGTGTTAGCCAACGGATTAGGATTAGGGGACGGGTTAGGGCAAGTCTTTGGGTAAGGGTTAGGGTTCGGGTTAGGGTTAGGGTTAGAGGACGAGGACGGTTTAAGCTACAGCTTAGGCTATGACAACGGTTTAGGGTGAGCGTACATGTTAGGGTACGGGTAAGTTTTAGCGTACGGTTTAGGATTAGGGGACGGATTAGGGTAAGGCTTCGGCTAAGGGTTAGGGTTAGGGGACGGGGACGGGGACGGGGACGGTTTAGGGTACAGGTTAGGATATGACAATGGTTTAGGGTGAGCGTACGTGTTAGGGTATGGGTTAGTGTTAGCGTACAGGTCAGGTTTAGGGGACGGGTTCGGGTAAGACTTCGGGTAAGGGTTAGTTTTAGGGTTAGGCCTAGGGTTAGGGGACGGGGACGGTTTAGGGTACAGGTTAGGGTACGACAACGGTTTAGGGTGAGCGTACATGTTAGGGTACGTGTCAGTGTTAGTGTACGGGTTAGGATTAGGGGACGGGTTAGGGTAAGGCTTTGGGTAAGGTTTAGGGTTAGGTTTAGGGTTAGGGGACGGGGTCGGGGACGGTTTAGGGTACAGGATAGTGTACGACAACGGTTTAGGGTGAGCGTACGAGTTATTGTACAGTTTAGTGTTAGCGTACGGGTTAGGATTAGGGGACGGGCTAGGGTAAGGCTTCGGGTAAGGGTTAGGGTTAGGGTTAGTGTTAGGGTTAGGGTTAGGGGACGGGGACGCTTTAGAGTACAGGTTAGGGTACGACAAAAGTTTAGGGAGAGCGTACGTGTTGGGTACGGGTTTGTGTCAGCCTACGGGTTAGAATTAGGGGACGGGTTAGGGTAAGGCTTCGGGTAAGGGTTAGGGTTAGGGTTAGGTTTAGGGGACGGGGACGGTTTAGGGTTCAGGTTAGGGTACGACAATGGTTTAGGGAGAGTGTACGTGTTAGGGTACGGTTTAGTGTTAGCGTATGGGTTAGGATTTGGGGACGAGTTAGGGTAAGGCTTCGGGTAAGGGTTAGGATTAGGTTTAGGGTTAGGGTTAGTGGTCGGGCACGGGGACAGTTTAGGGTACAGGTTAGAGTACGACAACGGTTTACGGTGAGCATACGTGTTAGGGTACGGGTTAGTGTTAGCGTACGGTTTAGGATTAGGAATCGGGTTAGGGTAAGGCTTCGGGTAAGTGTTAGTGTTAGGGTTAGAGTTAGGGTTAGGGGACGGGGACGGGGACAATTTAAGGTACAGGTTAGGGTACTACCATGGTTTAGGGTGAGCATATGTGTTAGGGTATGGGTTCGTGTTAGTGTACGGTTTAGGTTTAGGGGACGGGTTAGGGTAAAGCCTCGGGTAAGGTTTAGGGTTAGGTTTAGGTTTAGGGTTAGGGGTCGGGGACGGGGACGGTTTACGGTACAGGTTAGGGTATGACAACGGTTTAGGGTGAGCGTACATGTTAGGGTACGTGTCAGTGTTAGTGTATGGGTTAGGATTAGGGGACGGGTTAGGGTAAGGCTTTGGGTAAGGTTTAGGGTTAGGGTTAGGGTTATGGGACGGTGTCGGGGATGGTTTAGGGTACAGGATAGTGTACGACAACGGTTTAGGGTGAGCGTACGAGTTATTGTACAGTTTAGTGTTAGCGTACGGGTTAGGATTAGGGGACAGGCTAGGGTATGGCTTCGGGTAAGGGTTAGGGTTAGGGGTAGTGTTAGGGTTAGGGTTAGGGGACGGGGACGGTTTAGGGTACAGGTTAGGGTACGACAAAGATTTAGGGAGAGCGTACATGTTGGGTACGGGTTACTGTCAGCCTACGGGTTAGGATTAGGGGACGGGATAGGGTAAGGCTTCGGGTAAGGCTTCGGGTAAGGGTTAGGGTTAGGGTTAGGGGACGGGGATGCTTTAGGGTACAGGTTACGGTAAGACATCAGTTTAGTGTGAGCGTACGTGTTAGGGTACGTTTTAGTGTTAGCGTACGGGTTAGGATTAGGAGACGGGTTAGTGTAAGGCTTCGGGTAAGTGTTAGGGTTAGGATTAGGGTTAGGGTTAGGGCACGGGGACGATTTAGGGTACAGGTTAGTGTACGACAACGGTTTAGTGTGAGCGTTTGTGTTAGGGTACAGGTTAGTGTTAGCATACGGGTTAGGATAAGGGACGGGTTAGGGTAAGGCTTCGGGTAAGGGTTAGGGTTAGGGTTAGTGTTAGGGTTAGGGTTAGGGGACGGAGACGTTTTAGAGTACAGGTTAGTGTACGACAACGGTTTAGGGAGAGCGTAAGTGTTAGGGTACGGGTTAGTGTTAGCATACGTGTTAGGATTAGGGGACGGGTTACCGTAAGGCTTCAGGTAAGGGTTAGCATTAGGGTTAGGGTTAGAGGACGGGGACAGTTTAGGGTACAGGTTAGGGTACGACAACGGTTTAGGGTGAATATATGTGTTAGGGTACGTGTTAGTGTTAGCGTACGGTTTAGGATTAGGGGACGGGTTAGGGTAAGGCTTTGGGTAATCGTTAGGGTTAGGGTTAGGGTTAGGGGACGGGGACGGTTTAGGGTACAGGTTAGTGTACGGCAACGGTTTAGGGTGAGCGTACGTGTTAGGGTACGTGTTAGTGTTAGCGTACATGTTAGGGTTAAGTGACGGGTTAGTGTAAGGCTTAGGGTAAGTGTAAGGGTTAGGGTTAGGGTTAGGGTTAGGGGACGGGGACGGTTTAGGGTACAGGTTAGTGTACGACAACTGTTTAGGGTGAGCATACGTATTAGGGTACAGGTTAGTGTTAGCATACGTGTTAGTATTAGGGGACGGGTTAGGGTAAGGCTTCGGGTAAAGGTTAGGGTTAGGGTTAGGGTTAGGTTTAGGGTTATGGGACGGGGATGGTTGAGGGTACAGGTTACGGTACGACAACGGTTTAGGGAGAGCATACGTGTTAGGGTACGGGTTAGTGTTAGCGAACGGGTTAGGATTAGGGGACGGGTTAGGGTAAGGCTTCGGGTAAGGGTTAGTGTTAGGGTTAGGCTTAGGGTTAGGGGACGGGGACGGGGACAGTTCAGGGTACAGGTTAGGGTACGACAACTGTTTAGGGTGAACATATGTGTTAGTGTATGTGTTAGTGTTAGCGTACGGTTTAGGATTAGGGGACGTGTTAGGGTAAGGCTTCGGGTAAAGTTTAGGGTTAGGTTTAGGGTTAGGGTTAGGGTTACGGGACGGGGACGGTTTAAGGTACAGGTTAGGTTTCGACAACGGTTTAGGGTGAGCGTACGTGTTAGGGTAAGTGTTAGTGTTAGCGTAAGTGTTAGGAATAGGGGACGGGTTAGGGTAAGGCTTCGGGTAAGTGTTAGGTTTAGGGTTAGGGTTCGGTTAGGGGACGGGCACGGGGACAGGGACGGTTTAGGTTACAGGTTAGGGTACGACAACCGTTTAGGGTGAGCGTACGTGTTAGGGTACGGGTTAGTTTTAGCGTACGGCTTAGGATTAGGGGACGGTTTAGGGTAAGGCTTCGGGTAAGGGTTAGGGATAGGGTTAGTGTTAGGGTTAGTTGACGTCGACGGTTTAGGGTACAGGTTAGGGTACGACAACGGTTTAGGGAGAGCATACGTGTTAGGGTACGGGTTAATGTTAGCGTACGGGTTAGGATTAGGGGACGGGTTAGGGTAAGGCTTCGGGTAAGAGTTAGGTTTAGGGTTAGGGTTAGGGGACTGGGACGGGGACGGGGACGGTTTAGGGTACAGGTGAGTGTATGACAATGGTTTAGGGTGAGCGTACGTGTTAGGGTACAGGTTAGAGTTAGTGTACGGGTTAGGATTAGGGGACGGGTTAGGGTAAGGCTTCGGGTAAGTAATAGGGTTAGGGTTATGGTTAGGGGACGTGGACGGTTTAAGGTACAGGTTAGTGTACGACAACAGTTTAGGGTGAGCGTACGTGTTAGGGTACATGTTAGTGTTAGCGTACGGGTTAGGATTAGGGGACGTGTTAGGATAAGGCTTCGGGTAAGTGTTAGGGTTAGGGTTAGTGTTAGGGTTAGGTTTAGGGGACGGGGACGGTTTTGGGTACAGTTTAGGGTACAACAACGGTTTAGGGATAGCGTACGTGTTAGGGTACGGGTTAGAGTTAGGGTACGGGTTAGGATTAGTGGACGGGTTAGGGTAAGGCTTCGGATAAGTGTTAGGGTTAGGGTTAGGGTTAGGGTTAGGGTTAGAGGACGGGGACGGTTTGGCGTACAGGTTAGGCTATGGCAACGGATTAGGGTGAGCATATGTTTTATGGTACGTGTTAGTGTTAGCGTACGGGTTAGGATTAAGGGACGGGTTAGTGAAAGGCTTCGGGTAAGGGTTAGGTTTAGGGTTAGGGTTAGGGGACGGGCACGGGGACGGGGACATTTTAGGGTACAGGTTAGTGTATGACAACTGTTTAGGGTGAGCATACGTGTTAGGGTACGTGTTAGTGTTAGCATACGTGTTAGGATTAGGGGACGGGTTAGGGTAAGGCTTCGGGTAAGTGTTAGGGTTAGGCTTAGGGTTAGGGGACGGGGACGGGGACAGTTTAGGGTACAGGTTAGGGTACGACAAACGTTTAGGGTAAGCATATGTGTTAGGGTTCGTGTTAGTGTTAGCGTCCAGTTTAGGATTAGGGGACGTGTTAGTGTAAGGCTTCGGGTAAGGGTTAAAGTTAGGTTTAGGCTTAGGGTTAGGGTTAGGGGACGGGGACGGTTTAAGGTACAGGTTAGGGTATGACAACGGTTTAGGGTGAGTGTACGTTTTAGGGTACGTTTTAGTTTTAGCGTACGGGTTTGGATTAGGGCACGTGTTATTGTAAGGCTTCGCGTAAGGTTTAGGGTTAGGGTTAGGGGACGGATACGGGGACATTTAAGGGTACAGGTTAGGGTACGTCAACGGTTTAGGGTGTGGGTACGTGTTAGAGTACGGATTCGTGTTAGCGTTCGGTTTAGGATTAGGGGACGGGTTAGGGTAAGGCTTCGGGTAGGGGTTAGGGTTACGGTTAGGGTTAGGGGACGGGGACGGTTTAGGGTACATGTTAGTGTTTGACAACCGTTTAGGGTGAGCGTACGTGATAGAGTACGTGTTAGTGTTAGCGTACGGGTTAGGATTAGGGGACGGGTTAGGGCAAGGCTTCGGGTAAGGGTTAGGTTTAAGGTTAGGGTCAGGTTAACGGGACGGGGTCGGTTTAGTGTACAGGTTAGTGTACGACAACGGTTTAGGGTGAGCATACGTGTTCGGGTACGGGTTAGTGGTAGCATACGTGTTAGGATTATAGGATGGATTAGTGTAAGGCTTCGGGTAACGGTTAGGGTTAGGGTTAGGGTTAGGGGACAGGGATGGTTTAGGGTACAGGTTAGGGTACGACAACGGTTTAGGGTGAGCGTACGTGTTAGTGTTAGCGTACGGGTTAGGATTAAGTGACGGGTTAGTGTAAGGCTTCGGGTAAGGGTTAGGGTTAGGGTTAGGGGACGGGGACGGTTTAGGGTACAGATTAGTGTATGACAACGTTTTAGGGTGAGTGTATGTGTTAGGGTACAGGTTAGTGTTAGCGTACGGGTTAGGATTAGGGGACGGATTAGGGTAAGGCTTCGGCTAAGGGTTACGGTTAAGGTTAGGGATAGGGTTAGGGTTAGGGTTAGTTGACGGCGACGGTTTAGGGTACAGGTTAGGGTACGACAACGGTTTAGGGAGAGCGTACGTGTTAGGGTAAGGGTTACTGTTAGCGTTCGGGTTAGGATTAGGGGACGGGTTAGGGTAAGGCTTCGGGTAAGGGTTAGGGTTAGGGTTAGGTTTAGGGTTTGGGGACGGGGACAGTTTAAGGTACAGGTTAGTGTAGGACAACGGTTTAGGGTGAGCGTACGTGTTAGGGTAGAGGTTACTGTTAGCGTACGGGTTAGGATTAGGGGACGGGTTAGGGTAAGGCTTCGGGGAAGTGTTAGGGTTAAGGTTAGTGTTAGGGTTAGGGTTAGGGGAAGGGGACGGTTTAGGGTACAGGTTAGGGTACGACAACTCTTTAGGGTGAGCATACGTGTTAGGGTATGGGTTAGTGTTAGCGTACGGGTTAGGATTAGGGGACGGTTTAGGGTAAGGCTTCGGTTAAGGGCTATGGTTAGGGTTAGGTTTAGGGTTAGGGTTAGGGGACGGGGACGGTTTAGGGTACAGGTTAGGGTACGACAACGGTTTAGGGTGAGGGTACGTGTTAGGATACGTGTTAGTGTTAGAGTATGGGTTAGGATTGGGGGACGGTTTAGGGTAAGGCTTCGGGTAAGGGTTAGTGTTAGGGTTAGGGTTAGGGTTAGGGTTAGTGGACGGGGACGGTTTAGGGTACAGGTTAGTGTACGACAACCGTTTAGGGTGAGCGTACGTGATAGAGTACGTGTTAGTGTTAGCGTACGGGTTAGGATTAGGGGACGGGTTAGGGCAAGGCTTCGGGTAAGGGTTAGGTTTAAGGTTAGGGTCAGGTTAACGGGACGGGGTCGGTTTAGTGTACAGGTTAGTGTACGACAACGGTTTAGGGTGAGCATACGTGTTCGGGTACGGGTTAGTGGTAGCATACGTGTTAGGATTATAGGATGGATTAGTGTAAGGCTTCGGGTAACGGTTAGGGTTAGGGTTAGGGTTAGGGGACAGGGATGGTTTAGGGTACAGGTTAGGGTACGACAACGGTTTAGGGTGAGCGTACGTGTTAGTGTTAGCGTACGGGTTAGGATTAAGTGACGGGTTAGTGTAAGGCTTCGGGTAAGGGTTAGGGTTAGGGTTAGGGGACGGGGACGGTTTAGGGTACAGATTAGTGTATGACAACGTTTTAGGGTGAGTGTATGTGTTAGGGTACAGGTTAGTGTTAGCGTACGGGTTAGGATTAGGGGACGGATTAGGGTAAGGCTTCGGCTAAGGGTTACGGTTAAGGTTAGGGATAGGGTTAGGGTTAGGGTTAGTTGACGGCGACGGTTTAGGGTACAGGTTAGGGTACGACAACGGTTTAGGGAGAGCGTACGTGTTAGGGTAAGGGTTACTGTTAGCGTTCGGGTTAGGATTAGGGGACGGGTTAGGGTAAGGCTTCGGGTAAGGGTTAGGGTTAGGGTTAGGTTTAGGGTTTGGGGACGGGGACAGTTTAAGGTACAGGTTAGTGTAGGACAACGGTTTAGGGTGAGCGTACGTGTTAGGGTAGAGGTTACTGTTAGCGTACGGGTTAGGATTAGGGGACGGGTTAGGGTAAGGCTTCGGGGAAGTGTTAGGGTTAAGGTTAGTGTTAGGGTTAGGGTTAGGGGAAGGGGACGGTTTAGGGTACAGGTTAGGGTACGACAACTCTTTAGGGTGAGCATACGTGTTAGGGTATGGGTTAGTGTTAGCGTACGGGTTAGGATTAGGGGACGGTTTAGGGTAAGGCTTCGGTTAAGGGCTATGGTTAGGGTTAGGTTTAGGGTTAGGGTTAGGGGACGGGGACGGTTTAGGGTACAGGTTAGGGTACGACAACGGTTTAGGGTGAGGGTACGTGTTAGGATACGTGTTAGTGTTAGAGTATGGGTTAGGATTGGGGGACGGTTTAGGGTAAGGCTTCGGGTAAGGGTTAGTGTTAGGGTTAGGGTTAGGGTTAGGGTTAGTGGACGGGGACGGTTTAGGGTACAGGTTAGTGTACGACAACGGTTTAGGGTGAGCGTACGTGTTAGGGTACAGGTTAGGGTTAGCATACGTGTTAGGATTAGGGGACGGGATAGGGTAAGGCTTCGGGTAAGGGTTAGGGTTAGGGTTAGGGTTAGGGTTAGGGGACGGGGACGGGGACAGTTTAGGGTACAGGTTAGGGTACGACAACAGTTTAGGATGAGTGTACGTGTTAGGGTACGTGTTAATTTTAGCGTATGGGTTAGGATTAAGGGAAGGGTTAGTGTAAGGCTTCGGGTAAGGGTTAGAGTTAGGGTTAGGGGATTGGGACGGGGACGGTTTAGGGTACAGGTTAGTGTACGACAACGGTTTAGAGTGAGGGTACGTGTTACGGTACAGGTTAGTGTTAGCATACGGGTTAGGTTTAGGGGACGGGTTAGGGTAAGGCTTCGGGTAAGGGTTAGGGTTAGGGTTATGGGATTGGGACGGGGACGGTTTAGGGTACAGGTTAGTGTACGACAATGATTGAGGGTGAGCGTACGTGTTAGGGTACGTGTTAGTGTTAGCGTCCGGGTTAGGATTAAGGAACGGGTTAGGGTAAGGCTTCGGGTAAGGGTTAGGGTTAGGTTTATGGTTAGGGGATGCAGACGGGGACGGGGACGGGGACGGTTTAGGGTACAGGTTAGTGTACGACAACGGTTTAGGGTGAGCGTACGTGTTATGGTACGGGTTAGTGTTAGCGTACGAGTTAGGATTAGGGGACGGGTTAGAGTAAGGCTTCGGGTAAGGGTTAGGTTTAGGTTTAGGGTTAGGGTTAGTGGATGGGGACGGGTACGGGGACGGTTTAGTGTACAGGTTAGGGTACCACAAATGTTTAGGGTGAGCGTACGTGTTAGGGTACAGCTTAGTGTTAGCGTATGGGTTAGGATTAGGGGACGGGTTAGGGTAAGAATTCGGGTAAGGGTTAGGGTTAGGGTTAGGAGATGGGGACGGTTTAGGGTACAGGTTAGGGTATGACAACGGTTTATGGTGAGCGTACGTGCTAGCGTACAGGTTAGTGTTAGTGTACGGGTTAGGATTAGGGAACGGTTTAGAGTAAGGCTTCGGGTAAGGGTTAGTGTTAGGGTTAGGGTTAGGGGACGGGGACGGTTTAGGGTACGTGTTAGTGTACGACAGCGGTTTAGGGTGAGCGTACGTGTTAGGGCATGTGTTAGTGTTAGTGTACGTGTTAGATTTAGGGGACGGGTTAGGGTAAGGCTTCGGTTAAGGGTTAGGACTAGGGTTAGGGTTAGGGTTAGTGTTACGGGATGGGGACAGTTTAGGGTACAGGTTAAGGTACGACAACGGTTTAGGGTGAGTGTAAGTGTTAGGGTACGGGTTAGTGTTAGCGGACGTGTGCGGATTATGCGACGGGTTAGGGTAATGCTTCGGGTAAGGGTTAGGGTTTGTGTTAGGGTTAGGGTTAGGGGATGGGGACGGTTTAGTGTACCAGTTAGGGTACGACAACGGTTTAGGGTGAGCGTACGAGTTAGGGCATGGGTTATTGTTAGCGTAGAGTTTCAGATTAGGGGATGGGTTAGGGTAAGGCTTCGGGTAAGGATGAGGGTTAGTGTTAGGGTTAGGGTGAGGGTTAGGGGGCGGGGACGGTTTAGGGAACAGGATAGTGTACGACAATGGTTTAGGGTGAGCGTACATCTTAGGGTACGGCTTAGTGTTAGCGTACGGTTTAGGATTAGGGGACGGGTTAGTGTAAGGCTTCGGGTAAGAGTTAGGGTTAGGGTTAGGGTTAGGGGACGTGGACGGTTTAGGGTACAGGTTAAGGTATGACCACGGTTTATGGTGAGCGTACGTGTTAGCGTATGGGTTAGTGTTAGCGTATGGTTTAGGATTAGGGAACGGGTTAGGGTAAGGCTTCGGGAAAGGGTTAGGGTTAGGGGACGGGGACGGGGACGGGGACGGGGACGGTTTAGGGTACAGGTTAGGGTGCGACAACGGATTAGGGTGAGCGCAGGTTTTAGGGCACGGTTTAGTGTTAGTATACGGGTTAGGATTAGGGGACGGGTTAGTGTAAGGCTTTGGGTAAGGTTTAGGGTTAGGGTCAGGGTTAGGATTAGGGGACGGGGACGGGGGCAGTTTAGGGTACAGGTTAGGGTACGACAATGGTTTAGGTTGAGCGCACGTGTTAGGGTATGGGTTAGTGTTAGCGTACGGGTTAGGATTAGGGGACGTGTTAGGGTAAGGCTTCGGGTAAGGGTTAGGTTTAGGGTTAGGGTTAGGGAACGGGGACGGTGACGGTTTAGGGTACAGGTTAGGGTACGACAACGGTTTAGGGTGAGCGTACGTGTTAGGGTACGGGTTAGTGTTAGCGTACGTTTTAGGATTAGGGGACGGTTTAGGGTAAGGCTTCGGGTAAGGTTTAGAGTTATGGTTAGGGTGTGGGTTAGGGTTAGGGGACGGGGATGGTTTAGGGTACAGGTTAGGGTACGACAATGGTTTAGGGTGAGCGTACGTGTGAGGGTACGGGTTAGTGATAGCGTACGCTTAAGGATTAGGGAACGGGTTAGGGTAAGGCTTCGGGTAAGGGTTAGGGTTAGGGGACGGGGACGGGGACGGGGACGGTTTAGGGTACAGGTTAGGGTACGACAACGGTTTAGGGTGAGCGTACGTGTTAGGGTACGGGTTAGTGTTAGCGTACGTTTTAGGATTAGGGGACGGGTTAGGGTAAGGCTTTGGGTAAGGTTTAGGGTTAGGGTTAGGGTTAGGGTTAGGGGATGGGAATGGGGATGGTTTAGGGTACAGTTTACGGTACGACAACAGTTTAGGGTGAGCGTACATGTTAGGGTACGGGTTAGTGTTAGCGTACGGGTTAGGAATAGGGGACGGGTTAGGGTAAGGCTTCGGGTAAGTGTTAGGGTTAGGGTTAGGCTTAGGTTTAGGGGACGGGGACGGTTTAGGGTACAGGTTAGGGTAGGACAACGGTTTATGCTGAGCGTACGTGTTAGGGTACGGGTTAGTGTTAGCGTACGGGTTAGGATTAGGGGACGGTTTAGGGTAAGGCTTCGGGTAAGGTTTAGAGTTATGGTTAGGGTGTGGGTTAGGGTTAGGGGACGGGGATGGTTTAGGGTACAGGTTAGGGTACGACAATGGTTTAGGGTGAGCGTACGTGTGAGGGTACGGGTTAGTGATAGCGTACGCTTAAGGATTAGGGAACGGGTTAGGGTAAGGCTTCGGGTAAGGGTTAGGGTTAGGGGACGGGGACGGGGACGGGGACGGTTTAGGGTACAGGTTAGGGTACGACAACGGTTTAGGATGAGTGTACGTGTTAGGGTACGGGTAAGAGTTAGCGTACGGGTTAGGATTAAGGGACGTGTTAGGGTAAGGCTTCGGGTAAGGGTTAGGTTTAGGTTTAGGGTTAGGGTTAGGGGACGGGGACGGGGACGGTTTATGGTACAGGTTAGGGTACGACAACGGTTTAGCGTGAGAGTACGTGTTAGGGTACGTGTTAGTGTTAGCGTACGTGACAGGATTAGGGGACGGGTTAGGGTAAGGCTTCCGTAAGGGTTAGGGTTAGGGTTAAGGTTAGGGTTAGGGGATGGGGACGGTTTAGGGTACAGGTTAGGGTACGACAACGGTTTAGGGTGAGCGTACGTGTTAGGGTATGTATTAGTTTTAGCGTACGGTTTAGGATTAGGTTACGGGTTAAAGTAAGGCTTCGTGTAAGGACTAGGGTTAGGGTTAGGGTTAGGGTTAGGGGACGGGGATGGTTTAGGGTACAGGTTAGGGTACGACAACGGTTTAGGGTGAGCGCACGTGTTAGTGTACGGGTTAGTGTTAGCCTACGGTTTAGGATTAGGGGACGGGTTAGGTTAAGGCTTCAGTTAAGGGTTAGGTTTAGGGTTAGGGTTAGGGTTAGGGGACGGGGATGGTTTAGGGTACATGTTAGGGTATGACAACGATTTAAGGTGAGCGTATGTGTTAGGGTATGGTTTATTGTTTGCGTACGGGTTAGGATTATGGGACGGGTTAGGGTAAGGCTACGGGTAAGGGTTAGGGTTAGGGTTAGTGTTAGGGGACAGGGACGGGTACGGGGACGGTTTAATGTACAGGTTAGGGTACAACAACGGTTTAGGGTGAGCGTACGTGTTAGGGCACGGTTTAGTGTTAGCATATGGGTTAGGATTAGGGGACGTGTTAGTGTAAGGCTTTGGGTAAGGTTTAGGCTTAGGGTTAGGGTTAGGGATAGGGGACGGGTACGGGGGCAGTTTAGGGTACAGGTTAGGGTACGTCAACAGTTTAGGTTGAGCGTACATGTTAGGGTACGGGTTAATGTTAGCATAGGGGTTAGGATTAGGGGACGTGTTAGGGTAAGGCTTCGTGTAAGGGTTAGTGTTTGGGTTAGGGTTAGGGTTAGGGGATGGGGACGGTTTAGGGTACAGGTTAGGGTACAACAACGGTTTAGGTTGAGCGTACATGTTAGGGTACGAGTTAGTGTTAGCGTACGGGTTAGGATTACGGGACTGTTTAGGGTAAGGCTTTGGGTAAGTGTTAGGGTAAGGTTTAGGGGACGGGGATGGTTTACAGTACAGGTTAGTGTACGACAACAGATTAGGGTGAGCGTACGTGTTAGGGTATGGCTTAGTGTTAGGGTACGGGTTAGGATTTGGGGACGGGTTAGGGTAAGGTTTCGGGTAAGTGTTAGGGTTAGGGTTAGGGTTAGGGGACGGGGACGGTTTAGGGTACAGGTTAGGGTACGAAAACAGTTTATGGTGAGCGTACGTGTTAGGTTACGGGTTAGTGTTAGCGTACGGGTTAGGATTCGGGAACGGATTAGGGTACGGCTTCGGGTACGGGTTAGGTTTAGAGTTAGGGTTAGGGTTACGGTTAGGGGACGGGGACGGGTTAGGGTACAGCTTAGGGTATGACAACGGTGTAGGGTGAGCGTAAGTGTTAGCGTACGGTTTATTGTTAGCGTACGGGTTAGGATTAGGGAACGGGTTAGGGTAAGGGTTCGGGTAAGGTTTAGGGTTAGGGTTAGTGTTAGTGGATGGGGACGCGTACGGGGACGGTTTAGTGTACAGGTTAGGGTACGACAAAGGTTTAGGGTGAGCGTACGTGTTAGGGTACAGCTTAGTGTTAGCGTACGGGTTAGGATTAGAGGTCGGGTTAGGGTAAGACTTCGGGTAAGGGTTAGGGTTAGGGTTAGGAGATGGGGACGGTTTAGGGTACAGGTTAGGGTACGACAACGGTTTATGGTGAGCGTACGTTTTAGCGTACGGGTTAGTGTTAGCGTACGGGTTAGGATTAGGGAACGGGTTAGAGTAAGGCTTCGGGTAAGGGTTAGTGTTAGGGTTAGGGTTAGGGGACGGGGACGGTTTAGGGTACATGTTAGTGTACGACAACGGTTTAGGGTGAGCGTACGTGTCAGGGCACGCGTTAGTGTTAGTGTACATGTTAGATTTAGGGGACGGGTTAGGGTAAGGCTTCGGGTAAGGGTTAGGGCTAGGGTTAGGGTTAGGGTTAGTGTTACGGGATGGGGACGGTTTAGGATACAGGTTAAGGTACGACAACGGTTTAGGGTGAGTGTAAGTGTTAGGGTACGGGTTAGTGTTAGCGGACGTGTGCGGATTATGCGACGGGTTAGGGTAATGCTTCGGGTAAGGGTTAGGGTTTGTGTTAGGGTTAGGGTTAGGGGACGGGGACGGTTTAGTGTACCAGTTAGGGTACGGCAACGGTTTAGGGTGAGCGTACGAGTTAGGGCATGGGTTATTGTTTGCGTAGAGTTTCAGATTAGGGTACGGGTTAGGGTAAGGCTTCGGGTAAGGATGAGGGTTAGTGTTAGGGTTAGGGTGAGGGTTAGGGGGCGGGGATGGTTTAGGGAACAGGATAGTGTACGACAATGTTTTAGGGTGAGCGTACATCTTAGGGTACGGCTTAGTGTTAGCATACGGTTTAGGATTAGGGGACGGGTTAGTGTAAGGCTTCGGGTAAGAGTTAGGGTTAGGGTTAGGGGACGTGGACGGTTTAGGGTACAGGTTAGGTTACTACAACGGTTTAGGGTGAGCGTACGTGTTAGGGTACGGGGTAGTTTTAGAGTACGGGTTAGGATTAGGGGATGTGTTAGGGTAAGGCTTCGGGTAAGGGTTAGGGTTAATGTTAGGGTTAGGGGACGGGGATGGTTTAGGGTACAGGTTAGTGTACGACAACGGTTTAGGATGAGTGTACGTGTTAGGGTACGGGTAAGAGTTAGCGTACGGGTTAGGATTAAGGGACGTGTTAGGGTAAGGCTTCGGGTAAGGGTTAGGTTTAGGTTTAGGGTTAGGGTTAGGGGACGGGGACGGGGACGGTTTAGGGTACAGGTTAGGGTACGACAACGGTTTAGCGTGAGAGTACGTGTTAGGGTACGGGTTAGTGTTAGCGTACGTGATAGAATTAGGGGACGGGTTAGGGTAAGGCTTCCGTAAGGGTTAGGGTTAGGGTTAGGGTTAGTGTTACGGGACGGGGACGGTTTAGGGTACAGGTTAGGGTAGGACAACGGTTTATGGTGAGCGTACCTGTTAGGGTACGGGTTAGTGTTAGCGTACGGATTAGGATTAGGGAACGGATTAGGGTAAGGCTTCGGGTAAGTGTTAGGTTTAGAGTTAGGGTTAAGGTTAGGGTTAGGGGATGGGGACGGTTTAGGGTACAGGTTAGGGTACGACAACGGTTTAGGGTGAGCGTACGTGTTAGGGTATGTATTAGTTTTAGCGTACGGTTTAGGATTTGGTTACGGGTTAAGGTAAGGCTTCGTGTAAGGGCTAGGGTTAGGGTTAGGGTTAGGGTTAGGGGACGGGGACCGTTTAGGGTACAGGTTAGGGTATGAAAACGGTTTAGGGTGAGCGTACGTTTTAGGGTATGTGTTAGTGTTAGAGTATGGGTGAGGATTAGGGGGCGGGTTATGGTAAGGCTTCAGGTAAGTGTTAGGTTAAGGATTAGGGTTAGGGGACGGTGACGGTTTAGGGTACAGGTTAGGGTACGAAAACGGTTTAGGGTGAGCGCAGGTGTTAGAGTACGGGTTAGTGTTTGCGTATGGGTTAGCGTTAGGGGACGGTTTAGTGTAAGGCTTCGGGTAAGGGTTAGCGTTAGGGTTAGGGTTAGGGTTACGGTTAGGGGACGGGGACGGTTTAGGGTACAGGTTAGCGTATGACAACTGTTTAGGGTGAGTGTACGTGTTAGTGTTAGCGTACAGGTTAGGATTAGGTGACGGGTTAGGGTAAGGCTTCGGGTACGGGTTAGTGTTAGGTTTAGGGTCAGGGTTAGGGTTAGGACACAGGGACGGGCACGGTTTAGGGTACAGGTTAGGGTACGACAACGGTTTAGGGTGATCGTACGTGTTAGGGTACGGGTTAGTGTTTGCGTACGGGTTAGGATTAGGGGACGGGATAGGGTACGGTTTCGGGTAAGGGTTAGGGTTTGTGTTAGGGTTAGGGTTAGGGGACGGGGACGGTTTAGTGTACCAGTTAGGGTACGACAACGGTTTAGGGTGAGCATACGAGTTAGGGCATGGGTTATTGTTTGCGTAGAGTTTCAGATTAGGGCATGGGTTAGGGTAAGGCTTCGGGTAAGGATGAGGGTTAGTGTTAGGGTTAGGGTGAGGGTTAGGGGGCGGGGACGGTTTAGGGAACAGGATAGTGTACGACAATGTTTTAGGGTGAGCGTACATCTTAGGGTACGGCTTAGTGTTAGCGTACGGTTTAGGATTAGGGGACGGGTTAGTGTAAGGCTTCGGGTAAGAGTTAGGGTTAGGGTTAGGGGACGTGGACGGTTTAGGGTACAGGTTAGGTTATGACAATGGTTTAGGGTGAGCGTACGTGTTAGGGTACGGGGTAGTTTTAGAGTACGGGTTAGGATTAGGGGATGTGTTAGGGTAAGGCTTCGGGTAAGGGTTAGGGTTAATGTTAGGGTTAGGGGACGGGGATGGTTTAGGGTACATGTTAGTGTACGACAACGGTTTAGGATGAGTGTACGTGTTAGGGTACGGGTAAGAGTTAGCGTACGGGTTAGGATTAAGGGACGTGTTAGGGTAAGGCTTCGGGTAAGGGTTAGGTTTAGGTTTAGGGTTAGGGTTAGGGGACGGGGACGGGGACGGTTTAGGGTACAGGTTAGGGTACGACAACGGTTTAGCGTGAGAGTACGTGTTAGGGTACGGGTTAGTGTTAGCGTACGTGATAGAATTAGGGGACGGGTTAGGGTAAGGCTTCCGTAAGGGTTAGGGTTAGGGTTAGGGTTAGTGTTACGGGACGGGGACGGTTTAGGGTACAGGTTAGGGTAGGACAACGGTTTATGGTGAGCGTACCTGTTAGGGTACGGGTTAGTGTTAGCGTACGGATTAGGATTAGGGAACGGATTAGGGTAAGGCTTCGGGTAAGGGTTAGGTTTAGAGTTAGGGTTAAGGTTAGGGTTAGGGGATGGGGACGGTTTAGGGTACAGGTTAGGGTACGACAACGGTTTAGGGTGAGTGTAAGTGTTAGGGTACGGGTTAGTGTTAGCGGACGTGTGCGGATTATGCGACGGGTTAGGGTAATGCTTCGGGTAAGGGTTAGGGTTTGTGTTAGGGTTAGGGTTAGGGGACGGGGACGGTTTAGTGTACCAGTTAGGGTACGACAACGGTTTAGGGTGAGCGTACGAGTTAGGGCATGGGTTATTGTTTGCGTAGAGTTTCAGATTAGGGTACGGGTTAGGGTAAGGCTTCGGGTAAGGATGAGGGTTAGTGTTAGGGTTAGGGTGAGGGTTAGGGGGCGGGGACGGTTTAGGGAACAGGATAGTGTACGACAATGTTTTAGGGTGAGCGTACATCTTAGGGTACGGCTTAGTGTTAGCGTACGGTTTAGGATTAGGGGACGGGTTAGTGTAAGGCTTCGGGTAAGAGTTAGGGTTAGGGTTAGGGGACGTGGACGGTTTAGGGTACAGGTTAGGTTACGACAACGGTTTAGGGTGAGCGTACGTGTTAGGGTACGGGATAGTTTTAGAGTACGGGTTAGGATTAGGGGATGTGTTAGGGTAAGGCTTCGGGTAAGGGTTAGGGTTAATGTTAGGGTTAGGGGACGGGGATGGTTTAGGGTACAGGTTAGTGTACGACAACGGTTTAGGATGAGTGTACGTGTTAGGGTATGGGTAAGAGTTAGCGTACGGGTTAGGATTCGTGACGGGTTAGGGTAAGGCTTCGGATAAGGGTTAGGTTTAGGGTTAGGGTTAGGGTTAGAGGACGGGGACGGTTTAGGGTACAGATTAGGGTACGAAAACGGTTTAGGGTAATCGTACGTGTTAGGGTATGGGTTAGTGTTAGCCTACGGGTTAGGATTAGGGGACGTGTTAGGGTAAGGCTTCGGTAAAGGGTTAGGGTTAGGGTTAGTTTTAGGGAGTAGGGGACGGGGACGGGAACGGTTTAGGGTACAGATTAGGGTACGACTACGGTTTAGGGTAAGCGTATGTGTTAGGGTACGGATTAGTGTTAGCGTACGGGTTAGGATTAGGGGACGGGTTAGCGTAAGGCTTCGGGTAAGGTTTAGGGTTAGGGATTGGGTTAGGGTTAGCGTTAGGAGACGGGGACGGTTTAGGGTACAGCTTAGGTTATGACAACGGTTTAGGGTGAGCATACGTTTTAGGGTACGGTTTAGTGTTAACGTACGGGTTAGGATTAGGGGACGGGTTAGGGTAAGGCTTCAGGTAAGGGTTAGGGTAGGGTTAGGGTTAGGGTTAGCGGACGGGGACGGTTTAGGGTACAGGTTAGGGTACGACAACGGTTTAGGGTGAGCGTACGTGTAAGGGTATGGGTCAGTGTTAGCGTACAGGTTAGGATTAGGGGACGAGTTAGGGTAACGCTTCCGGTAAGGTTTAGGGTTAGGGTTACGGTTAGGGTTAGGGTTAGGGGACATGGACGGTTTAGGGTAGAGGTTAGGGTACGACAAAGGTTTAGGGTGAGCGTACGTGTTAGGGTACGGGTTAGTGTTAGCGTATGGGTTAGGATGAGGGAACGGGTTAGGGTAAGGCTTCGGGTAAGGGTTAGGGTTACGGTTAGGGTTAGGGGACGGGGACGGTTTAGGGTACAGGTTAGGGTACGACAACGTTTTAGGGTGAGTGTACGTGTTAGGGTATGGGTTAGTGTTAGCGTACGGGTTAGGATTATGGTACGGGTTAGGGTAAGGCTTCGGGTTAGGGTTAGGTTTAGGGTTAGCATTAGGGGACGGGGACGGGGATGGGGACGGTTTAGGGTACAGGTTAGGGTACGAGAAAAATTTAGGGTGAGCGTACGTGTTAGGGTACGGGTTAGTGTTAGCGTACAGGTTAGGATTAGGGGACGGTTATGGCAAGGCTTCGGGTACGGCTTAGGGTTAGGGTTAGGGGACGGGTACGGTTTAGGATACAGGTTAGGATACGACAGTGGTTTAGTGTGAGAATACGTGTTAGGGTACGGGTTAGTGTTAGCGTACGGTTTAGGATTAGGAGACGGGTTAGGGTAAGGCTTTGGTTAAGTGTTAGGGTTAGGGTTAGGGTTAGGGGACGGGGACGGTTTAGGGTACAGGTTAGGGCACGACAACGATTTAGGGTGAGCGTAGGTGTTAGGGCACGGGTTAGTGTTACCGTACGAGTTAGGATTAGGGGATGGGTTAGGTTTAGACTTCGGGTAAGGGTTAGGGTTTTGGTTAGGGTTACGGTTAGGGTTAGGGGACAGGGATGGTTTAGGGTACAGGTTAGGGTACGACAAGGTTTTAGGGTGAGAGTACGTGTTAGGGTACGGATTAGTGTTAGCGTACGGGTTAAGATTAGGGGACGGGTTAGGGTAAGGCTTCTGGTAAGGGTTAGGGTTAAGGTTTGCATTAGGGTTAGGGGATGGGGACGGTTTAGGGTACAGGTTAGGGTACGACAACGGTTTAGTGTGAGCGTACGTGTTAGGGTATGAGTTAGTGTTAGCGTACGGTACAGGATTAGGGGACGGGTTACCATAAGGCTTCTGGTAAGGGTTAGGTTTAGGGTAAGGGTTAGGGTTAGGGTTAGGCTTAGGGGACGGGGAAGGTTTAGGGTACAGGTTAGGGTATGACAACGGTTTAGGGTAACCGTACGTGTTAGGGTATGGGTTTCTGTTAGCGTACGGGTTAGGATTGGGGAAAGGTTAGGGTAAGGCTTCGGGTAAGGGTTAGGGTTAGGGTTAGGGTTAGGGTACGGGGACCGTGTAGGGTACAGGTTTGGGTACGACAACGGTATAGGGTGAGTGTATGTGTTAGGGTACGTGTTAGTGTTAGTGTACGGGTTAGGATTAGGGGACGGGTTAGGGTAAGGCTTCGGGTAAGGGTTAGGGTTAGGGTTAGGGTTAGGGTTAGGGTTAGGGGACGGTTTAGGGTAAGGTTAGGGTATGACAACGGTTTAGGGTGAGACTAAGTGTTAGGGTATGGGTTAGTGTTAGCCTACGGGTTAGGATTAGTTGACGGGTTAGGTTAAGACTTAGGGTAAGGTTTAGGGTTAGGGTTAGGGTTAGGGGACGGGGACGGTTTAGGGTACAGTTTAGGGTACGACAACGGTTTAGGGTGAGCGTACGTGTTAGTGTATGTGTTAGTGTTAGCGTAAGGGTTAGGATTAGGGGACGGGTTAGTGTAAGGTTTCGGGTAAGTTTTAGTGTTAGGGTTAGGGTTAGGGGAAGGGGACAGTTAAGGGTACAGGTTAGGGTACGACAATGGTTTAGGGTGGGCGTACGTGTTAGGGTACGGGTTAGTGTAAGCGTACGGATTAGGATTAGGGGACGATTTAGGGTAAGGCTTCGGGTAAGGGATAGGTTTAGGGTTAGGGTTAGGGTTAGGGGACGGGGAAGGGGACGGTTTAGGGTACATGTTAGGGTACGACAACGTTTTAGGGTGAGCGTACGTGTTAGGGCACGGGTTAGTGTTAGCGTACGGCTAAGGATTAGGGGACGGGTTAGGGTAAGGCTTCGGGTAAAGGTTAGGTTTAGGGTTAGAGATAGGGTTACAGTTAGGGGACTGGGACGTTTTAGGGTACAGGTTAGGGTATGACAACGGTTTAGGTTGAGCGTACGTGTTAGGGTACGGGTTAGTGTTAGCGTACGGGTTAGGATTAGGGGACGGTTTAGGGTAAGGCTTCGGGTAAGGGTTAAGGATAGGGTAAGGGTTAGGTTTAGGGTTAGGGGACGGGGCGGTTTAGGGTACAGGTTAGTGTACGACAACAATTTAGGGTGAGCGTACGTGATAGCGTACGGGTTAGGATTGGTGACGGGTTAGGGTAAGGCTTCAGGTAAGGGTTAGGGTTAAGGTTAGGGTTAGGGTTAGGGTTAGCGGACGGTAACGGTTTTGGGTACAGATTAGGGTACAACAACGGTTTAGGTTCAGCGTATGTGTTAGGGTACGGTTTAGTGTTAGCGTACGGGTTATGATTAGGGGACGTGTTAGGGTAAGGCTTCGGGAAAGGGTTAGGGTTAGGGTTAGGTTTAGGGAGTAGGGGACGGGGACGGGGACGGTTTAGGGTACAGATTAGGGTACGACAACGGTTTAGGGTGAGCGTACGTGTTAGTGTATGGGTTAGTGTTAGCGTACTGGTTAGGAATAGGGGACGGTTTAGGGTAAGGCTTCGGGTAAGGTTTAGGGTTAGGGTTTGTGTTAGGGTTAGGGTTAGGGGATGGGGACGGTTTAGGGTACAGGTTAGGGTATGACAGTGGTTTAGGTTGAGTGTACATGTTAGGGTACGGGTTAGTGTTAGCGTACGGATTAGTATTAGGGGACGGGTTAGTGTAAGGCTTCGGGTAAGGGTTAGGGTTAGGGTTAGGGTTAGGGGACTGGGACGGTTTAGGGTAGAGTTTAGGGTACGACAACGGTTTAGGGTGAGCGTAAGTGTTAGGGTACGGGTTAGTGTTAGCGTACGGGTTAGGATTAGGGAACGGGTTAGGGTAAGGTTTCGGGTAAGGGTTAGGGTTACGGTTAAGTTTAGGGTTAGTGTTAGGGGACGGGTACGGTTTAGGGTACAGTTTAGTGTACGACAACGGTTTAGGGTGAGCATACGTGTTAGGGTATGTGTTAGTGTTAGCGTACGGGTTCGGATTAGGGGACGGGTTAGGTAAGGCTTCGGGTAAGGGTTAGGGATAGGGTTAGGGTTAGGGTTAGGGGACGGGGATGGTTTAGGGTACAGGTTAGTGTACGACAACTGTTTAGGGTGAGCGTACGTGTTAGGGCACGGGTTAGTGTTAGCGTACGGATTAGGATTATGGGACTGGTTAGGGTAAGGCTTCGGGTAAGGGTTAGGGTTAGGGTTAGGGTTAGGGTTAGTGTTAGGGGACGGGGACGGTTTAGTGTACAGGTTAGTGTACGACAACGGTTTAGGGTGAGCATACGTGTTAGGGTATGGTTTAGTGTTAGCGTACGGGTTAGGATTAGGAGACGGGTTAGTGTAAGGCATTGGGTAAGGGTTAGGGTTAGGGTTAGGTTTAGGGTTAATGTTAGGTGACGGGGATGGTTTAGGGTACAGGTGAAGGTACGACAACGGTTTAGGGTGAGCGTACGTGTTAGGGTAACGGTTAGTGATATCGTACGGGTTAGGATTAGGCGACGGATTAGTGTAAGGCTTCGGGTAAGGGTTAGGGTTAGCGTTAGGATTAGAGTTAGGAGACGGGGACGCTTTAGGGTACAGGTTAGGGCACGACAACGGTTTCGGGTGAGCGTACGTGTTAGGGTATGGGTTAGTGTTAGCGTACGGTTTAGGATTAGGGGACGGTTTAGGGTAAGGCTTCGGGTAAGGGTTAGGGATAGGGTTAGGGTTAGGGTTAGGGTTAGGTGACGGGGACGGTTTAGGGTACAGGTTAGTGTACGACAACAGTTTAGGGTGAGCGTACGTGATCGCGTATGGGTTAGGATTGTTGACGGGTTAGGGTAAGGTTGCCGGTGAGGGTTAGGTTTAGAGTTAGGGTTTGGGTTAGGGTTAGGGGACGGGGACGATTTAGGGAACAGGTTAGGGTACGATAGCGGTTTAGGGTGAGCGTACGTGTTAGGGCACGGGTTAGTGTTAGCGTACGGGTTAGGATTAGGGGACGGTTTAGGGTAAGGCTTCGTGTAAGGGTTAGGGTTAGGGGACGGGGACGGCGACGGGGACGTTTTAGTGTACAGGTTAGTGTACGACAACGGTTTATGGTGAGCATACGTGTTAGGGTACGGGTTAGTGTTAGCGTACGGGTTAGGATTAGGGGACGGATTAGGGTAAGGCTTTGGGTAAGGGTTAGGTTTAGGGTTAGGTTTTGGGTTAGGGTTAGGGGACGGATTAGGGTAAGGCTTTGGGTAAGGTTTAGTTCTAGGGTTAGGTTTAGGGTTAGGGTTAGGGGACGGCGATGGTTTAGGGTACAGGTTAGCGTACGACAATGGTTTAGGGTGAGCGTACGTGTTAGGTCACGCATTAGTGTTAGCGTACAGGTTAGGATTAGGGGACGGGTTAGGGTAAGGCTCCGGGTAAGGGTTAGGCTTAGGATTAGGGTTAGGGCACGGGGACAGTTTAGGGTACAGTTTAGGGTACGACAACGTTTTAGGGTGAGCGTACGTGTTAGGGTACGGGTTTGTGTTAGCGTACGGATTAGGATTAGGGGACGGGTTAGGGTAAGGCTTTGGGTAAGGGTTAGGGGACGGGGACGGGGACGGGGACGGTTTAGGGTACAGTTTAGGGTATGACAACGTTTTAGGGTGAGTGTACGTGTTAGGGTATGGGTTAGTGTTAGCGTACAGGTTTGGATTAGTGGATGGGTCAGTGTAAGGCTTCGGGTAAGTGTTAGGGATAGGGTTAGGGTTTGGGTTAGGGTTAGGGGACGGGGACGGCTTAGGGTACAGGTTAGTGTACGACAACAGTTTAGGGTGAGCGTACGTGATAGCGTACGGGTTAGGATTCGTAACGGCTTAGCTTAAGGCTTCGGGTGAGTGTTAGGGTTAGGGTTAGGGTTAGGGTTAGGGGATGTGGACGGTTTACGGTACAGGTTAGTGCACGACAATGTTTTAGGGTGAGCGTACGTGTTAGGGCACGGTTTAGTGTTAGCGTACGGATTAGGATTAGGGGACGGGTTAGGGTAAGGCTTCGGGTAAGGTTTAGGGTTAGGGTTATGGTTAGGGGACGGGGACGGGGACGGTTTAGGGTACAGGTGAGGGTACGACAACGGTTTAGGGTGAGCGTACGATTTAAGGCACTGGTTAGTGTTAGCGTACGGGTTAGGATTAGGGGACGGGTTAGGGTAAGGCTTCGGGTAAGGGTTAGGGTTCGGTTTAGGGTTAGGGTTAGGTTTAGGGGATGGGGACAGTTTACGGTACAGGTTAGGGTACGACAACGGTTTAGGGTGAGCGTACGTGTTAGGGTACGTGTTAGTGTTAGGGTATGGGATAGGATTAGGGGACGGTTTAGGGTAAGGCTTTGGGTAAGGCTTAGGGTTAGGGTTAGGGTTAAGGTTAGGGAACGGGGACGGTTTAGGGTACAGGTTAGCGTACGACAACTTTTTAGGGTGAGCGTACGTGTGAGGGCATGGGTTAGTGTTAGCGTATAGGTTAGGATTAGTGGACGGGTTAGGGTAAGGCCTCGGGTAAGGGTTAGGTTTAGGGTTAGGGGTAGGATTAGGGGATGGGGATGGTTTAGGGTATTGGTTAGGGTACGACAATGGTTTATGTTGAGCTTACGTGTTAGGGTACGGGTTAGTGTTAGCGTACGGGTTAGGATTAGGGGACGGGTTAGGATAAGGCTTTGGGTAAGGGTTAGGGTTAGGGTTAGGGTTAGGTTTAGGGGACGGGTAAGGTTTAGGGTACAGTTTAATGTATGACAAAGTTTTAGGGTGAGTGTACGTGTTAGGGTACTGGTTAGTGTTAGCGTACGGGTTAGGATTAGTGGACGGGTTAGTGTAAGGCTTCGGGTAAGGGTTCGGGATAGGGTTAGGGTTCGGCTTACGGTTAGGGGACGGGGATGGCTTAGGGTACAGGTTAGTGTACGACAACAGTTTAGGGTGAGCGTACGTGATAGCGTACGGGTTAGGATTGGTGACGGGTTAGGGTAAGGCTTCGGGTAAGGTTTAGGGTTAGGGTTATGGTTAGGGTTAGGGGTCGGGGACGGGGACAGTTTAGGTTACAGATTACGGCACGACAACGGTTTAGGTTGAGCGTACGTGTTAGGGTATGGGTAGGTGTTAGCGTATGAGTTAGGATTAGGGGACATGTTAGGGTAAGGCTTCGGGTAAGGTTTAGGGTTAGGGTTTGGGTTAGGTTTAGGGTTATGGGACTGGGACGGTTTAGGGTACAGGTTAGGGTACGACAACTGTTTAGGGTGAGCGTACGTGTTAGGGTATGGGTTAGTGTTAGCATACTGATTAGGATTAGGGTTAGGGTTAGGGTTAGGGTTAGGGTTAGGGTTAGGGTTAGGATTAGGGGACGGGTTAGGGTAAGGCTTCGGGTAAGGCTTAGGGTTAGGGTTAGGGTTAGGGGACGGGGAAGGTTTAGTGTACAGGTTAGCGTACAACAACGGTTTAGGGTGAGCGTACGTGTTAGGGCAGGGAGTAGTGTTAGCGTACGGATTAGGTTTAGTGGACGGGTTAGTGTAAGGCTTCGGGTATGGGTTAGGGTTAGGGTTAGGGTTAGGGTTAGGGTTAGGGGACGGGGACGGTTTAGGGTACATTGTAGGGTACGACAACGGTTTAGGGTGAGCGTACGTGTTAGGGTACGGGTTAGTGTTAGCGTACGTGTTAGGATTAGGGGACGAGTTAGGGTAAGGCTTTGGGTAAGGGTTAGGGTTAGGGGACAGGGACGGGGACGGTTTCGGGTACAGTTTAGGGTATGACAAAGTTTTAGGGTTAGTGTACGTGTTAGGGTACGGTTTAGTGTTAGCGTACGGTTTAGGATTAGGGTACGGTTTAGGGTAAGGCTTCGGGTAAGGGTTAGGGTTAGGGTTAGGGTTAGGGGACGGGGACGGTTTAGGGTACAGGTTAGGGTACGACAACTGTTTAGGGTGAGCGTACGTGTTAGGGTACAGGTTAGTTTTAGCGTACGGGTTAGGATTAAGGGACGGGTTAGGGTAAAGCTTCGGGTAAGGGTTAGGGTTAGGGTTAGGTTTAGGGTTAGGGGACGGGACAGTTTAGGGTACAGGTTATTGTACGACAACGGTTTAGTGTGACCGTATGTGTTAAGGCACGGGTTAGTGTTAGTGTACGGATTAGGATTAGGGGACGGGTTAGGGTAAGGCTTCGGGTAAGGTTTAGGGTTAGGGTTAAGGTTAGGGTTAGCGTTAGGGGACAGGGAAGGTTTAGGGTACAGTTTAGGGTACCACAACGGTTTAGGGTGAGCGTACGTGTTAGGGTACGGGTTAGTGTTAGCGTACGGGTTCGGATTAGGGGACGGGTTCGGTAAGGCTTTTGGTAAGGGTTAGAGATAGGGTTAGGGTTAGGTTTAGGGTTACGGGATGGGGATGTTTTAGGGTACAGGTTAGTGTACGACAATGATTTAGTGTGAGCGTACGTGTTAGGGCACGGGTTAGTGTTAGCGTACGGTTTAGGATTAGGGGACAGGTTAGGGTAAGGCTTCGGGTAAGGGTTAGGGTTAGGGTTAGGGTTAGGGTTAGGGTTAGAGATAGGGTTAGGGTTAGGTTTAGGGTTAGGGGACGGGGACTGTTTAGGGTACAGGTTAGTGTACGACAACGGTTTAGGGTGAGCGAACATGTTAGGCTATGGGTTAGTGTTAGCGTACGGGTTAGGATTAGGTGACTGGTTAGGGTAAGGCTTCGGGTAAGGGTTAGTGTTAGGGTTAGTGTTAGGGGACGGGGACGGTTTAGGGTACAGGTTAGGGCACGACAACGGTTTAGGGTGAGCGTACGTGTTAGGGTATGGATTAGTGTTAGGGTACGGGTTAGGATTAGGGGACGGGTTAGGGTAAGGCTTCGGGTAAGGCTTAGGGTTAGGGTTAGGGTTAGGGGACGGGGAAGGTTTAGTGTACAGGTTAGCGTACAACAACGGTTTAGGGTGAGCGTACGTGTTAGGGCAGGGAGTAGTGTTAGCGTACGGATTAGGTTTAGTGGACGGGTTAGTGTAAGGCTTCGGGTATGGGTTAGGTTTAGGGTTTGGGTTAGGGTTAGGGTTAGGGGACGGGGACGGTTTAGGGTACATTGTAGGGTACGACAACGGTTTAGGGTGAGCGTACGTGTTAGGGTACGGGTTAGTGTTAGCGTACGTGTTAGGATTAGGGGACGAGTTAGGGTAAGGCTTTGGGTAAGGGTTAGGGTTAGGGGACAGGGACGGGGACGGTTTCGGGTACAGTTTAGGGTATGACAAAGTTTTAGGGTTAGTGTACGTGTTAGGGTACGGTTTAGTGTTAGCGTACGGTTTAGGATTAGGGTACGGTTTAGGGTAAGGCTTCGGGTAAGGGTTAGGGTTACGGTTAGGGTTAGGGTTAGGGGACGAGGACGGTTTAGGGTACAGATTAGGGTAAGACAACGGTTTAGTGTGAGCGTATGTGTTAGGGTACGGGTTAGAGTTAGCGTGTGGGTTAGGATTAGGGGATGGGTTAGGGTAAGGCTTCGGGTAAGGTTTATGGTTAGGGTTAGGTTTAGGGTTAGGTTTAGGGACTTGGACGGTTTAGGGTACAGGTTAGGGTACGACAACGGTTTAGGGTGAGCGTACGTGTTAGGATACGGGTTAGTGTTAGCATACGGATTAGGATTAGGGGACGGGTTAGGGTAAGGCTTCGGGTAAGGGTTAGGGTTAGGGTTATGGTTAGGAGACGGGGACGGTATAGGGTACAGGTTAGTGTACGACAACACTTTAGTGTGAGCATACGTGTTAGGGTACGGGTTAGTGTTAGCGTACGGGTTAGGATTAGGGGACGGGTTAGGGTAAGGCTTTGGGTTATGGCTAGGTTTAGGGTCAGGGTTAGGGTTAGGGGACGGGGACGGTTTAGGGTACAGGTTAGGGTACGTCAATGGTTTAGGGTTAGCGTACGTGTTAGGGTACGTGTTAGTTTTATCATACGGTTTAGGATTAGGGGACGAGTTCGGGTAAGGCTTCGGGTAATGGTTAGTGTTAGGGTTACGGTTAGGGTTAGGGTTAGGGGAAGAGGACGGTTTAGGGTACAGGTTAGTGTACGACATCGGTTTAGGGTGAGCGAACGTGGTAGGGTACGGATTAGTGTTAGCGTACGGGTTAGGATTAGGGGACGGGTTAGGGTAAGGCTTAAGGTAATGGTTAGGGTTAGGGTTAGGGGACGGGGACGGTCTAGGGTACAGGTTAGGGTACAACAACGGTTTAGGGTGAGCGTACGTGTTAGGGTATGGGTTAGTGTTACTGTACCGGTTAGGATTAGGGGACGGGTGAGTGTAAGGCTTTGGGTAAGGGTTAGGGTTAGGGTTAGGGTTTAGGGTTAGGGTTAGGGTTAGGGTTTAGGGTTAAGGTTAGTGTTAGGGTTAGGGTTAGGGTTTAAGTTTATGGTTAGGTTTAGGGTTAGGGTTACGGTTAGGTTTCGGGTTAGGGTTAGGTGTTAGGGTTAGGGTTAGGGTTAGGGTTAGGGTTAGGGTTTAGGTTTAGGGGTTAGGGTTAGGGTTAGGGTTAGTGTTAGGGTCAGGGTTAGGGTTAGGGTTAGGTTAGGTTTAGGGTTAGGGTTAGGGGACGGTTTAGGGTACAGGTTAGGGTACAACAATGGTTTAGGGTGAGCGTACGTGTTAGGGCACGGGTTAGTGTTAGCGTACGGGTTAGGATTGGGGACGGGTTAGGTTAAGGCTTCGGGCAAGGGTTAGAGTTAGGGTTAGGGTTAGGGTTAGGGTTAGGGTTAGGGGACGGTTTAGTGTACAGGTTAGAGTACGACACCGGTTTAGGATGAGCATACGTGTTAGGGTACCAGCTAGTGTTAGCGTACGGGTTAGGATTAGGGGACGGGTTAGTGTAAGGCTTCGGGTAAGGGTTAGGGTTAGGGTTAGGGGACGGGGATGGTTTAGGGTACAGTTTAGGGTATGACAATGTTTTAGGGTGAGTGTACGTGTTAGGGTATGTGTCAGTTTTAGCGTACGTGTTAGGATTAATGGACGGGTTAGGGTAAGGCTTCGGGTAAGGGTTAGGGATAGGGTTAGCGTTAGGGTTAGGGTTAGATTACGGGGAGGGTTTAGGGTACAGGTTAGTGTACGACAAAGCTTTAGGGTGAGCGTACGTGATAGCGTACGGGTTAGGATTGGTGACGGGTTAGGGTAAGGCTTCGGGTAAGGATTAGGGTTAAAGTTAGGGTTAGGGTTAGAGTTAGGGGACGAGGACGGTTTAGGGTACAGGTTAGTGTACGACAACGATTTAGGGTGAGCGTACGTGTTAGGGTACGGTTTAGTGTTAGCGTACGGGTTAGGTTTAGGGGACGTGTTAGTTTAAGGCTTCGGGAAAGGTTTAGGGTTAAGGTTACGGTTAGGGTTAGGGGACGGGGTCGGGGACGGTTTAGGGTACAGATTAGGGTAAGACAACGGTTTAGGGTGAGTGTAGGTGTTAGGGTACGGGTTAGTGTTAGCGTACGTTTTCGGATTAGTGGACGGGTTAGGTAAGGCTTTGGGTAAGGGTTAGAGATAGGGTTAGGTTTAGGGTTAGGTTTAGGGTTAGGGGATGGGGATGGTTTAGGGTACAGGTTAGGGTACGACAACGGTTTAGGGTGAGCGTACGTGTTAGGGCACGGGTTAGTGTTAGCGTATGGGTTAGGATTACGGGACAGTTTAGGGTAAGGCTTCGGGTAAGGGTTAGGGTTAGGGTTAATGTTAGGGTTAGGGGACGGCGACTGTTTAGGATACAGGTTAGTGTACGACAATGGTTTAGGGTTAGCGTACGTCTTAGGCTATGGTTTAGTGTTAGCATACGGGTTAGGATTAGGGGACGGGTTAGGGTAAGGCTTCGGGTAAGGGTTAGGTTTAGGGTTAGGATTAGGGTTAGGGGACGGTGACGGGGACGGTTTAGGGTACAGGTTAGTGTACGACAACAGTTTAGTGTGAGCGTACGTGTTAGGGTACGGGTTAGTGTTAGCGTACGGGTTAGGATTAGGTGACGGGTTAGGGTAAGGCTTCGGGTAAGGGTTAGTGTTAGGGTTAGGGTTAGGGGACGGGGACGGTTTAGGGTACAGGTTAGGGTTCGACAACGGTTTACGGTGAGTGTACGTGTTAGGGTAGGGATTAGTGTTAGGGTACGGGTTAGGATTAGGGGACGGGTTAGGGTAAGGCTTCCGGTAAGGCTTAGGGTTAGGGTTAGGGTTAGGGGATGGGGACGGGGACGGTTTAGTGTACAGGTTAGCGGACGACAACGGTTTAGGGTGAGCGTACGTGTTAGGGCAGGGATTAGTGTTAGCGTACGGATTAGGTTTAGTAGACGAGTTAGTGTAAGGCTTCGGGTATGGGTTAGGGTTAGGGTTAGGGTTAGGGTTAGGGTTAGGGGACGGGGACGGTTTAGGGTACAGGTTAGGGTACGACAACGGTTTAGGGAGAGCGTACATGTTAGGGTACGGGTTAGTGTTAGCGTACGGGTTAGGATTAGGGGACGAGTTAGGGTAAGGCTTTGGGTAAGGGTTAGGGTTAGGGTTAGGGTTAGGGGACGGGGACGGGGACGGTTTACCGTACAGTTTAGGGCATGACAACGTTTTAGGGTTAGTGTACGTGTTAGGGTATGGTTTAGTGTTAGCGTACGGTTTAGGATTAGGGTACGGTTTAGGGTAAGGCTTCGGGTTAGGGTTAGGTTTACGGTTAGGGTTAGGGTTAGGGTTAGGGGACGAGGACGGTTTAGGGTACAGATTAGGGTAAGACAGCGGTTTAGTGTGAGCGTACGTGTTATGGTACGGGTTAGAGTTAGCGTACGGGTTGGGATTAGGGGATGGGTAAGGGTAAGGCTTCGGGTAAGGTTTAGGGTTAGGGTTAGGGTTAGAGTTAGGTTTAGGGATGGGGACGGTTTAGGGTACAGGTTAGAATACGACAACGGTTTAGGGTGAGCGTACGTGTTAGGGTACGTGTTAGTGTTAGCATACGGTTTAGGATTAGGGGACGGGTTAGGGTAAAGCTTCGGGTAAGGATTAGGGTTAGGGTTAGGGTTAGGGGACGGGGATGGTTTAGGGTACAGGTTAGGGTACGACAACGATTTAGGGTGAGCGTACGTGTTAGGGTACGTGTTAGTGTACGGGTTAGAATTAGGGGACGGGTTAGGGTAAGACTTTGGGTAAGGGTTAGGTTTTGGGTTAGGTTTAGGGTTAGGGTTAGGGGACGGGGACGGTATAGGGTACACGTTAGTGTACGACAACAGTTTAGTGTGAGCGTACGTGTTAGGGTACGGGTTAGTGTTAGCGTACGGGTTAGGATTAGCGGACGGGTTAGGGTAAGGCTTCGGGTTATGGGTAGAGTTAGGGTTAGGGTTAGGGTTAAGGGACGAGGACGTTTTAGGGTACAGGTTAGGGTACGTCAATGGTTTAGGGTTAGCGTACGTGTTAGGGTCCGTGTTAGTTTTAGCGTACGGGTTAGGATTAGGGGACGGGTTAGGGTAAGGTTTCGCGCAATGTTTAGTGTTAGGGTTACGGTTAGGGTTAGGGTTAGGGGACGAGGACGGTTTAGGGTACAGGTTAGGGTACGACATTGGTTTAGGGTGATCGTACGTGTTAGGGTATGGATTAGTGTTATCGTACGGGTTAGGATTAGCGGACGGTTTAGGGTAAGGCTTAAGGTAACGGTTAGGGTTAGGGTTAGGGGACGGGGACGGTCTAGGGTACAGGTTAGGGTACAACAACGGTATAGGGTGAGCGTACGTGTTAGGGTACGGGTTAGTGTTAGCATACGGGTTAGGATTATGGGACGTGTTAGGGTGAGGCTTCGGGTAAGGGTTAGATTTAGGGTTAGGGTTAGGGTTAGGGGACGGGGAAGATTTAGGGTACAGGTTAGGGTACGACAATGCTTTAGGTTGAGCGTACGTGTTAGGGTATGGGTTCGTGTTAGCGTACGGGTTAGGGTTAGGGGACGGGTTAGTGTAAGGCTTCGGGTAAGGGTTAGGGTTAGTGTTAGGGTTAGGGTTAGGGGACGGTGATGGTTTAGGGTACAGGTTAGTGTAGAACAATGGTTTAGTGTGAGCGTACGTGTTAGGGTACGGGTTAGTGTTATCGTACGGGTTAGGATTAGGGGACCAGTTAGGGTAAGGCTTTGGGTAAGGTTTAGGGTTAGGGTTAGGGTTAGGGTTAGGGGACCGGGACGGGGACGGTTTAAGGTACAGGTTAGGCGATGACAGCGGTTTAGGGTGATCGTACATGTTAGGTAAAGGGTTAGTGTTAGCGTACGGGTTAGGATTATTGGACGGGTTAGGGAAAGGCTTCGGGTAAGTGTTAGGGTTAGGTTTAGGGTTAGCGTTAGGGTTAGGGTTAGGGTTAGGGGACGGGGACGGTTTAGGGTACAGGTTAGGGTACGACATCGGTTTAGGGTGAGCGTACGTGTTAGGGCACGGGTTTGTGTTATCGTACGGGTTAGGATTGGGGACGGGTTAGGTTAAGGCTTCGGGTAAGGGTTAGGGTTAGGGTTAGGTTTAGGGTTAGGGGACGGTTTAGTGTACAGGTTAGGGTACGACACCGGTTTAGGATGAGCATACGTGTTAGGGTAACGTTTAGTGTTAGCGTACGGGTTAGGATTAGGGGACGGGTTAGGGTAAGGCTTCGGGTAAGGGTTAGGGTTAGGGTTAGGGTTAGGGTTAGGATTAGGGGACGGGGATGGTTTAGGGTACAGGTGAGGGTACGACAATGGTTTAGTGTGAGCATACGTGTTAGGGTACGGGTTAGTGTTAGCGTATGGGTTAGTGTAAGGCTTTGGGTAAGTGTTAGGGTTAGGGTTAGGGTTAGGGTTAGGGGACGGGGACGGTTTAGGGTACAGTTTAGGGTATGACAATGTTTTAGGGTGAGTGTACGTGTTAGGGTACGGGTTAGTTTTAGCGTACTTGTTATTATTAGTGGACGGGTTAGGGTAAGGCTTCGAGTAAGGGTTAGGGATAGGGTTAGGGTTAGGGTTAGGGGACGGGGAGGGTTTAGGGTACAGGTTAGTGTACAACAACAGTTTAGGGTGAGCGTACGTGATAGCGTACGGGTTAGGATTGGTGACGGTTTAGGGTAAGGCTTCGGGTGAGGGTTAGGGTAATGTTTAGGGTTAGGGTTATGGGACGGGGAAGGTTTAGGGTACAGGTTAGCGTACAACAACGTTTTAGGGTGAGCGTACGTGTTAGGGCAGGGATTAGTGTTAGCGTACGGATTAGGATTAGTGAACGGGTTAGGGTAAGGCTTCGGGTAAGGGTTAGGGTTAGGGTTAGGGTTAGGGTTAGGGTTATGTTTAGGGTTAGGGGACGGGGACGGTTTAGGGTACATGTTAGGGTACGACAACGGTTTAGGGTGAGCGTATGTGTTAGGGTACGGTTAGTGTTAGTGTACGGGTTAGGATTAGGGGACGAGTTAGGGTAAGGCTTTGGGTAAGGGTTAGGGTTAGGGTTAGGGTTACGGTTAGGGGACGGGGACGGTTTACGGTACAGTTTAGGGTATGACAACGTTTTAGGGTGAGTGTACGTGTTAGGGTACGGTTTAGTGTTAGCGTACGGGTTAGGATTAGGGGACGGTTTAGGGTAAAGCTTCGGGTAAGGGTTAGGGTTAGGTTTAAGGTTAGGGTTAGGTTTAGGAGACGGGGACGGTTTAGGGTCCAGGTTAGTGTGCGACAACGGTTTAGTGTGAGCGTACGTGATAGCGTACGGGTTAGGATTGGTGACGGGTTAGGGTAAGGCTTCGGGTAAGGATTAGGGTTAAAGTTAGGGTTAGGGTTAGAGTTAGGGGACGAGGACGGTTTAGGGTACAGGTTAGTGTACGACAACGATTTAGGGTGAGCGTACGTGTTAGGGTACGGTTTAGTGTTAGCGTACGGGTTAGGTTTAGGGGACGTGTTAGTTTAAGGCTTCGGGAAAGGTTTAGGGTTAAGGTTACGGTTAGGGTTAGGGGACGGGGTCGGGGACGGTTTAGGGTACAGATTAGGGTAAGACAACGGTTTAGGGTGAGTGTACGTGTTAGGGTACGGGTTAGTGTTAGCGTACGGGTTAGGATTAGGGGATGTGATACGGTATGGCTTCGGGTAAGGGTTATGGTTAGGGTTAGGGTTAGGGTTAGGGGACGGGGACGGTTTAAGGTACAGGTTAGAGTACGTCAACGGTTTAGGTTGAGCGTACGTGTTAGGGTATGGGTTAGTGTAAGCGTACGGGTTAGGATTATGGGACGGGTTAGAGTAAGGCTTCGGGTAAGGGTTAGGGTTAAAGTTAGGGTAAGGGTTAGGGTACGGGGATGGTTTAAGGTACAGGTTAGTGTACGAGAACGGTTTAGTGTGAACGTACGTGTTAGGGCAAGGGTTATTGTTAGCGTATGGGTTAGGATTAGGGGACGGGTTAGGGTAAGGCTTCGGGTAAGGGTTAGGTTTAGGGTTAGGGTTAGGGGATGGGGACGGTTTAGGGTACATGTTAGGGTATTACAATGGTTTAAGGTGAGCGTACATGGTAGGGTACGGGTTAGTGTTAGCGTACAGGTTAGGATTAGGAGACGGGTTAGTGTAAGGCTTCGGGTAAGGTTTAGGGTTAGGGTTAGGGGACGGGGACAGTTTAGGGTACAGGTTAGGGTACAATAACGGTTTAGATTGAGCGTACATGTTAGGGTACGGGTTAGTGTTAGCGTACGGATTAGGATTAGGGGACGGGTTAGGGAAAGACTTCGGTTAAGGGATAGGGTTAGCGTTAGGGTTAGGGTTAGGGGACCGGGATGGGGATGGTTTAGGGTACAGGTTAGGTTACGACAAAGGTTTAGGGTGAGCGTACATGTTTGGGTACGGGTTAGTGATAGCCTACGGGTTAGGATTAGGGGACGGGTTAGGATAAGGCTTCGGGTAAGGGTTAGGGTTATAGTTAGGGTTAGGGGACGGGGAAGGGGACGCTTTAGGGTACAGGTTAGTGTACAACAACAGTTTAGGCTGAGGGTATGTGTTAGGGTACGGGATAGTGTTAGCGTACGGGTTAGGATTGGGTACGGGTTAGCGTAAGATTCGTGTAAGGGTTAGGGTTAGGGTTAGGGTTAGGGTTAGGGGATGGGGACAGTGTAGGGTACAGGTTAGGGTATGACAACGGTTTAGGGTGAGCGTAAGTGTTAGGGTACGTATTAGTGTTAGGGTACGGGTTAGGATTAGGGGACGGGTTAGGGTAAGGCTTCGGGTAAGGCTTAGGGTTAGGGTTAGGCTTAGGGTACGGGGACGGTTAAGGGTACAGGTTAGGCTACGACAACGGTTTAGGGTGAGCGTACGTGTTAGGGCAAGGGTTAGTGTTAGCGTACGGGTTAGGATTAGGGGACGGGTTAGGTTAAGGCTTCGGGTAAGGGTTAGGTTTAGGGTTAGGTTTAGGGTTTGGGTTAGGGGACGGGGACGGTTTAGGGTACAGGTTAGGGTACGACAATGGTTTAGGGTGAGCGTACATGTTAGGGTACGGGTTAGTGTTAGCGTACGGGTTAGGATTAGGGGGCGGGTTAGGGTAAGGCTTCGGGTAAGGTTTAGGGTTAGGGTTAGGGGACGGAGACAGTTTAGGGTACAGGTTAGGGTACAATAACGGTTTAGGGTGAGCGTACGTGATAGGGTACGGGTTAGTGTTAGCGTACGGATTAGGATTAGGGGACGGTTAGGGTAAGACTTCGGGTAAGGGATAGGGTTAGTGTTAGGGTTAGGGTTAGGGGACTGGGACGGGGATGGTTTAGGGTACAGGTAAGGGTACGACAAAGGTTTAGTGTGACCGTACATGTTAGGGTACGTGTTAGTGATAGCCTACGGGTTAGAATTAGGGGACGAGTTAGGATAAAGCTTCGGGTAAGGTTTAGGGTTAAAATTAGAGTTAGGGGACGGGGACGGGGAAGGGGACGGTTTAGGGTACAGGTTAGTGTACGACAACAGTTTAGGGTGAGCTTACGTGTTAGAGTACGGGTTATTGTTAGCGTACGGGTTAGGATTAGTGGACGGCTTAGGGTAAGGCTTCGGATAAAGGTTACGTTTATGGTTAGGGTTAGGGTTAGAGTTAGGGGATGGGGACGGTTTAGGGTACAGGTTACGGTACGACAACGGTTTAGCGTGAGCGTACGTGTTAGGGTACAGGTTAGTGTTAGCGTTCGGTTTAGGATTACGGGACGGTTTAGGGTAAGGCTTCGGGTAAGGGTTAGGGATAGGGTTAGGGTTAGGTTTTGGGTTAGGGGATGGGGAGGTTTTAGGGTACAGGTTAGTGTACGACAACAGTTTAGGGTGAGCGTACATGATAGCGTACGGGTTAGGATTGGTGACGGGTTAGGGTAAGGCTTCGGGTGAGGGTTAGGTTTAGGGTTAGGGTTAGGGTTAGGGGACGGGGACGGGGACGGTGTAGGGTACAGGTTAGGGTACGACAGCGGTTTAGGGTGAGTGTACGTGTTAGGGCACGGGTTAGTGTTAGCGTATGGAATAGGATTAGGGGACTGGTTAGGGTAAGGCTTCGGGTAAGTGTTAGGGTTAGTGTTAGGTTTAGGATTAGGGTTAGGGTTAGGGGACGGGGATGGTTTAGGCTACAGTTTAGGGTACGAAAAAGGTTTAGGGTGAGCGTACGTGTTAGGGCACGGATTAGTGTTAGCTTACGGGTTAGGATTAGGGGACGGGTTAGGGTAAGGCTTCGGGTAAGTGTTAGGTTTAGGTTAAGGGTTAGGGTTAAGTTTAGGGTTAGGGGACGGGGACGGTTTAGTGTACCGGTTAGGGTACGACAACGGTTTAGGGTGAGCATTCGTGTTAGGGTACGGGTTAGTGTTAGCGTACGGGTTAGGATTCGGGGACAGGTTAGTGTAAGGCTTCGGGTAAGGTTTAGGTTTAGGGTTAGGGTTAGGTGATGGGGATGGTTTAGGGTACAGGTTAGGGTACGACAAGGTTTTAGGGTGAGAGTACGTGTTAGGGTACGGATTAGTGTTAGCGTACGGGTTAAGATTAGGGGACGGGTTAGGGTAAGGCTTCTGGTAAGGGTTAGGGTTAAGGTTTGCATTAGGGTTAGGGGATGGGGACGGTTTAGGGTACAGGTTAGGGTACGACAACGGTTTAGGGTGAGCGTACGTGTTAGGATACGGGTTAGTGTTAGCATACGGATTAGGATTAGGGGACGGGTTAGGGTAAGGCTTCGGGTAAGGGTTAGGGTTAGGGTTATGGTTAGGAGACGGGGACGGTATAGGGTACAGGTTAGTGTACGACAACACTTTAGTGTGAGCATACGTGTTAGGGTACGGGTTAGTGTTAGCGTACGGGTTAGGATTAGGGGACGGGTTAGGGTAAGGCTTTGGGTTATGGCTAGGTTTAGGGTCAGGGTTAGGGTTAGGGGACGGGGACGGTTTAGGGTACAGGTTAGGGTACGTCAATGGTTTAGGGTTAGCGTACGTGTTAGGGTACGTGTTAGTTTTATCATACGGTTTAGGATTAGGGGACGAGTTCGGGTAAGGCTTCGGGTAATGGTTAGTGTTAGGGTTACGGTTAGGGTTAGGGTTAGGGGAAGAGGACGGTTTAGGGTACAGGTTAGTGTACGACATCGGTTTAGGGTGAGCGAACGTGGTAGGGTACGGATTAGTGTTAGCGTACGGGTTAGGATTAGGGGACGGGTTAGGGTAAGGCTTAAGGTAATGGTTAGGGTTAGGGTTAGGGGACGGGGACGGTCTAGGGTACAGGTTAGGGTACAACAACGGTTTAGGGTGAGCGTACGTGTTAGGGTATGGGTTAGTGTTACTGTACCGGTTAGGATTAGGGGACGGGTGAGTGTAAGGCTTTGGGTAAGGGTTAGGGTTAGGGTTAGGGTTTAGGGTTAGGGTTAGGGTTAGGGTTTAGGGTTAAGGTTAGTGTTAGGGTTAGGGTTAGGGTTTAAGTTTATGGTTAGGTTTAGGGTTAGGGTTACGGTTAGGTTTCGGGTTAGGGTTAGGTGTTAGGGTTAGGGTTAGGGTTAGGGTTAGGGTTAGGGTTTAGGTTTAGGGGTTAGGGTTAGGGTTAGGGTTAGTGTTAGGGTCAGGGTTAGGGTTAGGGTTAGGTTAGGTTTAGGGTTAGGGTTAGGGGACGGTTTAGGGTACAGGTTAGGGTACAACAATGGTTTAGGGTGAGCGTACGTGTTAGGGCACGGGTTAGTGTTAGCGTACGGGTTAGGATTGGGGACGGGTTAGGTTAAGGCTTCGGGCAAGGGTTAGAGTTAGGGTTAGGGTTAGGGTTAGGGTTAGGGTTAGGGGACGGTTTAGTGTACAGGTTAGAGTACGACACCGGTTTAGGATGAGCATACGTGTTAGGGTACCAGCTAGTGTTAGCGTACGGGTTAGGATTAGGGGACGGGTTAGTGTAAGGCTTCGGGTAAGGGTTAGGGTTAGGGTTAGGGGACGGGGATGGTTTAGGGTACAGTTTAGGGTATGACAATGTTTTAGGGTGAGTGTACGTGTTAGGGTATGTGTCAGTTTTAGCGTACGTGTTAGGATTAATGGACGGGTTAGGGTAAGGCTTCGGGTAAGGGTTAGGGATAGGGTTAGCGTTAGGGTTAGGGTTAGATTACGGGGAGGGTTTAGGGTACAGGTTAGTGTACGACAAAGCTTTAGGGTGAGCGTACGTGATAGCGTACGGGTTAGGATTGGTGACGGGTTAGGGTAAGGCTTCGGGTAAGGATTAGGGTTAAAGTTAGGGTTAGGGTTAGAGTTAGGGGACGAGGACGGTTTAGGGTACAGGTTAGTGTACGACAACGATTTAGGGTGAGCGTACGTGTTAGGGTACGGTTTAGTGTTAGCGTACGGGTTAGGTTTAGGGGACGTGTTAGTTTAAGGCTTCGGGAAAGGTTTAGGGTTAAGGTTACGGTTAGGGTTAGGGGACGGGGTCGGGGACGGTTTAGGGTACAGATTAGGGTAAGACAACGGTTTAGGGTGAGTGTACGTGTTAGGGTACGGGTTAGTGTTAGCGTACGTTTTCGGATTAGTGGACGGGTTAGGTAAGGCTTTGGGTAAGGGTTAGAGATAGGGTTAGGTTTAGGGTTAGGTTTAGGGTTAGGGGATGGGGATGGTTTAGGGTACAGGTTAGGGTACGACAACGGTTTAGGGTGAGCGTACGTGTTAGGGCACGGGTTAGTGTTAGCGTATGGGTTAGGATTACGGGACAGTTTAGGGTAAGGCTTCGGGTAAGGGTTAGGGTTAGGGTTAATGTTAGGGTTAGGGGACGGCGACTGTTTAGGATACAGGTTAGTGTACGACAATGGTTTAGGGTTAGCGTACGTCTTAGGCTATGGTTTAGTGTTAGCATACGGGTTAGGATTAGGGGACGGGTTAGGGTAAGGCTTCGGGTAAGGGTTAGGTTTAGGGTTAGGATTAGGGTTAGGGGACGGTGACGGGGACGGTTTAGGGTACAGGTTAGTGTACGACAACAGTTTAGTGTGAGCGTACGTGTTAGGGTACGGGTTAGTGTTAGCGTACGGGTTAGGATTAGGTGACGGGTTAGGGTAAGGCTTCGGGTAAGGGTTAGTGTTAGGGTTAGGGTTAGGGGACGGGGACGGTTTAGGGTACAGGTTAGGGTTCGACAACGGTTTACGGTGAGTGTACGTGTTAGGGTAGGGATTAGTGTTAGGGTACGGGTTAGGATTAGGGGACGGGTTAGGGTAAGGCTTCCGGTAAGGCTTAGGGTTAGGGTTAGGGTTAGGGGATGGGGACGGGGACGGTTTAGTGTACAGGTTAGCGGACGACAACGGTTTAGGGTGAGCGTACGTGTTAGGGCAGGGATTAGTGTTAGCGTACGGATTAGGTTTAGTAGACGAGTTAGTGTAAGGCTTCGGGTATGGGTTAGGGTTAGGGTTAGGGTTAGGGTTAGGGTTAGGGGACGGGGACGGTTTAGGGTACAGGTTAGGGTACGACAACGGTTTAGGGAGAGCGTACATGTTAGGGTACGGGTTAGTGTTAGCGTACGGGTTAGGATTAGGGGACGAGTTAGGGTAAGGCTTTGGGTAAGGGTTAGGGTTAGGGTTAGGGTTAGGGGACGGGGACGGGGACGGTTTACCGTACAGTTTAGGGCATGACAACGTTTTAGGGTTAGTGTACGTGTTAGGGTATGGTTTAGTGTTAGCGTACGGGTTAGGATTAGGGTACGGTTTAGGGTAAGGCTTCGGGTTAGGGTTAGGTTTACGGTTAGGGTTAGGGTTAGGGTTAGGGGACGAGGACGGTTTAGGGTACAGATTAGGGTAAGACAGCGGTTTAGTGTGAGCGTACGTGTTATGGTACGGGTTAGAGTTAGCGTACGGGTTGGGATTAGGGGATGGGTAAGGGTAAGGCTTCGGGTAAGGTTTAGGGTTAGGGTTAGGGTTAGAGTTAGGTTTAGGGATGGGGACGGTTTAGGGTACAGGTTAGAATACGACAACGGTTTAGGGTGAGCGTACGTGTTAGGGTACGTGTTAGTGTTAGCATACGGTTTAGGATTAGGGGACGGGTTAGGGTAAAGCTTCGGGTAAGGATTAGGGTTAGGGTTAGGGTTAGGGGACGGGGATGGTTTAGGGTACAGGTTAGGGTACGACAACGATTTAGGGTGAGCGTACGTGTTAGGGTACGTGTTAGTGTTAGTGTACGGGTTAGAATTAGGGGACGGGTTAGGGTAAGACTTTGGGTAAGGGTTAGGTTTTGGGTTAGGTTTAGGGTTAGGGTTAGGGGACGGGGACGGTATAGGGTACACGTTAGTGTACGACAACAGTTTAGTGTGAGCGTACGTGTTAGGGTACGGGTTAGTGTTAGCGTACGGGTTAGGATTAGCGGACGGGTTAGGGTAAGGCTTCGGGTTATGGGTAGAGTTAGGGTTAGGGTTAGGGTTAAGGGACGAGGACGTTTTAGGGTACAGGTTAGGGTACGTCAATGGTTTAGGGTTAGCGTACGTGTTAGGGTCCGTGTTAGTTTTAGCGTACGGGTTAGGATTAGGGGACGGGTTAGGGTAAGGTTTCGCGCAATGTTTAGTGTTAGGGTTACGGTTAGGGTTAGGGTTAGGGGACGAGGACGGTTTAGGGTACAGGTTAGGGTACGACATTGGTTTAGGGTGATCGTACGTGTTAGGGTATGGATTAGTGTTATCGTACGGGTTAGGATTAGCGGACGGTTTAGGGTAAGGCTTAAGGTAACGGTTAGGGTTAGGGTTAGGGGACGGGGACGGTCTAGGGTACAGGTTAGGGTACAACAACGGTATAGGGTGAGCGTACGTGTTAGGGTACGGGTTAGTGTTAGCATACGGGTTAGGATTATGGGACGTGTTAGGGTGAGGCTTCGGGTAAGGGTTAGATTTAGGGTTAGGGTTAGGGTTAGGGGACGGGGAAGATTTAGGGTACAGGTTAGGGTACGACAATGCTTTAGGTTGAGCGTACGTGTTAGGGTATGGGTTCGTGTTAGCGTACGGGTTAGGGTTAGGGGACGGGTTAGTGTAAGGCTTCGGGTAAGGGTTAGGGTTAGTGTTAGGGTTAGGGTTAGGGGACGGTGATGGTTTAGGGTACAGGTTAGTGTAGAACAATGGTTTAGTGTGAGCGTACGTGTTAGGGTACGGGTTAGTGTTATCGTACGGGTTAGGATTAGGGGACCAGTTAGGGTAAGGCTTTGGGTAAGGTTTAGGGTTAGGGTTAGGGTTAGGGTTAGGGGACCGGGACGGGGACGGTTTAAGGTACAGGTTAGGCGATGACAGCGGTTTAGGGTGATCGTACATGTTAGGTAAAGGGTTAGTGTTAGCGTACGGGTTAGGATTATTGGACGGGTTAGGGAAAGGCTTCGGGTAAGTGTTAGGGTTAGGTTTAGGGTTAGCGTTAGGGTTAGGGTTAGGGTTAGGGGACGGGGACGGTTTAGGGTACAGGTTAGGGTACGACATCGGTTTAGGGTGAGCGTACGTGTTAGGGCACGGGTTTGTGTTATCGTACGGGTTAGGATTGGGGACGGGTTAGGTTAAGGCTTCGGGTAAGGGTTAGGGTTAGGGTTAGGTTTAGGGTTAGGGGACGGTTTAGTGTACAGGTTAGGGTACGACACCGGTTTAGGATGAGCATACGTGTTAGGGTAACGTTTAGTGTTAGCGTACGGGTTAGGATTAGGGGACGGGTTAGGGTAAGGCTTCGGGTAAGGGTTAGGGTTAGGGTTAGGGTTAGGGTTAGGATTAGGGGACGGGGATGGTTTAGGGTACAGGTGAGGGTACGACAATGGTTTAGTGTGAGCATACGTGTTAGGGTACGGGTTAGTGTTAGCGTATGGGTTAGTGTAAGGCTTTGGGTAAGTGTTAGGGTTAGGGTTAGGGTTAGGGTTAGGGGACGGGGACGGTTTAGGGTACAGTTTAGGGTATGACAATGTTTTAGGGTGAGTGTACGTGTTAGGGTACGGGTTAGTTTTAGCGTACTTGTTATTATTAGTGGACGGGTTAGGGTAAGGCTTCGAGTAAGGGTTAGGGATAGGGTTAGGGTTAGGGTTAGGGTTAGGGGACGGGGAGGGTTTAGGGTACAGGTTAGTGTACAACAACAGTTTAGGGTGAGCGTACGTGATAGCGTACGGGTTAGGATTGGTGACGGTTTAGGGTAAGGCTTCGGGTGAGGGTTAGGGTAATGTTTAGGGTTAGGGTTATGGGACGGGGAAGGTTTAGGGTACAGGTTAGCGTACAACAACGTTTTAGGGTGAGCGTACGTGTTAGGGCAGGGATTAGTGTTAGCGTACGGATTAGGATTAGTGAACGGGTTAGGGTAAGGCTTCGGGTAAGGGTTAGGGTTAGGGTTAGGGTTAGGGTTAGGGTTATGTTTAGGGTTAGGGGACGGGGACGGTTTAGGGTACATGTTAGGGTACGACAACGGTTTAGGGTGAGCGTATGTGTTAGGGTACGGTTAGTGTTAGTGTACGGGTTAGGATTAGGGGACGAGTTAGGGTAAGGCTTTGGGTAAGGGTTAGGGTTAGGGTTAGGGTTACGGTTAGGGGACGGGGACGGTTTACGGTACAGTTTAGGGTATGACAACGTTTTAGGGTGAGTGTACGTGTTAGGGTACGGTTTAGTGTTAGCGTACGGGTTAGGATTAGGGGACGGTTTAGGGTAAAGCTTCGGGTAAGGGTTAGGGTTAGGTTTAAGGTTAGGGTTAGGTTTAGGAGACGGGGACGGTTTAGGGTCCAGGTTAGTGTGCGACAACGGTTTAGTGTGAGCGTACGTGATAGCGTACGGGTTAGGATTGGTGACGGGTTAGGGTAAGGCTTCGGGTAAGGATTAGGGTTAAAGTTAGGGTTAGGGTTAGAGTTAGGGGACGAGGACGGTTTAGGGTACAGGTTAGTGTACGACAACGATTTAGGGTGAGCGTACGTGTTAGGGTACGGTTTAGTGTTAGCGTACGGGTTAGGTTTAGGGGACGTGTTAGTTTAAGGCTTCGGGAAAGGTTTAGGGTTAAGGTTACGGTTAGGGTTAGGGGACGGGGTCGGGGACGGTTTAGGGTACAGATTAGGGTAAGACAACGGTTTAGGGTGAGTGTACGTGTTAGGGTACGGGTTAGTGTTAGCGTACGGGTTAGGATTAGGGGATGTGATACGGTATGGCTTCGGGTAAGGGTTATGGTTAGGGTTAGGGTTAGGGGACGGGGACGGTTTAAGGTACAGGTTAGAGTACGTCAACGGTTTAGGTTGAGCGTACGTGTTAGGGTATGGGTTAGTGTAAGCGTACGGGTTAGGATTATGGGACGGGTTAGAGTAAGGCTTCGGGTAAGGGTTAGGGTTAAAGTTAGGGTAAGGGTTAGGGTACGGGGATGGTTTAAGGTACAGGTTAGTGTACGAGAACGGTTTAGTGTGAACGTACGTGTTAGGGCAAGGGTTATTGTTAGCGTATGGGTTAGGATTAGGGGACGGGTTAGGGTAAGGCTTCGGGTAAGGGTTAGGTTTAGGGTTAGGGTTAGGGGATGGGGACGGTTTAGGGTACATGTTAGGGTATTACAATGGTTTAAGGTGAGCGTACATGGTAGGGTACGGGTTAGTGTTAGCGTACAGGTTAGGATTAGGAGACGGGTTAGTGTAAGGCTTCGGGTAAGGTTTAGGGTTAGGGTTAGGGGACGGGGACAGTTTAGGGTACAGGTTAGGGTACAATAACGGTTTAGATTGAGCGTACATGTTAGGGTACGGGTTAGTGTTAGCGTACGGATTAGGATTAGGGGACGGGTTAGGGAAAGACTTCGGTTAAGGGATAGGGTTAGCGTTAGGGTTAGGGTTAGGGGACCGGGATGGGGATGGTTTAGGGTACAGGTTAGGTTACGACAAAGGTTTAGGGTGAGCGTACATGTTTGGGTACGGGTTAGTGATAGCCTACGGGTTAGGATTAGGGGACGGGTTAGGATAAGGCTTCGGGTAAGGGTTAGGGTTATAGTTAGGGTTAGGGGACGGGGAAGGGGACGCTTTAGGGTACAGGTTAGTGTACAACAACAGTTTAGGCTGAGGGTATGTGTTAGGGTACGGGATAGTGTTAGCGTACGGGTTAGGATTGGGTACGGGTTAGCGTAAGATTCGTGTAAGGGTTAGGGTTAGGGTTAGGGTTAGGGTTAGGGGATGGGGACAGTGTAGGGTACAGGTTAGGGTATGACAACGGTTTAGGGTGAGCGTAAGTGTTAGGGTACGTATTAGTGTTAGGGTACGGGTTAGGATTAGGGGACGGGTTAGGGTAAGGCTTCGGGTAAGGCTTAGGGTTAGGGTTAGGCTTAGGGTACGGGGACGGTTAAGGGTACAGGTTAGGCTACGACAACGGTTTAGGGTGAGCGTACGTGTTAGGGCAAGGGTTAGTGTTAGCGTACGGGTTAGGATTAGGGGACGGGTTAGGTTAAGGCTTCGGGTAAGGGTTAGGTTTAGGGTTAGGTTTAGGGTTTGGGTTAGGGGACGGGGACGGTTTAGGGTACAGGTTAGGGTACGACAATGGTTTAGGGTGAGCGTACATGTTAGGGTACGGGTTAGTGTTAGCGTACGGGTTAGGATTAGGGGGCGGGTTAGGGTAAGGCTTCGGGTAAGGTTTAGGGTTAGGGTTAGGGGACGGAGACAGTTTAGGGTACAGGTTAGGGTACAATAACGGTTTAGGGTGAGCGTACGTGATAGGGTACGGGTTAGTGTTAGCGTACGGATTAGGATTAGGGGACGGTTAGGGTAAGACTTCGGGTAAGGGATAGGGTTAGTGTTAGGGTTAGGGTTAGGGGACTGGGACGGGGATGGTTTAGGGTACAGGTAAGGGTACGACAAAGGTTTAGTGTGACCGTACATGTTAGGGTACGTGTTAGTGATAGCCTACGGGTTAGAATTAGGGGACGAGTTAGGATAAAGCTTCGGGTAAGGTTTAGGGTTAAAATTAGAGTTAGGGGACGGGGACGGGGAAGGGGACGGTTTAGGGTACAGGTTAGTGTACGACAACAGTTTAGGGTGAGCTTACGTGTTAGAGTACGGGTTATTGTTAGCGTACGGGTTAGGATTAGTGGACGGCTTAGGGTAAGGCTTCGGATAAAGGTTACGTTTATGGTTAGGGTTAGGGTTAGAGTTAGGGGATGGGGACGGTTTAGGGTACAGGTTACGGTACGACAACGGTTTAGCGTGAGCGTACGTGTTAGGGTACAGGTTAGTGTTAGCGTTCGGTTTAGGATTACGGGACGGTTTAGGGTAAGGCTTCGGGTAAGGGTTAGGGATAGGGTTAGGGTTAGGTTTTGGGTTAGGGGATGGGGAGGTTTTAGGGTACAGGTTAGTGTACGACAACAGTTTAGGGTGAGCGTACATGATAGCGTACGGGTTAGGATTGGTGACGGGTTAGGGTAAGGCTTCGGGTGAGGGTTAGGTTTAGGGTTAGGGTTAGGGTTAGGGGACGGGGACGGGGACGGTGTAGGGTACAGGTTAGGGTACGACAGCGGTTTAGGGTGAGTGTACGTGTTAGGGCACGGGTTAGTGTTAGCGTATGGAATAGGATTAGGGGACTGGTTAGGGTAAGGCTTCGGGTAAGTGTTAGGGTTAGTGTTAGGTTTAGGATTAGGGTTAGGGTTAGGGGACGGGGATGGTTTAGGCTACAGTTTAGGGTACGAAAAAGGTTTAGGGTGAGCGTACGTGTTAGGGCACGGATTAGTGTTAGCTTACGGGTTAGGATTAGGGGACGGGTTAGGGTAAGGCTTCGGGTAAGTGTTAGGTTTAGGTTAAGGGTTAGGGTTAAGTTTAGGGTTAGGGGACGGGGACGGTTTAGTGTACCGGTTAGGGTACGACAACGGTTTAGGGTGAGCATTCGTGTTAGGGTACGGGTTAGTGTTAGCGTACGGGTTAGGATTCGGGGACAGGTTAGTGTAAGGCTTCGGGTAAGGTTTAGGTTTAGGGTTAGGGTTAGGTGATGGGGATGGTTTAGGGTACAGGTTAGGGTACGACAAGGTTTTAGGGTGAGAGTACGTGTTAGGGTACGGATTAGTGTTAGCGTACGGGTTAAGATTAGGGGACGGGTTAGGGTAAGGCTTCTGGTAAGGGTTAGGGTTAAGGTTTGCATTAGGGTTAGGGGATGGGGACGGTTTAGGGTACAGGTTAGGGTACGACAACGGTTTAGGGTGAGCGTACGTGTTAGGATACGGGTTAGTGTTAGCATACGGATTAGGATTAGGGGACGGGTTAGGGTAAGGCTTCGGGTAAGGGTTAGGGTTAGGGTTATGGTTAGGAGACGGGGACGGTATAGGGTACAGGTTAGTGTACGACAACACTTTAGTGTGAGCATACGTGTTAGGGTACGGGTTAGTGTTAGCGTACGGGTTAGGATTAGGGGACGGGTTAGGGTAAGGCTTTGGGTTATGGCTAGGTTTAGGGTCAGGGTTAGGGTTAGGGGACGGGGACGGTTTAGGGTACAGGTTAGGGTACGTCAATGGTTTAGGGTTAGCGTACGTGTTAGGGTACGTGTTAGTTTTATCATACGGTTTAGGATTAGGGGACGAGTTCGGGTAAGGCTTCGGGTAATGGTTAGTGTTAGGGTTACGGTTAGGGTTAGGGTTAGGGGAAGAGGACGGTTTAGGGTACAGGTTAGTGTACGACATCGGTTTAGGGTGAGCGAACGTGGTAGGGTACGGATTAGTGTTAGCGTACGGGTTAGGATTAGGGGACGGGTTAGGGTAAGGCTTAAGGTAATGGTTAGGGTTAGGGTTAGGGGACGGGGACGGTCTAGGGTACAGGTTAGGGTACAACAACGGTTTAGGGTGAGCGTACGTGTTAGGGTATGGGTTAGTGTTACTGTACCGGTTAGGATTAGGGGACGGGTGAGTGTAAGGCTTTGGGTAAGGGTTAGGGTTAGGGTTAGGGTTTAGGGTTAGGGTTAGGGTTAGGGTTTAGGGTTAAGGTTAGTGTTAGGGTTAGGGTTAGGGTTTAAGTTTATGGTTAGGTTTAGGGTTAGGGTTACGGTTAGGTTTCGGGTTAGGGTTAGGTGTTAGGGTTAGGGTTAGGGTTAGGGTTAGGGTTAGGGTTTAGGTTTAGGGGTTAGGGTTAGGGTTAGGGTTAGTGTTAGGGTCAGGGTTAGGGTTAGGGTTAGGTTAGGTTTAGGGTTAGGGTTAGGGGACGGTTTAGGGTACAGGTTAGGGTACAACAATGGTTTAGGGTGAGCGTACGTGTTAGGGCACGGGTTAGTGTTAGCGTACGGGTTAGGATTGGGGACGGGTTAGGTTAAGGCTTCGGGCAAGGGTTAGAGTTAGGGTTAGGGTTAGGGTTAGGGTTAGGGTTAGGGGACGGTTTAGTGTACAGGTTAGAGTACGACACCGGTTTAGGATGAGCATACGTGTTAGGGTACCAGCTAGTGTTAGCGTACGGGTTAGGATTAGGGGACGGGTTAGTGTAAGGCTTCGGGTAAGGGTTAGGGTTAGGGTTAGGGGACGGGGATGGTTTAGGGTACAGTTTAGGGTATGACAATGTTTTAGGGTGAGTGTACGTGTTAGGGTATGTGTCAGTTTTAGCGTACGTGTTAGGATTAATGGACGGGTTAGGGTAAGGCTTCGGGTAAGGGTTAGGGATAGGGTTAGCGTTAGGGTTAGGGTTAGATTACGGGGAGGGTTTAGGGTACAGGTTAGTGTACGACAAAGCTTTAGGGTGAGCGTACGTGATAGCGTACGGGTTAGGATTGGTGACGGGTTAGGGTAAGGCTTCGGGTAAGGATTAGGGTTAAAGTTAGGGTTAGGGTTAGAGTTAGGGGACGAGGACGGTTTAGGGTACAGGTTAGTGTACGACAACGATTTAGGGTGAGCGTACGTGTTAGGGTACGGTTTAGTGTTAGCGTACGGGTTAGGTTTAGGGGACGTGTTAGTTTAAGGCTTCGGGAAAGGTTTAGGGTTAAGGTTACGGTTAGGGTTAGGGGACGGGGTCGGGGACGGTTTAGGGTACAGATTAGGGTAAGACAACGGTTTAGGGTGAGTGTACGTGTTAGGGTACGGGTTAGTGTTAGCGTACGTTTTCGGATTAGTGGACGGGTTAGGTAAGGCTTTGGGTAAGGGTTAGAGATAGGGTTAGGTTTAGGGTTAGGTTTAGGGTTAGGGGATGGGGATGGTTTAGGGTACAGGTTAGGGTACGACAACGGTTTAGGGTGAGCGTACGTGTTAGGGCACGGGTTAGTGTTAGCGTATGGGTTAGGATTACGGGACAGTTTAGGGTAAGGCTTCGGGTAAGGGTTAGGGTTAGGGTTAATGTTAGGGTTAGGGGACGGCGACTGTTTAGGATACAGGTTAGTGTACGACAATGGTTTAGGGTTAGCGTACGTCTTAGGCTATGGTTTAGTGTTAGCATACGGGTTAGGATTAGGGGACGGGTTAGGGTAAGGCTTCGGGTAAGGGTTAGGTTTAGGGTTAGGATTAGGGTTAGGGGACGGTGACGGGGACGGTTTAGGGTACAGGTTAGTGTACGACAACAGTTTAGTGTGAGCGTACGTGTTAGGGTACGGGTTAGTGTTAGCGTACGGGTTAGGATTAGGTGACGGGTTAGGGTAAGGCTTCGGGTAAGGGTTAGTGTTAGGGTTAGGGTTAGGGGACGGGGACGGTTTAGGGTACAGGTTAGGGTTCGACAACGGTTTACGGTGAGTGTACGTGTTAGGGTAGGGATTAGTGTTAGGGTACGGGTTAGGATTAGGGGACGGGTTAGGGTAAGGCTTCCGGTAAGGCTTAGGGTTAGGGTTAGGGTTAGGGGATGGGGACGGGGACGGTTTAGTGTACAGGTTAGCGGACGACAACGGTTTAGGGTGAGCGTACGTGTTAGGGCAGGGATTAGTGTTAGCGTACGGATTAGGTTTAGTAGACGAGTTAGTGTAAGGCTTCGGGTATGGGTTAGGGTTAGGGTTAGGGTTAGGGTTAGGGTTAGGGGACGGGGACGGTTTAGGGTACAGGTTAGGGTACGACAACGGTTTAGGGAGAGCGTACATGTTAGGGTACGGGTTAGTGTTAGCGTACGGGTTAGGATTAGGGGACGAGTTAGGGTAAGGCTTTGGGTAAGGGTTAGGGTTAGGGTTAGGGTTAGGGGACGGGGACGGGGACGGTTTACCGTACAGTTTAGGGCATGACAACGTTTTAGGGTTAGTGTACGTGTTAGGGTATGGTTTAGTGTTAGCGTACGGGTTAGGATTAGGGTACGGTTTAGGGTAAGGCTTCGGGTTAGGGTTAGGTTTACGGTTAGGGTTAGGGTTAGGGTTAGGGGACGAGGACGGTTTAGGGTACAGATTAGGGTAAGACAGCGGTTTAGTGTGAGCGTACGTGTTATGGTACGGGTTAGAGTTAGCGTACGGGTTGGGATTAGGGGATGGGTAAGGGTAAGGCTTCGGGTAAGGTTTAGGGTTAGGGTTAGGGTTAGAGTTAGGTTTAGGGATGGGGACGGTTTAGGGTACAGGTTAGAATACGACAACGGTTTAGGGTGAGCGTACGTGTTAGGGTACGTGTTAGTGTTAGCATACGGTTTAGGATTAGGGGACGGGTTAGGGTAAAGCTTCGGGTAAGGATTAGGGTTAGGGTTAGGGTTAGGGGACGGGGATGGTTTAGGGTACAGGTTAGGGTACGACAACGATTTAGGGTGAGCGTACGTGTTAGGGTACGTGTTAGTGTTAGTGTACGGGTTAGAATTAGGGGACGGGTTAGGGTAAGACTTTGGGTAAGGGTTAGGTTTTGGGTTAGGTTTAGGGTTAGGGTTAGGGGACGGGGACGGTATAGGGTACACGTTAGTGTACGACAACAGTTTAGTGTGAGCGTACGTGTTAGGGTACGGGTTAGTGTTAGCGTACGGGTTAGGATTAGCGGACGGGTTAGGGTAAGGCTTCGGGTTATGGGTAGAGTTAGGGTTAGGGTTAGGGTTAAGGGACGAGGACGTTTTAGGGTACAGGTTAGGGTACGTCAATGGTTTAGGGTTAGCGTACGTGTTAGGGTCCGTGTTAGTTTTAGCGTACGGGTTAGGATTAGGGGACGGGTTAGGGTAAGGTTTCGCGCAATGTTTAGTGTTAGGGTTACGGTTAGGGTTAGGGTTAGGGGACGAGGACGGTTTAGGGTACAGGTTAGGGTACGACATTGGTTTAGGGTGATCGTACGTGTTAGGGTATGGATTAGTGTTATCGTACGGGTTAGGATTAGCGGACGGTTTAGGGTAAGGCTTAAGGTAACGGTTAGGGTTAGGGTTAGGGGACGGGGACGGTCTAGGGTACAGGTTAGGGTACAACAACGGTATAGGGTGAGCGTACGTGTTAGGGTACGGGTTAGTGTTAGCATACGGGTTAGGATTATGGGACGTGTTAGGGTGAGGCTTCGGGTAAGGGTTAGATTTAGGGTTAGGGTTAGGGTTAGGGGACGGGGAAGATTTAGGGTACAGGTTAGGGTACGACAATGCTTTAGGTTGAGCGTACGTGTTAGGGTATGGGTTCGTGTTAGCGTACGGGTTAGGGTTAGGGGACGGGTTAGTGTAAGGCTTCGGGTAAGGGTTAGGGTTAGTGTTAGGGTTAGGGTTAGGGGACGGTGATGGTTTAGGGTACAGGTTAGTGTAGAACAATGGTTTAGTGTGAGCGTACGTGTTAGGGTACGGGTTAGTGTTATCGTACGGGTTAGGATTAGGGGACCAGTTAGGGTAAGGCTTTGGGTAAGGTTTAGGGTTAGGGTTAGGGTTAGGGTTAGGGGACCGGGACGGGGACGGTTTAAGGTACAGGTTAGGCGATGACAGCGGTTTAGGGTGATCGTACATGTTAGGTAAAGGGTTAGTGTTAGCGTACGGGTTAGGATTATTGGACGGGTTAGGGAAAGGCTTCGGGTAAGTGTTAGGGTTAGGTTTAGGGTTAGCGTTAGGGTTAGGGTTAGGGTTAGGGGACGGGGACGGTTTAGGGTACAGGTTAGGGTACGACATCGGTTTAGGGTGAGCGTACGTGTTAGGGCACGGGTTTGTGTTATCGTACGGGTTAGGATTGGGGACGGGTTAGGTTAAGGCTTCGGGTAAGGGTTAGGGTTAGGGTTAGGTTTAGGGTTAGGGGACGGTTTAGTGTACAGGTTAGGGTACGACACCGGTTTAGGATGAGCATACGTGTTAGGGTAACGTTTAGTGTTAGCGTACGGGTTAGGATTAGGGGACGGGTTAGGGTAAGGCTTCGGGTAAGGGTTAGGGTTAGGGTTAGGGTTAGGGTTAGGATTAGGGGACGGGGATGGTTTAGGGTACAGGTGAGGGTACGACAATGGTTTAGTGTGAGCATACGTGTTAGGGTACGGGTTAGTGTTAGCGTATGGGTTAGTGTAAGGCTTTGGGTAAGTGTTAGGGTTAGGGTTAGGGTTAGGGTTAGGGGACGGGGACGGTTTAGGGTACAGTTTAGGGTATGACAATGTTTTAGGGTGAGTGTACGTGTTAGGGTACGGGTTAGTTTTAGCGTACTTGTTATTATTAGTGGACGGGTTAGGGTAAGGCTTCGAGTAAGGGTTAGGGATAGGGTTAGGGTTAGGGTTAGGGTTAGGGGACGGGGAGGGTTTAGGGTACAGGTTAGTGTACAACAACAGTTTAGGGTGAGCGTACGTGATAGCGTACGGGTTAGGATTGGTGACGGTTTAGGGTAAGGCTTCGGGTGAGGGTTAGGGTAATGTTTAGGGTTAGGGTTATGGGACGGGGAAGGTTTAGGGTACAGGTTAGCGTACAACAACGTTTTAGGGTGAGCGTACGTGTTAGGGCAGGGATTAGTGTTAGCGTACGGATTAGGATTAGTGAACGGGTTAGGGTAAGGCTTCGGGTAAGGGTTAGGGTTAGGGTTAGGGTTAGGGTTAGGGTTATGTTTAGGGTTAGGGGACAGGGACGGTTTAGGGTACATGTTAGGGTACGACAACGGTTTAGGGTGAGCGTATGTGTTAGGGTACGGTTAGTGTTAGTGTACGGGTTAGGATTAGGGGACGAGTTAGGGTAAGGCTTTGGGTAAGGGTTAGGGTTAGGGTTAGGGTTACGGTTAGGGGACGGGGACGGTTTATGGTACAGTTTAGGGTATGACAACGTTTTAGGGTGAGTGTACGTGTTAGGGTACGGTTTAGTGTTAGCGTACGGGTTAGGATTAGGGGACGGTTTAGGGTAAAGCTTCGGGTAAGGGTTAGGGTTAGGTTTAAGGTTAGGGTTAGGTTTAGGAGACGGGGACGGTTTAGGGTCCAGGTTAGTGTGCGACAACGGTTTAGTGTGAGCGTACGTGATAGCGTACGGGTTAGGATTGGTGACGGGTTAGGGTAAGGCTTCGGGTAAGGATTAGGGTTAAAGTTAGGGTTAGGGTTAGAGTTAGGGGACGAGGACGGTTTAGGGTACAGGTTAGTGTACGACAACGATTTAGGGTGAGCGTACGTGTTAGGGTACGGTTTAGTGTTAGCGTACGGGTTAGGTTTAGGGGACGTGTTAGTTTAAGGCTTCGGGAAAGGTTTAGGGTTAAGGTTACGGTTAGGGTTAGGGGACGGGGTCGGGGACGGTTTAGGGTACAGATTAGGGTAAGACAACGGTTTAGGGTGAGTGTACGTGTTAGGGTACGGGTTAGTGTTAGCGTACGGGTTAGGATTAGGGGATGTGATACGGTATGGCTTCGGGTAAGGGTTATGGTTAGGGTTAGGGTTAGGGTTAGGGGACGGGGACGGTTTAAGGTACAGGTTAGAGTACGTCAACGGTTTAGGTTGAGCGTACGTGTTAGGGTATGGGTTAGTGTAAGCGTACGGGTTAGGATTATGGGACGGGTTAGAGTAAGGCTTCGGGTAAGGGTTAGGGTTAAAGTTAGGGTAAGGGTTAGGGTACGGGGATGGTTTAAGGTACAGGTTAGTGTACGAGAACGGTTTAGTGTGAACGTACGTGTTAGGGCAAGGGTTATTGTTAGCGTATGGGTTAGGATTAGGGGACGGGTTAGGGTAAGGCTTCGGGTAAGGGTTAGGTTTAGGGTTAGGGTTAGGGGATGGGGACGGTTTAGGGTACATGTTAGGGTATTACAATGGTTTAAGGTGAGCGTACATGGTAGGGTACGGGTTAGTGTTAGCGTACAGGTTAGGATTAGGAGACGGGTTAGTGTAAGGCTTCGGGTAAGGTTTAGGGTTAGGGTTAGGGGACGGGGACAGTTTAGGGTACAGGTTAGGGTACAATAACGGTTTAGATTGAGCGTACATGTTAGGGTACGGGTTAGTGTTAGCGTACGGATTAGGATTAGGGGACGGGTTAGGGAAAGACTTCGGTTAAGGGATAGGGTTAGCGTTAGGGTTAGGGTTAGGGGACCGGGATGGGGATGGTTTAGGGTACAGGTTAGGTTACGACAAAGGTTTAGGGTGAGCGTACATGTTTGGGTACGGGTTAGTGATAGCCTACGGGTTAGGATTAGGGGACGGGTTAGGATAAGGCTTCGGGTAAGGGTTAGGGTTATAGTTAGGGTTAGGGGACGGGGAAGGGGACGCTTTAGGGTACAGGTTAGTGTACAACAACAGTTTAGGCTGAGGGTATGTGTTAGGGTACGGGATAGTGTTAGCGTACGGGTTAGGATTGGGTACGGGTTAGCGTAAGATTCGTGTAAGGGTTAGGGTTAGGGTTAGGGTTAGGGTTAGGGGATGGGGACAGTGTAGGGTACAGGTTAGGGTATGACAACGGTTTAGGGTGAGCGTAAGTGTTAGGGTACGTATTAGTGTTAGGGTACGGGTTAGGATTAGGGGACGGGTTAGGGTAAGGCTTCGGGTAAGGCTTAGGGTTAGGGTTAGGCTTAGGGTACGGGGACGGTTAAGGGTACAGGTTAGGCTACGACAACGGTTTAGGGTGAGCGTACGTGTTAGGGCAAGGGTTAGTGTTAGCGTACGGGTTAGGATTAGGGGACGGGTTAGGTTAAGGCTTCGGGTAAGGGTTAGGTTTAGGGTTAGGTTTAGGGTTTGGGTTAGGGGACGGGGACGGTTTAGGGTACAGGTTAGGGTACGACAATGGTTTAGGGTGAGCGTACATGTTAGGGTACGGGTTAGTGTTAGCGTACGGGTTAGGATTAGGGGGCGGGTTAGGGTAAGGCTTCGGGTAAGGTTTAGGGTTAGGGTTAGGGGACGGAGACAGTTTAGGGTACAGGTTAGGGTACAATAACGGTTTAGGGTGAGCGTACGTGATAGGGTACGGGTTAGTGTTAGCGTACGGATTAGGATTAGGGGACGGTTAGGGTAAGACTTCGGGTAAGGGATAGGGTTAGTGTTAGGGTTAGGGTTAGGGGACTGGGACGGGGATGGTTTAGGGTACAGGTAAGGGTACGACAAAGGTTTAGTGTGACCGTACATGTTAGGGTACGTGTTAGTGATAGCCTACGGGTTAGAATTAGGGGACGAGTTAGGATAAAGCTTCGGGTAAGGTTTAGGGTTAAAATTAGAGTTAGGGGACGGGGACGGGGAAGGGGACGGTTTAGGGTACAGGTTAGTGTACGACAACAGTTTAGGGTGAGCTTACGTGTTAGAGTACGGGTTATTGTTAGCGTACGGGTTAGGATTAGTGGACGGCTTAGGGTAAGGCTTCGGATAAAGGTTACGTTTATGGTTAGGGTTAGGGTTAGAGTTAGGGGATGGGGACGGTTTAGGGTACAGGTTACGGTACGACAACGGTTTAGCGTGAGCGTACGTGTTAGGGTACAGGTTAGTGTTAGCGTTCGGTTTAGGATTACGGGACGGTTTAGGGTAAGGCTTCGGGTAAGGGTTAGGGATAGGGTTAGGGTTAGGTTTTGGGTTAGGGGATGGGGAGGTTTTAGGGTACAGGTTAGTGTACGACAACAGTTTAGGGTGAGCGTACATGATAGCGTACGGGTTAGGATTGGTGACGGGTTAGGGTAAGGCTTCGGGTGAGGGTTAGGTTTAGGGTTAGGGTTAGGGTTAGGGGACGGGGACGGGGACGGTGTAGGGTACAGGTTAGGGTACGACAGCGGTTTAGGGTGAGTGTACGTGTTAGGGCACGGGTTAGTGTTAGCGTATGGAATAGGATTAGGGGACTGGTTAGGGTAAGGCTTCGGGTAAGTGTTAGGGTTAGTGTTAGGTTTAGGATTAGGGTTAGGGTTAGGGGACGGGGATGGTTTAGGCTACAGTTTAGGGTACGAAAAAGGTTTAGGGTGAGCGTACGTGTTAGGGCACGGATTAGTGTTAGCTTACGGGTTAGGATTAGGGGACGGGTTAGGGTAAGGCTTCGGGTAAGTGTTAGGTTTAGGTTAAGGGTTAGGGTTAAGTTTAGGGTTAGGGGACGGGGACGGTTTAGTGTACCGGTTAGGGTACGACAACGGTTTAGGGTGAGCATTCGTGTTAGGGTACGGGTTAGTGTTAGCGTACGGGTTAGGATTCGGGGACAGGTTAGTGTAAGGCTTCGGGTAAGGTTTAGGTTTAGGGTTAGGGTTAGGTGATGGGGATGGTTTAGGGTACAGGTTAGGGTACGACAAGGTTTTAGGGTGAGAGTACGTGTTAGGGTACGGATTAGTGTTAGCGTACGGGTTAAGATTAGGGGACGGGTTAGGGTAAGGCTTCTGGTAAGGGTTAGGGTTAAGGTTTGCATTAGGGTTAGGGGATGGGGACGGTTTAGGGTACAGGTTAGGGTACGACAACGGTTTAGGGTGAGCGTACGTGTTAGGATACGGGTTAGTGTTAGCATACGGATTAGGATTAGGGGACGGGTTAGGGTAAGGCTTCAGGTAAGGGTTAGGGTTAGGGTTATGGTTAGGAGACGGGGACGGTATAGGGTACAGGTTAGTGTACGACAACACTTTAGTGTGAGCATACGTGTTAGGGTACGGGTTAGTGTTAGCGTACGGGTTAGGATTAGGGGACGGGTTAGGGTAAGGCTTTGGGTTATGGCTAGGTTTAGGGTCAGGGTTAGGGTTAGGGGACGGGGACGGTTTAGGGTACAGGTTAGGGTACGTCAATGGTTTAGGGTTAGCGTACGTGTTAGGGTACGTGTTAGTTTTATCATACGGTTTAGGATTAGGGGACGAGTTCGGGTAAGGCTTCGGGTAATGGTTAGTGTTAGGGTTACGGTTAGGGTTAGGGTTAGGGGAAGAGGACGGTTTAGGGTACAGGTTAGTGTACGACATCGGTTTAGGGTGAGCGAACGTGGTAGGGTACGGATTAGTGTTAGCGTACGGGTTAGGATTAGGGGACGGGTTAGGGTAAGGCTTAAGGTAATGGTTAGGGTTAGGGTTAGGGGACGGGGACGGTCTAGGGTACAGGTTAGGGTACAACAACGGTTTAGGGTGAGCGTACGTGTTAGGGTATGGGTTAGTGTTACTGTACCGGTTAGGATTAGGGGACGGGTGAGTGTAAGGCTTTGGGTAAGGGTTAGGGTTAGGGTTAGGGTTTAGGGTTAGGGTTAGGGTTAGGGTTTAGGGTTAAGGTTAGTGTTAGGGTTAGGGTTAGGGTTTAAGTTTATGGTTAGGTTTAGGGTTAGGGTTACGGTTAGGTTTCGGGTTAGGGTTAGGTGTTAGGGTTAGGGTTAGGGTTAGGGTTAGGGTTAGGGTTTAGGTTTAGGGGTTAGGGTTAGGGTTAGGGTTAGTGTTAGGGTCAGGGTTAGGGTTAGGGTTAGGTTAGGTTTAGGGTTAGGGTTAGGGGACGGTTTAGGGTACAGGTTAGGGTACAACAATGGTTTAGGGTGAGCGTACGTGTTAGGGCACGGGTTAGTGTTAGCGTACGGGTTAGGATTGGGGACGGGTTAGGTTAAGGCTTCGGGCAAGGGTTAGAGTTAGGGTTAGGGTTAGGGTTAGGGTTAGGGTTAGGGGACGGTTTAGTGTACAGGTTAGAGTACGACACCGGTTTAGGATGAGCATACGTGTTAGGGTACCAGCTAGTGTTAGCGTACGGGTTAGGATTAGGGGACGGGTTAGTGTAAGGCTTCGGGTAAGGGTTAGGGTTAGGGTTAGGGGACGGGGATGGTTTAGGGTACAGTTTAGGGTATGACAATGTTTTAGGGTGAGTGTACGTGTTAGGGTATGTGTCAGTTTTAGCGTACGTGTTAGGATTAATGGACGGGTTAGGGTAAGGCTTCGGGTAAGGGTTAGGGATAGGGTTAGCGTTAGGGTTAGGGTTAGATTACGGGGAGGGTTTAGGGTACAGGTTAGTGTACGACAAAGCTTTAGGGTGAGCGTACGTGATAGCGTACGGGTTAGGATTGGTGACGGGTTAGGGTAAGGCTTCGGGTAAGGATTAGGGTTAAAGTTAGGGTTAGGGTTAGAGTTAGGGGACGAGGACGGTTTAGGGTACAGGTTAGTGTACGACAACGATTTAGGGTGAGCGTACGTGTTAGGGTACGGTTTAGTGTTAGCGTACGGGTTAGGTTTAGGGGACGTGTTAGTTTAAGGCTTCGGGAAAGGTTTAGGGTTAAGGTTACGGTTAGGGTTAGGGGACGGGGTCGGGGACGGTTTAGGGTACAGATTAGGGTAAGACAACGGTTTAGGGTGAGTGTACGTGTTAGGGTACGGGTTAGTGTTAGCGTACGTTTTCGGATTAGTGGACGGGTTAGGTAAGGCTTTGGGTAAGGGTTAGAGATAGGGTTAGGTTTAGGGTTAGGTTTAGGGTTAGGGGATGGGGATGGTTTAGGGTACAGGTTAGGGTACGACAACGGTTTAGGGTGAGCGTACGTGTTAGGGCACGGGTTAGTGTTAGCGTATGGGTTAGGATTACGGGACAGTTTAGGGTAAGGCTTCGGGTAAGGGTTAGGGTTAGGGTTAATGTTAGGGTTAGGGGACGGCGACTGTTTAGGATACAGGTTAGTGTACGACAATGGTTTAGGGTTAGCGTACGTCTTAGGCTATGGTTTAGTGTTAGCATACGGGTTAGGATTAGGGGACGGGTTAGGGTAAGGCTTCGGGTAAGGGTTAGGTTTAGGGTTAGGATTAGGGTTAGGGGACGGTGACGGGGACGGTTTAGGGTACAGGTTAGTGTACGACAACAGTTTAGTGTGAGCGTACGTGTTAGGGTACGGGTTAGTGTTAGCGTACGGGTTAGGATTAGGTGACGGGTTAGGGTAAGGCTTCGGGTAAGGGTTAGTGTTAGGGTTAGGGTTAGGGGACGGGGACGGTTTAGGGTACAGGTTAGGGTTCGACAACGGTTTACGGTGAGTGTACGTGTTAGGGTAGGGATTAGTGTTAGGGTACGGGTTAGGATTAGGGGACGGGTTAGGGTAAGGCTTCCGGTAAGGCTTAGGGTTAGGGTTAGGGTTAGGGGATGGGGACGGGGACGGTTTAGTGTACAGGTTAGCGGACGACAACGGTTTAGGGTGAGCGTACGTGTTAGGGCAGGGATTAGTGTTAGCGTACGGATTAGGTTTAGTAGACGAGTTAGTGTAAGGCTTCGGGTATGGGTTAGGGTTAGGGTTAGGGTTAGGGTTAGGGTTAGGGGACGGGGACGGTTTAGGGTACAGGTTAGGGTACGACAACGGTTTAGGGAGAGCGTACATGTTAGGGTACGGGTTAGTGTTAGCGTACGGGTTAGGATTAGGGGACGAGTTAGGGTAAGGCTTTGGGTAAGGGTTAGGGTTAGGGTTAGGGTTAGGGGACGGGGACGGGGACGGTTTACCGTACAGTTTAGGGCATGACAACGTTTTAGGGTTAGTGTACGTGTTAGGGTATGGTTTAGTGTTAGCGTACGGTTTAGGATTAGGGTACGGTTTAGGGTAAGGCTTCGGGTTAGGGTTAGGTTTACGGTTAGGGTTAGGGTTAGGGTTAGGGGACGAGGACGGTTTAGGGTACAGATTAGGGTAAGACAGCGGTTTAGTGTGAGCGTACGTGTTATGGTACGGGTTAGAGTTAGCGTACGGGTTGGGATTAGGGGATGGGTAAGGGTAAGGCTTCGGGTAAGGTTTAGGGTTAGGGTTAGGGTTAGAGTTAGGTTTAGGGATGGGGACGGTTTAGGGTACAGGTTAGTGTGCGACAACGGTTTAGTGTGAGCGTACGTGATAGCGTACGGGTTAGGATTGGTGACGGGTTAGGGTAAGGCTTCGGGTAAGGATTAGGGTTAAAGTTAGGGTTAGGGTTAGAGTTAGGGGACGAGGACGGTTTAGGGTACAGGTTAGTGTACGACAACGATTTAGGGTGAGCGTACGTGTTAGGGTACGGTTTAGTGTTAGCGTACGGGTTAGGTTTAGGGGACGTGTTAGTTTAAGGCTTCGGGAAAGGTTTAGGGTTAAGGTTACGGTTAGGGTTAGGGGACGGGGTCGGGGACGGTTTAGGGTACAGATTAGGGTAAGACAACGGTTTAGGGTGAGTGTACGTGTTAGGGTACGGGTTAGTGTTAGCGTACGTTTTCGGATTAGTGGACGGGTTAGGTAAGGCTTTGGGTAAGGGTTAGAGATAGGGTTAGGTTTAGGGTTAGGTTTAGGGTTAGGGGATGGGGATGGTTTAGGGTACAGGTTAGGGTACGACAACGGTTTAGGGTGAGCGTACGTGTTAGGGCACGGGTTAGTGTTAGCGTATGGGTTAGGATTACGGGACAGTTTAGGGTAAGGCTTCGGGTAAGGGTTAGGGTTAGGGTTAATGTTAGGGTTAGGGGACGGCGACTGTTTAGGATACAGGTTAGTGTACGACAATGGTTTAGGGTTAGCGTACGTCTTAGGCTATGGTTTAGTGTTAGCATACGGGTTAGGATTAGGGGACGGGTTAGGGTAAGGCTTCGGGTAAGGGTTAGGTTTAGGGTTAGGATTAGGGTTAGGGGACGGTGACGGGGACGGTTTAGGGTACAGGTTAGTGTACGACAACAGTTTAGTGTGAGCGTACGTGTTAGGGTACGGGTTAGTGTTAGCGTACGGGTTAGGATTAGGTGACGGGTTAGGGTAAGGCTTCGGGTAAGGGTTAGTGTTAGGGTTAGGGTTAGGGGACGGGGACGGTTTAGGGTACAGGTTAGGGTTCGACAACGGTTTACGGTGAGTGTACGTGTTAGGGTAGGGATTAGTGTTAGGGTACGGGTTAGGATTAGGGGACGGGTTAGGGTAAGGCTTCCGGTAAGGCTTAGGGTTAGGGTTAGGGTTAGGGGATGGGGACGGGGACGGTTTAGTGTACAGGTTAGCGGACGACAACGGTTTAGGGTGAGCGTACGTGTTAGGGCAGGGATTAGTGTTAGCGTACGGATTAGGTTTAGTAGACGAGTTAGTGTAAGGCTTCGGGTATGGGTTAGGGTTAGGGTTAGGGTTAGGGTTAGGGGACGGGGACGGTTTAGGGTACAGGTTAGGGTACGACAACGGTTTAGGGAGAGCGTACATGTTAGGGTACGGGTTAGTGTTAGCGTACGGGTTAGGATTAGGGGACGAGTTAGGGTAAGGCTTTGGGTAAGGGTTAGGGTTAGGGTTAGGGTTAGGGGACGGGGACGGGGACGGTTTACCGTACAGTTTAGGGCATGACAACGTTTTAGGGTTAGTGTACGTGTTAGGGTATGGTTTAGTGTTAGCGTACGGTTTAGGATTAGGGTACGGTTTAGGGTAAGGCTTCGGGTTAGGGTTAGGTTTACGGTTAGGGTTAGGGTTAGGGTTAGGGGACGAGGACGGTTTAGGGTACAGATTAGGGTAAGACAGCGGTTTAGTGTGAGCGTACGTGTTATGGTACGGGTTAGAGTTAGCGTACGGGTTGGGATTAGGGGATGGGTAAGGGTAAGGCTTCGGGTAAGGTTTAGGGTTAGGGTTAGGGTTAGAGTTAGGTTTAGGGATGGGGACGGTTTAGGGTACAGGTTAGTGTGCGACAACGGTTTAGTGTGAGCGTACGTGATAGCGTACGGGTTAGGATTGGTGACGGGTTAGGGTAAGGCTTCGGGTAAGGATTAGGGTTAAAGTTAGGGTTAGGGTTAGAGTTAGGGGACGAGGACGGTTTAGGGTACAGGTTAGTGTACGACAACGATTTAGGGTGAGCGTACGTGTTAGGGTACGGTTTAGTGTTAGCGTACGGGTTAGGTTTAGGGGACGTGTTAGTTTAAGGCTTCGGGAAAGGTTTAGGGTTAAGGTTACGGTTAGGGTTAGGGGACGGGGTCGGGGACGGTTTAGGGTACAGATTAGGGTAAGACAACGGTTTAGGGTGAGTGTACGTGTTAGGGTACGGGTTAGTGTTAGCGTACGTTTTCGGATTAGTGGACGGGTTAGGTAAGGCTTTGGGTAAGGGTTAGAGATAGGGTTAGGTTTAGGGTTAGGTTTAGGGTTAGGGGATGGGGATGGTTTAGGGTACAGGTTAGGGTACGACAACGGTTTAGGGTGAGCGTACGTGTTAGGGCACGGGTTAGTGTTAGCGTATGGGTTAGGATTACGGGACAGTTTAGGGTAAGGCTTCGGGTAAGGGTTAGGGTTAGGGTTAATGTTAGGGTTAGGGGACGGCGACTGTTTAGGATACAGGTTAGTGTACGACAATGGTTTAGGGTTAGCGTACGTCTTAGGCTATGGTTTAGTGTTAGCATACGGGTTAGGATTAGGGGACGGGTTAGGGTAAGGCTTCGGGTAAGGGTTAGGTTTAGGGTTAGGATTAGGGTTAGGGGACGGTGACGGGGACGGTTTAGGGTACAGGTTAGTGTACGACAACAGTTTAGTGTGAGCGTACGTGTTAGGGTACGGGTTAGTGTTAGCGTACGGGTTAGGATTAGGTGACGGGTTAGGGTAAGGCTTCGGGTAAGGGTTAGTGTTAGGGTTAGGGTTAGGGGACGGGGACGGTTTAGGGTACAGGTTAGGGTTCGACAACGGTTTACGGTGAGTGTACGTGTTAGGGTAGGGATTAGTGTTAGGGTACGGGTTAGGATTAGGGGACGGGTTAGGGTAAGGCTTCCGGTAAGGCTTAGGGTTAGGGTTAGGGTTAGGGGATGGGGACGGGGACGGTTTAGTGTACAGGTTAGCGGACGACAACGGTTTAGGGTGAGCGTACGTGTTAGGGCAGGGATTAGTGTTAGCGTACGGATTAGGTTTAGTAGACGAGTTAGTGTAAGGCTTCGGGTATGGGTTAGGGTTAGGGTTAGGGTTAGGGTTAGGGTTAGGGGACGGGGACGGTTTAGGGTACAGGTTAGGGTACGACAACGGTTTAGGGAGAGCGTACATGTTAGGGTACGGGTTAGTGTTAGCGTACGGGTTAGGATTAGGGGACGAGTTAGGGTAAGGCTTTGGGTAAGGGTTAGGGTTAGGGTTAGGGTTAGGGGACGGGGACGGGGACGGTTTACCGTACAGTTTAGGGCATGACAACGTTTTAGGGTTAGTGTACGTGTTAGGGTATGGTTTAGTGTTAGCGTACGGGTTAGGATTAGGGTACGGTTTAGGGTAAGGCTTCGGGTTAGGGTTAGGTTTACGGTTAGGGTTAGGGTTAGGGTTAGGGGACGAGGACGGTTTAGGGTACAGATTAGGGTAAGACAGCGGTTTAGTGTGAGCGTACGTGTTATGGTACGGGTTAGAGTTAGCGTACGGGTTGGGATTAGGGGATGGGTAAGGGTAAGGCTTCGGGTAAGGTTTAGGGTTAGGGTTAGGGTTAGAGTTAGGTTTAGGGATGGGGACGGTTTAGGGTACAGGTTAGAATACGACAACGGTTTAGGGTGAGCGTACGTGTTAGGGTACGTGTTAGTGTTAGCATACGGTTTAGGATTAGGGGACGGGTTAGGGTAAAGCTTCGGGTAAGGATTAGGGTTAGGGTTAGGGTTAGGGGACGGGGATGGTTTAGGGTACAGGTTAGGGTACGACAACGATTTAGGGTGAGCGTACGTGTTAGGGTACGTGTTAGTGTTAGTGTACGGGTTAGAATTAGGGGACGGGTTAGGGTAAGACTTTGGGTAAGGGTTAGGTTTTGGGTTAGGTTTAGGGTTAGGGTTAGGGGACGGGGACGGTATAGGGTACACGTTAGTGTACGACAACAGTTTAGTGTGAGCGTACGTGTTAGGGTACGGGTTAGTGTTAGCGTACGGGTTAGGATTAGCGGACGGGTTAGGGTAAGGCTTCGGGTTATGGGTAGAGTTAGGGTTAGGGTTAGGGTTAAGGGACGAGGACGTTTTAGGGTACAGGTTAGGGTACGTCAATGGTTTAGGGTTAGCGTACGTGTTAGGGTCCGTGTTAGTTTTAGCGTACGGGTTAGGATTAGGGGACGGGTTAGGGTAAGGTTTCGCGCAATGTTTAGTGTTAGGGTTACGGTTAGGGTTAGGGTTAGGGGACGAGGACGGTTTAGGGTACAGGTTAGGGTACGACATTGGTTTAGGGTGATCGTACGTGTTAGGGTATGGATTAGTGTTATCGTACGGGTTAGGATTAGCGGACGGTTTAGGGTAAGGCTTAAGGTAACGGTTAGGGTTAGGGTTAGGGGACGGGGACGGTCTAGGGTACAGGTTAGGGTACAACAACGGTATAGGGTGAGCGTACGTGTTAGGGTACGGGTTAGTGTTAGCATACGGGTTAGGATTATGGGACGTGTTAGGGTGAGGCTTCGGGTAAGGGTTAGATTTAGGGTTAGGGTTAGGGTTAGGGGACGGGGAAGATTTAGGGTACAGGTTAGGGTACGACAATGCTTTAGGTTGAGCATACGTGTTAGGGTATGGGTTCGTGTTAGCGTACGGGTTAGGGTTAGGGGACGGGTTAGTGTAAGGCTTCGGGTAAGGGTTAGGGTTAGTGTTAGGGTTAGGGTTAGGGGACGGTGATGGTTTAGGGTACAGGTTAGTGTAGAACAATGGTTTAGTGTGAGCGTACGTGTTAGGGTACGGGTTAGTGTTATCGTACGGGTTAGGATTAGGGGACCAGTTAGGGTAAGGCTTTGGGTAAGGTTTAGGGTTAGGGTTAGGGTTAGGGTTAGGGGACCGGGACGGGGACGGTTTAAGGTACAGGTTAGGCGATGACAGCGGTTTAGGGTGATCGTACATGTTAGGTAAAGGGTTAGTGTTAGCGTACGGGTTAGGATTATTGGACGGGTTAGGGAAAGGCTTCGGGTAAGTGTTAGGGTTAGGTTTAGGGTTAGCGTTAGGGTTAGGGTTAGGGTTAGGGGACGGGGACGGTTTAGGGTACAGGTTAGGGTACGACATCGGTTTAGGGTGAGCGTACGTGTTAGGGCACGGGTTTGTGTTATCGTACGGGTTAGGATTGGGGACGGGTTAGGTTAAGGCTTCGGGTAAGGGTTAGGGTTAGGGTTAGGTTTAGGGTTAGGGGACGGTTTAGTGTACAGGTTAGGGTACGACACCGGTTTAGGATGAGCATACGTGTTAGGGTAACGTTTAGTGTTAGCGTACGGGTTAGGATTAGGGGACGGGTTAGGGTAAGGCTTCGGGTAAGGGTTAGGGTTAGGGTTAGGGTTAGGGTTAGGATTAGGGGACGGGGATGGTTTAGGGTACAGGTGAGGGTACGACAATGGTTTAGTGTGAGCATACGTGTTAGGGTACGGGTTAGTGTTAGCGTATGGGTTAGTGTAAGGCTTTGGGTAAGTGTTAGGGTTAGGGTTAGGGTTAGGGTTAGGGGACGGGGACGGTTTAGGGTACAGTTTAGGGTATGACAATGTTTTAGGGTGAGTGTACGTGTTAGGGTACGGGTTAGTTTTAGCGTACTTGTTATTATTAGTGGACGGGTTAGGGTAAGGCTTCGAGTAAGGGTTAGGGATAGGGTTAGGGTTAGGGTTAGGGTTAGGGGACGGGGAGGGTTTAGGGTACAGGTTAGTGTACAACAACAGTTTAGGGTGAGCGTACGTGATAGCGTACGGGTTAGGATTGGTGACGGTTTAGGGTAAGGCTTCGGGTGAGGGTTAGGGTAATGTTTAGGGTTAGGGTTATGGGACGGGGAAGGTTTAGGGTACAGGTTAGCGTACAACAACGTTTTAGGGTGAGCGTACGTGTTAGGGCAGGGATTAGTGTTAGCGTACGGATTAGGATTAGTGAACGGGTTAGGGTAAGGCTTCGGGTAAGGGTTAGGGTTAGGGTTAGGGTTAGGGTTAGGGTTATGTTTAGGGTTAGGGGACGGGGACGGTTTAGGGTACATGTTAGGGTACGACAACGGTTTAGGGTGAGCGTATGTGTTAGGGTACGGTTAGTGTTAGTGTACGGGTTAGGATTAGGGGACGAGTTAGGGTAAGGCTTTGGGTAAGGGTTAGGGTTAGGGTTAGGGTTACGGTTAGGGGACGGGGACGGTTTACGGTACAGTTTAGGGTATGACAACGTTTTAGGGTGAGTGTACGTGTTAGGGTACGGTTTAGTGTTAGCGTACGGGTTAGGATTAGGGGACGGTTTAGGGTAAAGCTTCGGGTAAGGGTTAGGGTTAGGTTTAAGGTTAGGGTTAGGTTTAGGAGACGGGGACGGTTTAGGGTCCAGGTTAGTGTGCGACAACGGTTTAGTGTGAGCGTACGTGATAGCGTACGGGTTAGGATTGGTGACGGGTTAGGGTAAGGCTTCGGGTAAGGATTAGGGTTAAAGTTAGGGTTAGGGTTAGAGTTAGGGGACGAGGACGGTTTAGGGTACAGGTTAGTGTATGACAACGATTTAGGGTGAGCGTACGTGTTAGGGTACGGTTTAGTGTTAGCGTACGGGTTAGGTTTAGGGGACGTGTTAGTTTAAGGCTTCGGGAAAGGTTTAGGGTTAAGGTTACGGTTAGGGTTAGGGGACGGGGTCGGGGACGGTTTAGGGTACAGATTAGGGTAAGACAACGGTTTAGGGTGAGTGTACGTGTTAGGGTACGGGTTAGTGTTAGCGTACGGGTTAGGATTAGGGGATGTGATACGGTATGGCTTCGGGTAAGGGTTATGGTTAGGGTTAGGGTTAGGGTTAGGGGACGGGGACGGTTTAAGGTACAGGTTAGAGTACGTCAACGGTTTAGGTTGAGCGTACGTGTTAGGGTATGGGTTAGTGTAAGCGTACGGGTTAGGATTATGGGACGGGTTAGAGTAAGGCTTCGGGTAAGGGTTAGGGTTAAAGTTAGGGTAAGGGTTAGGGTACGGGGATGGTTTAAGGTACAGGTTAGTGTACGAGAACGGTTTAGTGTGAACGTACGTGTTAGGGCAAGGGTTATTGTTAGCGTATGGGTTAGGATTAGGGGACGGGTTAGGGTAAGGCTTCGGGTAAGGGTTAGGTTTAGGGTTAGGGTTAGGGGATGGGGACGGTTTAGGGTACATGTTAGGGTATTACAATGGTTTAAGGTGAGCGTACATGGTAGGGTACGGGTTAGTGTTAGCGTACAGGTTAGGATTAGGAGACGGGTTAGTGCAAGGCTTCGGGTAAGGTTTAGGGTTAGGGTTAGGGGACGGGGACAGTTTAGGGTACAGGTTAGGGTACAATAACGGTTTAGATTGAGCGTACATGTTAGGGTACGGGTTAGTGTTAGCGTACGGATTAGGATTAGGGGACGGGTTAGGGAAAGACTTCGGTTAAGGGATAGGGTTAGCGTTAGGGTTAGGGTTAGGGGACCGGGATGGGGATGGTTTAGGGTACAGGTTAGGTTACGACAAAGGTTTAGGGTGAGCGTACATGTTTGGGTACGGGTTAGTGATAGCCTACGGGTTAGGATTAGGGGACGGGTTAGGATAAGGCTTCGGGTAAGGGTTAGGGTTATAGTTAGGGTTAGGGGACGGGGAAGGGGACGCTTTAGGGTACAGGTTAGTGTACAACAACAGTTTAGGCTGAGGGTATGTGTTAGGGTACGGGATAGTGTTAGCGTACGGGTTAGGATTGGGTACGGGTTAGCGTAAGATTCGTGTAAGGGTTAGGGTTAGGGTTAGGGTTAGGGTTAGGGGATGGGGACAGTGTAGGGTACAGGTTAGGGTATGACAACGGTTTAGGGTGAGCGTAAGTGTTAGGGTACGTATTAGTGTTAGGGTACGGGTTAGGATTAGGGGACGGGTTAGGGTAAGGCTTCGGGTAAGGCTTAGGGTTAGGGTTAGGCTTAGGGTACGGGGACGGTTAAGGGTACAGGTTAGGCTACGACAACGGTTTAGGGTGAGCGTACGTGTTAGGGCAAGGGTTAGTGTTAGCGTACGGGTTAGGATTAGGGGACGGGTTAGGTTAAGGCTTCGGGTAAGGGTTAGGTTTAGGGTTAGGTTTAGGGTTTGGGTTAGGGGACGGGGACGGTTTAGGGTACAGGTTAGGGTACGACAATGGTTTAGGGTGAGCGTACATGTTAGGGTACGGGTTAGTGTTAGCGTACGGGTTAGGATTAGGGGGCGGGTTAGGGTAAGGCTTCGGGTAAGGTTTAGGGTTAGGGTTAGGGGACGGAGACAGTTTAGGGTACAGGTTAGGGTACAATAACGGTTTAGGGTGAGCGTACGTGATAGGGTACGGGTTAGTGTTAGCGTACGGATTAGGATTAGGGGACGGTTAGGGTAAGACTTCGGGTAAGGGATAGGGTTAGTGTTAGGGTTAGGGTTAGGGGACTGGGACGGGGATGGTTTAGGGTACAGGTAAGGGTACGACAAAGGTTTAGTGTGACCGTACATGTTAGGGTACGTGTTAGTGATAGCCTACGGGTTAGAATTAGGGGACGAGTTAGGATAAAGCTTCGGGTAAGGTTTAGGGTTAAAATTAGAGTTAGGGGACGGGGACGGGGAAGGGGACGGTTTAGGGTACAGGTTAGTGTACGACAACAGTTTAGGGTGAGCTTACGTGTTAGAGTACGGGTTATTGTTAGCGTACGGGTTAGGATTAGTGGACGGCTTAGGGTAAGGCTTCGGATAAAGGTTACGTTTATGGTTAGGGTTAGGGTTAGAGTTAGGGGATGGGGACGGTTTAGGGTACAGGTTACGGTACGACAACGGTTTAGCGTGAGCGTACGTGTTAGGGTACAGGTTAGTGTTAGCGTTCGGTTTAGGATTACGGGACGGTTTAGGGTAAGGCTTCGGGTAAGGGTTAGGGATAGGGTTAGGGTTAGGTTTTGGGTTAGGGGATGGGGAGGTTTTAGGGTACAGGTTAGTGTACGACAACAGTTTAGGGTGAGCGTACATGATAGCGTACGGGTTAGGATTGGTGACGGGTTAGGGTAAGGCTTCGGGTGAGGGTTAGGTTTAGGGTTAGGGTTAGGGTTAGGGGACGGGGACGGGGACGGTGTAGGGTACAGGTTAGGGTACGACAGCGGTTTAGGGTGAGTGTACGTGTTAGGGCACGGGTTAGTGTTAGCGTATGGAATAGGATTAGGGGACTGGTTAGGGTAAGGCTTCGGGTAAGTGTTAGGGTTAGTGTTAGGTTTAGGATTAGGGTTAGGGTTAGGGGACGGGGATGGTTTAGGCTACAGTTTAGGGTACGAAAAAGGTTTAGGGTGAGCGTACGTGTTAGGGCACGGATTAGTGTTAGCTTACGGGTTAGGATTAGGGGACGGGTTAGGGTAAGGCTTCGGGTAAGTGTTAGGTTTAGGTTAAGGGTTAGGGTTAAGTTTAGGGTTAGGGGACGGGGACGGTTTAGTGTACCGGTTAGGGTACGACAACGGTTTAGGGTGAGCATTCGTGTTAGGGTACGGGTTAGTGTTAGCGTACGGGTTAGGATTCGGGGACAGGTTAGTGTAAGGCTTCGGGTAAGGTTTAGGTTTAGGGTTAGGGTTAGGTGATGGGGATGGTTTAGGGTACAGGTTAGGGTACGACAAAGTTTTAGGGTGAGCGTACGTGTTAGGGTATGGGTTAGTGTTAGGGTACGGGTTAGGTAAGGGGACGGGTTAGGGTAAGGCTTCGGGTAAGGGTTAGTGTTAGGGTTAGGGTTAAGAGACGGGGACAGTTTAGGGTACAGTTTAGGTTACGACAACGTTTTAGGGTGAGCGTATGTGTTGGGGTACGGGTTAGTGTTAGCGTACGGATTAGGCTTAGGGGACGGGTTAGGGTAAGGCTACGGGTAAGGGATAGGTTTAGGGTTAGGGTTAGGGGACGGGGACGGGAATGTTTTAGGGTATAGTTGAGGGTACGACAAAGGTTTAGGGTGAGCGTATATGTTAGGGTATGGGTTAGTGATAGCCTACGGGTTAGGATTAGGGGACAGGTTAGGGTAAGGCTTCGGGTAAGGGTTAGGGTTAGAGTTAGGGTTAGGGGACGGGGACGGGAAAGGGGACGATTTAAAGTACAGGTTACGGGGCTTCCCTGGTGGCGCAGTGGTTGAGAGTCTGCCTGCCGATGCAGAGGACACGGGTTCATGCCCCGGTCCGGGAAGACCCCACATGCCGCGGAGCTGCTGGGCCCATGAGCCATGGCCGCTGGGCCTGCGCGTCCGGGGCCTGTGCTCTGCGACGGGAGAGGCCGCGGCAGTGAGAGGCCTGCGTACCGCAAAAAAAAAAAAAAAAAAAAAAATAAAGTACAGGTTAGTGTACAACAACAGTTTAGGGTGAGCATACGTGTTAGGGTACGGGTTAGTGTTAACGTACGGGTTAGTATTAGGGGACGGGTTAGGGTAAGGTTCGGGTAAGGGTTAGGGTTAAGGTTAGGGTTAGGGTTAGGGTTAGGGGACGGGGACGGTTTAGGGTACAGGTTAGGCTACGACAACGGTTTAGGGTGAGCGTACATTTTAGCGTACAGGTTAGTGTTAACGTACGGGTTAGGATTAGGTGACGGGTTACGATAAGGCTTCTGGTAAGGGTTAGGGTTAGGGTTATGGTTAGGGTTAGGGGATGGGGACGGTTTAGGGTACAGGTTAGGGTACGAGAAAGATTTAGGGTGATCGTACGTGTTAGGGTATGGGTTAGTGTTAGCGTACGGTTTAGGGTTAGGGGACGGGTTAGCGTAAGGCTTCTGGTAAGGGTTAGGGTTAGGGTGAGCGGACGGGGACAGGAACAGTTTAGGGTACAGGTTAGGGTACGACAACGGTTTAGGGTGAGCGTACGTGTTAGGGCACGGGTTAGTGTTAGCGTACGGGTTAGGAATAGGGGACGGGATAGGGTAAGGCTTCGGGTAAGGGTTAGGGTTTGGGTTAGGGTTAAGGTTAGGGGACGGGGACGGTTTAGGGTACAGGTTAGGGTACAACAACGGTTTAGGGTGAGCGTACGTGTTAGGGCACGGGTTAGTGTTAGCGTACGGGTTGGGATTAGGGGACGGGTTAGGGTAAGGCTTCGGGTAAGTGTTAGGGTTAGGGTTAGGGTTAGGGTTAGGGGACGGGGATGGTTTAGGGTACAGGTTACGGTACGACAACGGTTTAGGCTGAGAGTAGGTGTTAGGGTAATGGTTAGTGTTAGCGTACAGGTTAGGATTAGGTGACGGTTAGGGCAAGGCTTCGGGTACGGCTTACGGTTAGGTTTAGGGGACAGGGACTGTTTAGGGTACAGGTAAGGGTACGACAATGGTTTAGAGTGAGCGTACGTGTTAGGGTACGGGTTAGTGTTAGCGTACGGGTTAGGATTAGGAGACGGGTTAGGTTAAGGACTCTGGTAAGTGTTAGGGTTAGGGTTAGGGGACGGGGACGGGGACGGGGCTGGTTTAGGGTACAGTTTAGGGGACAACAACGGTTTAGGGTGAGCGTACGTGTTAGGGTACGGATTAGTGTTGGCATACAGGTTAGGATTAGGAGACGGGTTAGCGTAAGGCTTCGGGTAAGGTTTACGGTTAGCGTTAGGGTTAGGGTTAGGGGACGAGGATGGTTTAGGGTACAGGTTAGGGTACGACAACGGTTTTGGGTGAGCGTACGTGTTAGGGCACGGGTTAGTGTTACCGTACGGGTTAGGATTAGGTGACGGGTTAAGTTCAGACTTCGGGTAAGGGTTAGGGTTAGGGTTAGGGTTAGGGTTAGGGGACGGGGAAGGTTTAGGGTACAGGTTAGGGTACGACAATGTTTTAGGGTGAGCGTACGTGTAGGGCACAGGTTAGTGTTAGCGTACGGGTTAGCATTAGGGGACGGGATAGGCTAAGGCTTCGGGTAAGGTTTAGGGTTAGGGTTAGGGTTAAGGTTAGGGGACGGGGACGGTTTAGGGTACGACAACGGTTTAGGTTGAGCGTACGTGTTAGGGCACGGGTTAGTGTTAGCGTACGGGTTAGGATTAGGGGACGGGTTATTGTAAGGCTTTGGGCAAGGGTTAGGGTTAGGGTTAGGGTTAGGGTTAGAGTAAGGGGACGGGGAAGGTTTAAGATATAGGTGAGGATACGACAACGGTTTAGGGTGAGCGTACGTGTTACGGTACGTGTTAGTGTTAGCGTACAGGTTAGGATTAGGGGACTGTTAGGGCAAGGATTCGGGTAACGCTTAGGGTTAGGGTTAGGGGACGGGGACGGTTTAGGGTACAGGTTAGGGTATGACAACGGTTTAGGGTAACCGTACGTGTTAGGGTACGGGTTAGTGTTAGCGTACGGGTTAGGATTGGGGACAGGTTAGGGTAAGGCTTCGGGTAAGGTTTAGGGTTAGGGTTAGGGTTAGGGGATGGGGACTGTGTAGGGTACAGGTTTGGGTACGACAACGCTATAGGGTGAGTGTACGTGTTAGGGTACGTGTTAGTGTTAGCGTACGGGTTAGGATTAGGGGACGGGTTAGGGTAAGGCTTCGGGTAATGGTTAGGTTTAGGGTTAGGGTTAGGGTTAGGGGACGGGGACTGTTTAGGGTAAAGTTAGGGTATGACAACGGTTTAGGGTGAGCGTACGTGTTAGGGCACGGGTTAGTGTTAGCGTACGGGTTGGGATTAGGGGACGGGTTAGGGTAAGGCTTCAGGAAAGGTTTAGGGTTAGGGTTAGGGTTACGGTTAGGGGACGGGGACGGTTTAGGGTACAGGTTAGGGTACGACAACGGTTTAGCGTGAGCGTACGTGTTAGTGTATTGGTTAGTGTTAGCATACGGGTTAGGATTATGGGTTGGGTGAGTGTAAGGCTTCTGGTAAGGTTCAGGGTTAGGGTTAGGGTTAGGGGACGGGGACAGGGACGGTTTAGGGTACAGGTTAAGGTACGACAACGGTTTAGGGTGAGCGTACGTGTTAGGGTACGGGTTAGTGTTAGGTTACGGTTTAGTGTTAGCGTAGGGGTTAGGATTAGGGGACGAGTTAGTGTAAGGCTTTGGGTAAGGGTTAGAGTTAGGTTTAGGGTTAGGGTTAGGGGACGGGGACGCTTTAGGGTACAGGTTAGGGTACGACAACCTTTTAGGGTGAGCGTACATTTTAGGGTATGGGTTAGTGTTAGGGTACGGTTTAGTGTTAGCGTACGGGTTAGCATTAGGGGACGGGTTAGGGTAAGGCTTCGGGTAAGGGTTAGGGTTATGCTTAGGGTTAGGGTTAGGTTTAGGGGACGGGGACGGTTTAGGGTACAAGTTAGGTTACGACAACAGTTTAGAGTGAGCGTACATGTTAGGGTAGGCGTTAGTGTTAGCGTACGGGTTAGGATTATGTGACAGGTTAGGATAAGGCTTTGGGTAAGGGTTAGGGTTAGGCTTATGGTTAGTGTTAGGGGACGGGGACGGTTTAGGTTACAGGTTAGGGTACGACAACGGTTTAGGGTGAGCGTACGTGTTAGGGTATGGGTTAGTGTTAGCGTAAGGGTTAGGATTCGGTGACGCGTTAGGATAAGGCTTTGGGTAAGAGTTAGGTTTAGGGTTAAGGAGAGAGTTAGGGGACAGGGACCGTTTAGGGTAAAGGTTAGTGTACGACAATGGTTTAGATTGAGGGTATGTGTTAGGGTACGGGTTAGTGTTAGCGTACGGTTTAGGATTAGGGGACCGGTTAGGGTAAGGCTTTGGGTAAGGGTTAGTGTTACAGTTAGGGTTAGGGTTAGGGTTAGGGGATGAGGACGGTTTAGGGTACAGGTTAGGGTACGACAACGGTTTAGGGTGAGCGTACATGTTAGGGTATGGGTTAGTGTTAGCGTAGGGTTGAGGATTAGGGGACGGGTTAGGGTAAGGTTTCGGGTTATGGTTAGGGTTAGGGTTAGGGTTAGGGGACGGGGACGGGGACGGTTTAGGGTACAGGTTAGGGTATGTCAACGGTTTAGGGTGAGCGTACGTGTTAGGGTACGTGTTAGTTTTAGCGTACGGGTTAGGATTAGGGGACGGGTTAGGGTAAGGCTTCGGGTAATGGTTAGTGTTAGGGTTACGGTTAGGGTTAGGGTTAGGGGATGAGGACGGTTTAGGGTACAGGTTAGGGTACGACATCGGTTTAGGGTGAGCGAACGTGTAGGGTACGGATTAGTGTTAGCGTACGATTTAGGATTAGGGGACAGGTTAGGGTAAAGCTTAAGGTAACGGTTAGGGTTAGGGTTAGGGGACGGGGACGGTCTAGGGTACAGGTTAGGGTACGACAACGGTTTAGGGTGAGCATACGTGTTAGGGTACGGGTTAGTGTAAGCGTACGGGTTAGGATTAGGGGACGTGTTAGGGTGAGGCTTCGGGTCAGGGTTAGGTTTAGGGTTCGGGTTAGGGTTAGGGTTAGGGGACGGGGAAGGTTTAGGGTACATGTTAGGGTATGACAACGCTTTAGGTTGAGCGTACGTGTTAGGGTATGGGTTAGTGTTAGCGTACGGGTTAGGGTTAGGGGACGGGTTAGGGTAAGGCTTCGGGTAAGGCTTAGGGATAGGGTTAGGGTTAGGGTTAGGGTTAGGGGACGGGGACGGTTTAGGGTACAGGTTAGTGTACGACAACAGTTTATGGTGAGCGTACGTGATAGCGTATGGGTTAGGATTGGTGACGGGTTTAGGTAAGGCTTCGGGTGAGGGTTAGGGTTAGGGTTAGGGTTTGGGTTAGGGTTAGGGGATGGGTATGGTTTAGGTTACAGGTTAGGGTACAAAAACGGTTTAGGGTAAGCGTACGTGTTAGGGCATGGGTTAGTGTTAGCATACGGGTTAGGATTAGGGGACGGTTTAGGGTAAGGCTTCGGGTAAGGGTTAGGGTTAGGGTTAGGGTTAGGGTTAGAGGACGGGGACGGGGACGGTTTAGTGTACAGGTCAGGGTACGACAACGGTTTAGGGTGAGCATACGTGTTACGTTACGGGTTAGTGTTAGCGTACGGCTTAGGATTAGGGTACGGGTTACGGTAAGGCTTTGGGTAACGTTTAGGTCTAGGGTTAGGTTTAGGGTTACGGTTCGGGGACGGGGATGGTTTAGGGTACAGGTTAGCGTACAACAATGGTTTAGGGTGAGCGTACGTGTTAGGGTACTGGTTAGTGTTAGCGTACGGGTTAAGATTAGGGAACGGGGTAGGGTAAGGCTCCGGGTAAGGGTTAGGCTTAGCATTAGGGTTAGGGGACGAGGACAGTTTAGGGTACAGTTTAGGGTACGACAACGTTTTAGGGTGAGCGTACGTGGTAGGGTACGGGTTAGTGTTAGTGTACGGATTAGGTTTAGGTGACAGGTTAGGGTAAGGCTTCGGGTAAGGGATAGGTTTAGGGTTACGGTTAGGGTTAGGGGATGGGGACGGGGATGGTTTAGGGTACAGGTTAGGGTACGACAAAGGTTTAGGTTGAGCATACATGTTAGGGTACGGTTAGTGATAGCCTACGGGTTAGGATTAGGGGACAGGTTAGGGTAAGTCTTCGGGTAAGGTTTAGGGTTAGGGTTAGGGTTAGGGGACGGGGACGGGAAAGGGGACGGTTTAAGGTACAGGTTAGTGTACAACAGCAGTTTAGGGTGAGCTTACGTGTTAGAGTACGGGTTAGTGTTAGCATACGCGTTAGGATTAGGGGACGTGTTAGGGTAAGGTTCGGGTAAGGGTTAGGGTTAGGGTTAGGGTTAGGGGATGGGGACGGTTTAGGGTAGAGGTTAGGGTACGACAACGATTTAGGGTGAGCGTACGTGTTAGGGTACTGGTTAGTGTTAGCGTATGGGTTAGGATTAGGGGACGGGTTAGGGTAAGGCTTTGGGTAAGGGTTATGGTTAGGGTTAGGGTTAGGGGACGGGGACGGTTTAGGGTACAGTTTAGGGTATGACAACGTTTTAGGGTGAGTGTAAGTGTTAGGGTATGGGTTAGTGTTAGCGTACGGGTTGGGATTAGGGGACGGGTTAGGGTAAGGCTTCGGGTAAGTGTTAGGGTTAGGGTTAGGGTTAGGGTTAGGAGACGGGGATGATTTAGGTTACAGGTTAGTGTGCGACAAAGGTTTACGGTGAGCGTACGTGATAGCGTACGGGTTAGGATTGGTGACGGGTTAGGGTAAGGCTTCAGGTAAGGATTAGGGATACAGTTAGGGTTAGGGTTAAGGTTAGGGCACGAGGAAGGTTTAGGGTACAGGTTAGGGTACGACAACTATTTAGGGTGAGCCTACGTGTTAGGGTATGGTTTAGTGTTAGCGTACGGGTTAGGATTAGGGGACGTGTTAGGGTAAGGCTTCGGGAAATGTTTAAGGTTAAGGTTATGGTTAGGGTTAGGGGACGGGGACGGGGACGGTTTAGGGTACAGATTAGGGTAAGACAACGGTTTAGGGTGAGAGTACGTGTTAGGGTACGGGTTAGAGTTAGTGTACGGGTTAGGATTAGGGGACGGGTTAGGGTAAGGCTTCGGGTAAGGTTTAGGTTTAGGGTTAGGGTTAGGTGATGGGGATGGTTTAGGGTACAGGTTAGCGTACGACAACGGTTTAGGGTGAGCGTACGTGTTAGGGCAAGGATTAGTGTTAGCGTACGGATTAGGTTTAGTAGACGAGTTAGTGTAAGGCTTCGGTTATGGGTTAGGGTTAGGGTTAGGGTTAGGGTTAGGGGACGGGGACGGGGACGGTTTAGGGTACAGGTTAGGGTACGACAACGGTTTAGGGTGAGCGTACGTGTTAGGGTACGGCTTAGTGTTAGCGTACAGGTTAGGATTAGGGGACGAGTTAGGGTAAGGCTTTGGGTAAGGGTTAGGGTTAGGGTTAGGGTTAGGGGACGGGGACGGGGACGGTTTACCGTACAGTTTAGGGCATGACAACGTTTTAGGGTTAGTGTACGTGTTAGGGTATGGTTTAGTGTTAGCGTACGGTTTAGGATTAGGGTACGGTTTAGGGTAAGGCTTCGGGTTAGGGTTAGGTTTACGGTTAGGGTTAGGGTTAGGGTTAGGGGACGAGGACGGTTTAGGGTACAGATTAGGGTAAGACAGCGGTTTAGTTTGAGCGTACGTGTTATTGTACGGGTTAGAGTTAGCGTACGGGTTGGGATTAGGGGATGGGTAAGGGTAAGGCTTCGGGTAAGGTTTAGGGTTAGGGTTAGGTTTAGAGTTAGGTTTAGGGACGGGGACGGTTTAGGGTACAGGTTAGAGTACGACAACGGTTTAGGGTGAGCGTACGTGTTAGGGTACGTGTTAGTGTTAGCATACGGATTAGGATTAGGGGACGGGTTAGGGTAAAGCTTCGGGTAAGGATTAGGGTTAGGGTTAGGGTTAGGGGACGGGGATGGTTTAGGGTACAGGTTAGGGTACGACAACGATTTAGGGTGAGCGTACGTGTTAGGGTACATGTTAGTGTTAGTGTACGGGTTAGAATTAGGGGACGGGTTAGGGTAAGACTTTGGGTAAGGGTTAGGTTTTGGGTTAGGTTTAGGGTTAGGGTTAGGGGACGGGGACGGTATAGGGTACAGGTTAGTGTACGACAACAGTTTAGAGTGAGCGTACGTGTTAGCGTACGGGTTAGTGTTAGCATACGGGTTAGGATTAGGGGACGGGTTAGGGTAAGGCTTCGGGTTATGGGTAGAGTTAGGGTTAGGGTTAGGGTTAAGGGACGAGGACGTTTTAGGGTACAGGTTAGGGTACGTCAATGGTTTAGGGTTAGCGTACGTGTTAGGGTCCGTGTTAGTTTTACCGTACGGGTTAGGATTAGGGGACGGGTTAGGGTAAGGTTTCGCGCAATGTTTAGTGTTAGGGTTACGGTTAGGGTTAGGGTTAGGGGACGAGGACGGTTTAGAGTACAGGTTAGGGTACGACATTGGTTTAGGGTGATCGTACGTGTTAGGGTACGGATTAGTGTTATCGTACGGGTTAGGATTAGCGGACGGTTTAGGGTAAGGCTTAAGGTAACGGTTAGGGTTAGGGTTAGGGGACGGGGACGGTCTAGGGTACAGGTTAGGGTACAACAACGGTATAGGGTGAGCGTACGTGTTAGGGTACGGGTTAGTGTTAGCATACGGGTTAGGATTATGGGACGTGTTAGGGTGAGGCTTCGGGTAAGGGTTAGATTTAGGGTTAGGGTTAGGGTTAGGGGACGGGGAAGGTTTAGTGTACAGGTTAGGGTACGACAATGCTTTAGGTTGAGCGTACGTGTTAGGGTATGGGTTCGTGTTAGCGTACGGGTTAGGGTTAGGGGACGGGTTAGTGTAAGGCTTCGGGTAAGGGTTAGGGTTAGTGTTAGGGTTAGGGTTAGGGGACGGTGATGGTTTAGGGTACAGGTTAGTGTAGAACAATGGTTTAGTGTGATCGTATGTGTTAGGGTACGGGTTAGTGTTATCGTACGGGTTAGGATTAGGGGACCAGTTAGGGTAAGGCTTTGCATAAGGTTTAGGGTTAGGGTTAGGGTTAGGGTTAGGGGACCGGGACGGGGACGGTTTAAGGTACAGGTTAGGTGATGACAGCGGTTTAGGGTGATCGTACGTGTTAGGTAAAGGGTTAGTGTTAGCATACGGGTTAGGATTATTGGACGGGTTAGGGAAAGGCTTCGGGTAAGTGTTAGGGTTAGGTTTAGGGTTAGCGTTAGGGTTAGGGTTAGGGTTAGGGGACGGGGACGGTTTAGGGTACAGGTTAGGTTACGACAACAGTTTAGGGTGAGCGTACGTGTTAGGGCACGGGTTTGTGTTATCGTACGGGTTAGGATTGGGGACGGGTTAGGTTAAGGCTTCGGGTAAGGGTTAGGGTTAGGGTTAGGTTTAGGGTTAGGGGACGGTTTAGTGTACAGGTTAGGGTACGACACCGGTTTAGGATGAGCATACGTGTTAAGGTAACGTTTAGTGTTAGCGTACGGGTTAGGATTAGGGGACGGGTTAGGGTAAGGCTTCGGGTAAGGGTTAGGGTTAGGGTTAGGGTTAGGATTAGGGGACGGGGATGGTTTAGGGTACAGGTGAGGGTACGACAACGGTTTAGTGTGAGCATACGTGTTAGGGTACGGGTTAGTGTTAGCGTATGGGTTAGTGTAAGGCTTTGGGTGAGTGTTAGGGTTAGGGTTAGGGTTAGGGGACGGGGACGGTTTAGGGTACAGTTTAGGGTATGACAATGTTTTAGGGTGAGTGTACGTGTTAGGGTACGGGTTAGTTTTAGCGTACTTGTTATTATTAGTGGACGGGTTAGGGTAAGGCTTCGAGTAAGGGTTAGGGATAGGGTTAGGGTTAGGGTTAGGGTTAGGGGACGGGGAGGGTTTAGGGTACAGGTTAGTGTACAACAACAGTTTAGGGTGAGCGTACGTGATAGCGTACGGGTTAGGATTGGTGACGGTTTAGTTTAAGGCTTCGGGTGAGGGTTAGGGTAAGGTTTAGGGTTAGGGTTATGGGACGGGGAAGGTTTAGGGTACAGGTTAGCGTACAACAACGTTTTAGGGTGAGCGTACGTGTTAGGGCAGGGATTAGTGTTAGCGTACGGATTAGGATTAGTGAACGGGTTAGGGTAAGGCTTCGGGTAAGGATTAGGGTTAGGGTTAGGGTTAGGGTTAGGGTTATGTTTAGGGTTAGGGGACGGGGACGGTTTAGGGTACATGTTAGGGTACGACAACGGTTTAGGGTGAGCGTATGTGTTAGGGTACGGTTAGTGTTAGTGTACGGGTTAGGATTAGGGGACGAGTTAGGGTAAGGCTTTGGGTAAGGGTTAGGGTTAGGGTTAGGGTTACGGTTAGGGGACGGGGACGGTTTAGGGTACAGGTTTGGGTACGACAACGGTTTAGTGTGAGCGTACGTGTTAGTGTATTGGTTAGTGTTAGCATACGGGTTAGGATTATGGGTTGGGTGAGTGTAAGGCTTCTGGTAAGGTTCAGGGTTAGGGTTAGGGGATGGGGACAGGGACGGTTTAGGGTACAGGTTAAGGTACGACAACGGTTTAGGGTGAGCGTACGTGTTAGGGTACGGGTTAGTGTTAGGTTACGGTTTAGTGTTAGCGTAGGTGTTAGGATTAGGGGACGAGTTAGTGTAAGGCTTCGGGTAAGGGTTAGAGTTAGGTTTAGGGTTAGGGTTAGGGGACGGGGACGCTTTAGGGTACAGGTTAGGGTACGACAACCGTTTAGGGTGAGCGTACATTTTAGGGTATGGGTTAGTGTTAGGGTACGGTTTAGTGTTAGCGTACGGGTTAGCATTAGGGGACGGGTTAGGGTAAGGCTTCGGGTAAGGGTTAGGGTTATGCTTAGTGTTAGGGTTAGCTTTAGGGGACGGGGACGGTTTAGGGTACAAGTTAGGGTACGACAACGGTTTAGAGTGAGCGTACGTGTTAGGGTAGGCGTTAGTGTTAGCGTACGGGTTAGGATTATGTGACAGGTTAGGATAAGGCTTTGGGTAAGGGTTAGGGTTAGGCTTAGGGTTAGGGTTAGGGTTAGGGTTAGGGGCCGGGGACGGTTTAGGGTACAGTTTAGGGTATGACAACGTTTTAGGGTGAGTGTACGTGTTAGTGTATGGGATAGTGTTAGCGTACGGATTAGGATTAGGGGACAGGTTAGGGTAAGGCTTCGGGTAAGGGTTAGGGTTAGGGTTAAGTTTAGGTTTAGGGTTAGGGGACGGGGACGGTTTAGGGTACAGGTTAGGGTACGGAAACGGTTTAGGGTGAGCTTATGTGTTAGGGTACGGATTAGTATTAGGGTACGGGTTAGGATTATGGGATGGGTTAGGGTAAGGCTTCGGGTAAGGCTTAGGTTTAGGGTTAGGGTTAGGGTTAGGGGACGGGGACGGTTTAGTGTACAGGTTAGCGTACGACAACGGTTTAGGGTGAGCGTACGTGTTAGGGCACGGATTAGTGTTAGCATACGGATTAGGTTTAGTGGACGGGTTAGTGTAAGGCTTCGGGTATGGGTTAGTGTTATGTTAGGGTTACGGTTAGGGTTAGGGGGCGGGGACGGTTTAGGGTACAGGTTAGGGTACGACAACGGTTTAGGGTGAGCGTACGTGTTAGGGTACGGGTTAGTGTTAGCGTACAGGTCAGGATTAGGGGACGAGTTAGGGTAAGGCTTTGGGTAAGGGTGAGGGTTAGGGTTAGTGTTAGGGTTAGGGGACGGGGACGGGGACGGTTTAGGGTACAGTTTATGGTATGACAACGTTTTAGTGTTAGTGTACGTGTTAGGGTACGGTTTAGTGTTAGCGTACGGTTTAGGATTAGGGTAAGGCTTCGGGTAAGGTTTAGGGTTACGGTTAGGGTTAGGGTTAGCGTCAGGGGACGAGGACGGTTTAGTGTACAGATTAGGGTAAGACAACGGTTTAGTGTGAGCGTACGTGTCAGGGTACGGATTAGAGTTAGCGTACGGGCTAGGATTATGGGATGTGTTAGGGTAAGGCTTCGGGTAAGGTTTATGGTTAGGGTTAGGGTTAGGGTTAGGTTTAGGGACGGGGACGGTTTAGGGTACAGGTTAGGGTAGGACAACGGTTTAGGCTGAGCGTACGTGTTAGGGTACGGGTTAGTGTTAGCATACGGATTAGGATTAGGGGACGGGTTAGGGTAAGGCGTCGGGTAAGGGTTAGAGTTAGGGTTAGGGTTAGGGTTAGGGTTAGGGTTAGGGTTAGGGGGCGGGGACGGTTTAGGGTACAAGTTAGGGTACGACAACATTTTAGGGTGAGCGTACGTGTTAGGGCACGTGTTAGTGTTAGCGTACGGGTTAGGATTGGGGACGGGTTAGGTTAAGGCTTCGGGTAAGGGTTACATTTAGGGTTAGGGTTAGGGTTAGGGTTAGGGTTAGGGGACGGGGACGGTTTACGATACAGTTTAGGTTATGACAACGTTTTAGGGTGAGTGTACGTGTTACGGTACGGTTTAGTGTTAGCATACGGGTTAGGATTAGGGGACGGTTTAGGGTAAGGCTTCGGGTAAGGGTTAGGGTTAGGTTTAGGGTTAGGGTTAGGGTTAGGAGACGGGGATGATTTAGGTTACAGGTTAGTGTGCGACAAAGGTTTACGGTGAGCGTACGTGATAGCGTACGGGTTAGGATTGGTGACGGGTTAGGGTAAGGCTTCGGGTAAGGATTAGGGATACAGTTAGGGTTAGGGTTAAGGTTAGGGCACGAGGAAGGTTTAAGGTACAGGTTAGGGTACGACAACGGTTTAGGGTGAGCGTACGTGTTAGGGTACGGTTTAGTGTTAGCGTACGGGTTAGGATTAGGGGACGTGTTAGGGTAAGGCTTCGGGAAATGTTTAAGGTTAAGGTTATGGTTAGGGTTAGGGGATGGGGATGGGGACGGTTTAGGGTACAGATTAGGGTAAGACAACGGTTTAGGGTGAGAGTACGTGTTAGGGTACGGGTTAGAGTTAGTGTACGGGTTAGGATTAGGGGACGGGTTAGGGTAAGGCTTCGGGTAAGGTTTAGGTTTAGGGTTAGGGTTAGGGTTAAGTTTAGGGGACGGGGACGGTTTAGGGTAAATGTTAGGGTATGACAATGGTTTAGGGTGAGCGTACGTGTTAGGGTAGGTGTTACTGTTAGCATACGGATTAGGTTTAGGGGAATGGTTAGGTTAAGGCTTCGGGTAAGGGTTAGGTTTAGGGTTAGGGTTAGGGTTAGGGTTAGGGGACTGGGACAGTATAGGGTACAGGTTAGTGTACGACAACAGTTTAGTGTGAGCGTACGTGTTAGGGTACAGGTTAGTGTTAGCGTACGGGTTAGGCTTAGGGGACAGGTTAGGGTAAGGCTTCAGGTAAGGGGTAGGGTTAGGGTTAGGGTTAGGGTTAGGGGACGGGGACGGGGATGGTTTAGGGTACAGGTTAGGGTACGTCAACGGTTTAGGGTGAGCCTACGTGTTAGGGTACGGGTTAGTATTAGCGTACGGGTTAGGATTAGGGGACGGGTTAGTGTAAGGCTGTGGGTAACGGTTAGTGTTAGGGTTACGGTTAGGGTTAGGGTTAGGGGACGAGGACGGTTTAGGGCACAGGTTAGGGTACGACAACGGTTTAGGGTGAGCATACGTGTTAGGGTACGTGTTAGTGTTAGCGTATGTGTTCGGATTAGGGGACGGTTTAGGGTAAGGAATCGGGTAAGGGTTAGGTTAAGGGTTAGGGTTAGGTTTAGGGGACAGGAACGGGGATGGTTTAAGGTATAGGTTAGGGGACGACAGCGGTTTAGGGTGAGCGTACGTGTTAGGTAACGTGTTAGTGTTAGCGTACGGGTTAGGATTACGGGAAGGGTTAGGGTAAGGCTTCGGGTACGGGTTAGGGTTAGGGTTAGGGTCAGGGTTAGTGTTAGGGGACGGGGACGGTTTAGGGTACAGGTTAGTGTACGACAACGGTTTAGGGTGAGCGTACGTGTTAGGGTACTGTTTAGTGCTAGCGTACGGGTTAGGATTATGGGACGGGTTACGGTAAGGCTTCAGGTAAGGGTAAGTGTTAGGGTTAGGGTTAGGGTTAGCGTAAGGAGAGGGTTTAGGGTAGAGGTTAGAGTACGACAACGATTTAGGGTGAGCGTACGTGTTAGGGTACGGTTTAGTGTTAGCGTACGGGTTAGGATTAGGGGACGGTTTAGGGTAAGGCTTCGGGTAAGTGTTAGGGTTAGGGGTCGGGGACGGCGACAGGGACGGTTTAGGGTACAGGTTAGTGTACGACTACGGTTTAGGGTGAGCGTACGTGTTAGGGTAAGGGTTAGTGTTAGCATACGTGTAAGGATTAGGGGAAGTGTTAGGGTAAGGGTTCGGGTAAGGGTTCGGGTTAGGGTTAGGGTTAGTGTTAGGCGACGGGGACGGTTTAGGGTACAGGTTAGTGTACGACAACAGTTTAGGGTGAGCGTACGTGTTAGGGTACGGGTTAGTGTTAGCATACGGTTTAGTATAAGGGGACGGGTTAGGGTAAGTCTTCGGGTAAGGGTTAGGGTTATGGTTAGGGTTAGGGTTAGGGTCAGGGGATGGGGACGGTTTAGGGTACAGGTTTGGGTACGACCACGGTTTAGGGTGAGCGTACTGGTTAGGGTACGGGTTACTGTTAGCGTACGGGTTAGGATGAGGGGCGGGTTAGGATAAGGCTTCGAGTAAGGGTGAGGCTTAGGGTTAGGGTTAGGGTTAGGGGACGGGGACGGGGACGGTTTAGGATACAGGTTAGTGTACGACAACGGTTTAGGGTGAGCGTACGTGTTAGGGCATGGGTTAGTGTTAGCGTACGGTTTAGGATTAGGAGACGGGTTAGGGTAAGGCTTTGGGTAAGGGTTAGGGTTAGGGATAGGGTTAGGGATAGGGGACGGGGACGGTTTAGGGTACAGGTTAGGGTACGACAACGGTTTAGTGTGAGCGTACGTGTTAGGGTACGGGTTAGTGTTAGCGTACGGGTTAGGATTAGGGTACGTGATAGGGTAAGGCTTCGGGTAAGTGTTAGGGTTAGGGTTAGGGTTAGGGTTAGGGGACGGGGACAGTTTAAGGTACAGGTTAGAGTACGTCAACGGTTTAGGGTGAGCGTACGTGTTAGGGTATGGGTTAGTGTAAGCGTACCGGATAGGATTATGGGACGGGTTAGAGTAAGGCTTCGGGTAAGGGTTAGGTTTAGGGTTAGGGTAAGGGTTAGGGTATGGGGATGGTTTAAGGTACAGGTTAGTGTACGAGAACGGTTTAGTTTGAGCGTACGTGTTAGGGCAAGGGTTATTTTTAGCGTATGGGTTAGGATTAGGGGACGGGTTAGGGTAAGGCTTCGGGTAAGGGTTAGGTTTAGGGTTACGTTTAGGGTTAGGGTTAGGGGACGGGGACGGTTTAGGGTACATGTTAAGTTATGACAATGGTTTAGGGTGAGCGTACACGTTAGGGTACGGGTTAGTGTTAGCGTACGGGTTAGGATTAAGAGTCGGGTTAGGGTAAGGTTTCGGATAAGGGTTAGAGTGAGGGTTAGGGGACGGGGACAGTTTAGGGTACAGGTTAGGGTACAATAACGGTTTAGGGTGAGCGTACGTGATAGGGTATGTGTTAGTGTTAGCGTACGGATTAGGATTAGGGGACGGGTTAGGGTAAGACTTCGGGTAAGGGATAGGGTTAGGGTTAGGGTTAGGGGACCGGGACGGGGATGCTTTAGGGTACAGGTTAGGGTACGACAAAGGTTTAGGGTGAGCGTACATGTTAGGGTACGGGTTAGTGATAGCCTACGGGTTAGAATTAGGGGACGAGTTTGGATAAAGCTTCGGGTAAGGGTTAGGGTTAAAGTTAGAGTTAGGGGACGGGGACGGGGAAGGGGACGGTTTAGGGTACAGGTTAGTGTACAACAACAGTTTAGGGTGAGCGTACGTGTTAGGGTATGGGATAGTGTTAGCGTACGGATTAGGATTAGGGGACAGGTTAGCGTAAGTTTCGGGTAAGGGTTAGGGTTATGGTTAGGGTTAGGGTTAGGTTTAGGGGACGGGGACGGTTTAGGGTACAGGTTAGGGTACGTCAAAGGTTTAGGGTGAGCGTACGTGTTAGAGTACAGGTTAGTGTTAGCGTAAGGGTTAGGATTAGGGGAGGGGTTAGGCTAAGGCTTCGGGTAAGGGTTAGGGTTAGGGTTAGGTTTAGGGTTAGGGTTAGGTTTAGGGGACAGGAATGGTTCAGGTTCGAGGTTAGGGTACGACAACAGTTTAGGGTGAGCGTACGTGTTAGGGTAGGTGTTATTGTTAGTGTACCGGTTAGGATTAGGGGACGGATTACTGTAAGGCTTCGGGTAAGGGTTAGGGTTAGGGTTAGGGGACGGGGACGGTTTAGGGTACAGGTTAGGGTATGAGAACGGTTTAGGGTGAGCGTACGTGTTAGGGTACAAGTTAGTGTGAGCGTACGGGTTAGGATTAGGGGACGGGTTAGGGTAAGGCTTCGGGTAAGTGTTAGGCTTAGGGTTAGGGAACGGGGACGGTTTAGGGTACAGGTTAGGGTACGACAACGGTTTAGTGTGAGCGTACGTGTTAGGGTACGGGTTAGTGTTAGCATACGGGTTAAGATTAGTGGACGTGTTAGTGTAAGGCTTCGGGTAAGGGTTAGGTTTAGGGTTAGGGTTAGCGTTAGGGATAGGGGACGGGGATGGTGTAGGGTACAGGTCAGTGTACGACAACGGTTTAAGGTGAGCGTACGAGTTAGGGTACGGGTTAGTGTTAGCGTACGGGTTAGGATTAGGGGACGGGTTAGGGTAAGGCTTCCGGTAAGTGTTAGGGTTCGGGTTCGGGTTAGGGTTAGGGGACGGGGACGGGGACCGTTTAGGGTACACGGTGGGTACGACAACGGTTTAGGGTGAGCGTACATCTTATGGTACGGGTTAGTGTTAGCGTACGGGTTAGGATTAGGGGACGGGTTAGGGTAAGGCTTCGGTTAAGGTTTAGGGTTAGGGTTAGGGTTAGGGTTAGGGTTACGAGACGGGGACGGTTTAGGGTAGATTAGTGTACGACAACGGTTTAGGGTGAGCGTACGTGTTAGGGCACGGGTTAGTGTTAGTGTACGAGTTACGATTAGGGGACGTGTTAAGGTAAGGCTTCGGGTAAATGTTAGTGTTAGGGTTAGGCTTAGGGTTAGGGGACCGGGACGGTTTAGGGTACAGGTTAGGGTTAGTGTTAGGATTAGGGTTAAGGTTAGGGGACAGGGACGGTTTAGGGTACAGGTTAGGGTACGACAACGGTTTAGGGTGAGCGTACGTGTTAGGGTATGTGTTAGTGTTAGCGTATGGGTTAGGATTACGTGACGGGTTAGGGTAAGGATTCAGGTAACGGTTAGGGTTAGGGTTACGTTTAGGTTTAGGGTAAGGGGACTGGGATGGTTTAGGGTACAGGTTAGGGTACGACAACGGTTTAGGGTGAGCGAACGTGTTAGGGTACGGGTTAGTTTTAGCGTACGGGTTAGGATTAGGTGACGGTTTAGTGTAAGGCTTCAGGTAAGGTTTAGTGTTAGGGTTAGGGTTAGGGGACCGTGACGGTTTAGGGTACAGGTTAGGGTAACGACAGCGGTTTAGGTTGAGCGTACGTGTTAGGGTACAGGTTAGTGTGAGCGTACGGGTTAGGATTAGGGGACGGGTTAGGGTAAGGCTTCGGGGAAGGTTTAGTGTTAGTGTTAGGTTTAGGGTTAGGGGACTGGGATGGGGATGGTTTAGGGTACAGGTTAGTGTACGACAATGGTTAAGGGTGAGGGTACGTGTTCGGGTACGGGTTAGTGTTAGCGTACGGGTTAGGATTAGGGGACGGTTTAGGGTAAGGCTTCGGGTAAGGGTTAGGTTTAGGGTTAGCGTTAGGTTTACGGGACGGGAACGGTTTAGTGTACAGGTTAGGGTAGGACAACGTTTTAGCGTGAGCGTATGTTGTAGGGTATGGGTTAGTGTTAGCGTACGGTTTAGGATTATTGGACGGGTTAGTGTAAGGCTTCGGGTAAGGGTTAGGGTTAGGTTTAGGTTTAGGGTTAGGGGACGGGGACGGTTAAGGGTACACGTTAGGGTATGACAACGGTTTAGGGTGTGCGTACGTGATAGTGTATGGGTTAGTGTTAGCGTACGGGTTAGGATTAGGGGACGGGTTAGGGTAAGGCTTCGGGTAAGTGTTAGGGTTAGGGTTAGGGTTAGGGGACGGGGACCGTTTAGGATACAGGTTAGGGTACAAAAACGGTTCAGGGTGAGCGTACGTGTTATGGTACGAGTTAGTGTTAGTGTACGGGTTAGTATTAGGGGACGGGTTAGAGTAAGGCTTCGGGTAAATGTTAGGGTTAGGGTTAGGGGATGGGGACGGTTTAGGGTACAGGTTAGGGTACGACAACAGTTTAAGTTGAGCGTACGTGTTAGGGTACCGGTTAGCGTTAGCATACGGGTTACGGTAAGGCTTCGAGTAAAGGTTAGGGTTAGGGTTAGGGTACGGTGACGGTTTAGGGTACATGTTAGGGTACGACAACGTTTTAGGGTGAGCGTACGTGTTAGGGTATGGTTTAGTGTTAGCGAACGTGTTAGGTTTAGGGGACGGTTTAGCGTAAGTCTTCGGGTAAGGGTTAGGGTTAGGTTTAGGGTAAAGCGACGGTTTAAGGTACAGGTTAGGGTACGACAACGGTTTAGGTTGAGCGTATGTGTTAGGGTTCCGCTTAGTGCTAGCGTACGGGTTAGGATTAGGGGACGGGTTAGGGTAACGCTTTGGGTAAGGGTTAGGTTTAGTGTTAGGGTTAGGGGACGGGGATGGGGACGGTTTAGGGTACAGGTTAGGGTACGACGACGGTTTAGTGTGAGCGTAAGTGTTAGGGTATAGCTTAGAGTTAGCGTACGGGTTAGCATTAGGGGACGGGTTAGGGTAAGGCTTCGGGTAAGGGTTAGCCTTACGGTTAGGGTTAGGGTTAGGGTTAGGGGATGGGGACTGTTCAGGGTACAGGTTAGAGTACGACAACGGTTTAGGGTGAGCGTACGTGTTAGGGTAGGGGTTAGTGTTAGCGTACGGGTTAGGATTGGGGACGCGTTAGGGTAAGGCTTCTGGTAATGGTTAGGGTTAGGGTTAGGGTTAGGGGATGGGGACGGGGACGGTTTAGGGTACACGTTAGGGTACGACAACGGTTTAGGGTGAGCGAACGTGTTAGGGTACGGGTTCGTGTTAGCGTACGGGTTAGGATTAGGGGACAGGTTAGGGTAAGACTTCGGGTAAGTGTTAGGATTAGGGTTAGGGTTAGTGTTAGGGTTAGGATAGGGGACAGGAATGGTTTAGGGTAGAGGGTAGGGTACGACAATAGTTTAGGGTGAGCGTACGTGTTAGGGTAGGTGTTAGTGTTAGCGTACCGCTTAGGATTAGGCGACGGATTAGTGTAAGGCTTTGGGTAAGTGTTAGGGTTAGGGTACGGGGACGGTTTAGGGTACAGGTTAGGGTACGACAACGGTTTAGTGTGAACGTACATGTTAGGGTACGGGTTAGTGTTAGCGTACGGGTTAGGATTAGTGGATGTGTTAGTGTAAGGCTTCAGGTAATGGTTAGGTTTAGGGTTAGGGTTAGGGTTAGGGATAGGGGACGGGGACGGTGTAGGGTACAGGTTAGGGTACGACAACGGTTTAGGGTGAACATACGAGTTAGGGTACGGGTTAGTGTTAGCGTACGGGTTAGGTTTAGGGGACAGGTTAGGGTAAGACTTCGGGTAAGGGTTAGGGTTAGGGTTAGGGTTAGGGTTAGGGCATGGCCACGGTTTAGGGTACAGATTAGGGTACTACAACCATTTAGGGTGAGCGTACGTGTTAGGGTACGGGTTAGTGTTAGCGTACGGTTTAGGATTAGGGGACGGGTTAGCGTAAGGCTTCAGGTAAGGGTTAGGGTTAAGGTTAGGGTTAGGGTTAGGGGACGGTGACGGGGACGGTTTAGGGTACAGGTTAGGGTACGACAACGGTTTAGGGTGAGCGTACGTGTTAAGGTATGGGTTAGTGTTAGCGTACGGGTTAGGGTTAGGGGACGGGTTAGGGTAAGGCTTCGGGTAAGGGTTAGGGTTAGGGTTAGGATTAGGGTTAGGGGACGGGGACGGGGACGGTTTAGGGTACAGGTTAGGGTACGACAAAGGTTTAGTATGAGCGTACGTTTTAGGGTACGGTTTAGCGTTAGCGTACGTGTTAGGATTAGGTGACAGGTTAGTGTAAGGATTCGGGTAAGGGTTTGGGTTAGGTTTAGGGTTAGGGTTAGGGGATGGGGACGGTTTAGGGTCCAGGTTAGTGTACGTCAACGGTTTAGGGTGAGCGTACGTGTTAGGGTACGTGTTAGTGTTACCGTTCAGGATAAGATTATGGGACGGGTTAGGGTAAGGCTTCGGGTAAGAGTTAGGGTAGGGTTAGGGTTAGGGTTAGGGTTAGGGGACGGGGACTGTTTAGGGTACAGTTTAGGGTATGACAAAGGTTTAGGGTGAGTGTACGTGTTAGGGTATGGGTTAGTGTTAGTGTACGGGTTAGGATTAGGTGATGGGTTAGGGTAAGGGTTAGGTTTAGGGGTAGGGTTACGGTTAGGTGACGGGGACGGTTTAGGTTACAGGTTAGGGTACGGCAACTGTTTAGTGTGAGCGTACGTCTTAGGGTATGTGTTAGTGTTAGCGTATGGGTTAGTATTAGGGGACGGGTTAGGGTAAGGCCTCGGGTAAGCGTTAGGGTTAGGGGACGGGGACGGTTTAGGGTATAGGTTATGGTACGACAACGGATTAGGGTGAGCATACGTGTTAGGGTACGGGTTAGTGTTAGTGTACGGGATAGGATTAGGGGACGGGTTAGGGTAAGGTTTCGGGTAAGGGTTAGGTTTAGGGTTATTGTTATGGTTAGGGTTATGGGACGGGGACGGTTTAGGGTACAGGGTAGAGTAAAACAACGATTTAGGGTGAGCGTACGTATTAGGGAACGGGTTAGTGTTAGCGTACGGGTTAGGAATTGGGGGGAGTTAGGGTAAGGCTTCGGGTAAGGGTTAGGGTTAGGGTTAGGGTTAGGGGACCGGGACGGTTTAGGGTACAGGTTAGGGTTAGGGTTAGGGTTAGGGTTAGGGGACAGGGACGGTTTAGGGTACAGTTTAGGGTACCACAAAGGTTTAGGGTGAGCGTACATGTTAGGGTACGGGTTAGTGTTAGCGTACGGGTTAGTAGTAGGGGACGGGTTAGGGTAAGGCTTCAGGTAACGGTTAGTGTTAGGGTTACGTTTTGGGTTAGGGTTAGGGGACGGGGATGGTTTAGGGTACAGGTTAGTGTATGACAACAGTTTAGGGTGAGCGTACGTGATAGCATATGAGTTAGGATTGGTTACGGGTTAGGGGAAGGCTTCGGGTGAGGGTTAGGGTTAGGGTTAGGGTAAGGGTTAGGGGACGGTTACGGTTTAGGGTACAGGTTAGGGTACGACAACGGTTTAGGGTAAGCGTACGTGTTAGGGTATGGGTTAGTGTTAGCGTACGGGTTAGGATTAGGGGACGGGTTAGGGTAAGGCTTCGGTTAAGGGTTAGGGTTAGGGTTAGGGTTAGGGTTCGGGTTAGGGCACGGGGACTGGGACGGTTTAGGGTACAGGTTAGGGTACGACAACGGTTTAGAGTTAGGGTACGTGTTAGGGCATGGGTTAGTGTTAGCGTACGGGTTAGGATTAGGAGACGGTTTAGGGTAAGGCTTCGGGTAAGGGTTCGGGTTACGGTTAGGGTTAGGGTTAGGGTTAGGGGACGGGGACGGTTTAGGGTACAGGTTAGGGTACGACAATGATTTAGGGTGAGTGTACGTGTTAGGGTACGGGTTAGTGTTAGGGTACGGGTTAGGATTAGGGGCTGGTTTAGGGTAAGGCTTTGGGTAAGGCTTAGGGTTAGGGTTAGGGTTAGGGTTAGGTTTAGGGGACGGTTTAGGTTACAGTTTACGGTACGACAACGGTTTAGGGTGAGCTTAGGTTTTAGCGTATGGGTTAGTGTTAGCGTACGGTTTAGGATTAAGCGAAGGGTTAGAGTAAGGCTTCGGATAAGGGTTAGGGTTAGGGTTAGGGTTAGGGGCCGGGAACGGTATAAGATACAGGTTAGTGTACGACAACGGTTTAGGGTGAGCGTACGTGTTAGGGTACGGGTTAGTGTTAGCGTACAGGTCAGGATTAGGGGACGGGTTAGTTTAAGGCTTCGGGTAAGGGTTAGGCTTAGGGTTAGGGTTAGGGTTAGGGGACGGTTTACGGTACAGGTTAGGGTACGACAAAGGTTTAGGGTGAGTGTATGTGTTAGGGTACGGGTTAGTGTTAGCTTACGGGTTAGGATTAGGGGACGGGTTAGGGTAAGGCTTCAGGTAAGGGTTAGGGTTAGGGTTAGGGTTAGGGTTAGGGTTAGGGGCCGGGAACGGTATAGGATACAGGTTAGTGTACGACAACGGTTTAGGGTGAGCGTACGTGTTAGGGTACGGGTTAGTGTTAGCGTACAGTTTAGGATTAGGGGACGGCTTAGGGTAAGGCTTCGGATAAGGGTTTGGGTTAGGGTTAGGGTTAGGGTTAGGAGCCGGGGAAGATTTAGGTTACAGGTTAGGGTACGTCAATGGTTTAGCGTGATCGTACGTGTTAGGGTATGGTTTAGTATTAGCGTACGGGTCAGGATTAGGGGACGGCTTAGGTTAAGGCTTCGGGTAAGGTTTAGTGTTAGGGTTAGGGTTAGGATTAGGGTTAGGGTACAGGGATGGTTTACGGTACAGTTTAGTGTACGACCACGGTTTAGGCTGAACGTACGTGTTAGGGTACGTGTTAGTGTTAGCGTACGGGTTAGGATTAGGGGACGGGTTAGGGTAAGGCTTCCGATAAGGGATAGGGTTAGGGTTAGGGGACGGGGACGGTTTAGGGTACAGTTTAGAGTATGACCACGTTTTAGGGTGAGCGTACGTGTTAGGGTATGGGTTACTGTTAGCGTACGGGTTAGGATTAGGGAACGGGTTAGGGAAAGGCTTCAGGTTAGGGTTAGGGTTAGGGTTAGGGTTTGGGTTAGGTTTAGGGGTCAATTTAGGGTACAGTTTAGGGTACGACAACTGTTTAGTGTGAGCGTACATTTTAGGGTATGTGTTAGTGTTAGCGTCTGGGTTAGGATTAGGGGACGGGTTAGGGTAAGGCTTCGGGTAAGCGTTAGGTTTAGGGTTAGGGTTAGAGTTAGGGGACAGGTACGGTATAGGGTACAGTTTAGGGCACGACAATGGTTTAGGGTGAGTGTACGTGGTAGGGTACGGGTTAGTGTTAGCGTACGGTTTAGGATTAGGGGACATATTAGTGTAAGGCTTCGGGTACGAGTTAGGGTTAGGGTTAGGGGACGGGGACGGTTTAGGGTACAGGTTAGGGTACGACAACGATTTAGGGTGACCGTACATGTTAAGGTATGTGTTAGTGTTAGCGTATGGGTTAGGATTAGGGGACGGATTAGGGTAAGGTTTCGGGTAAGTGTTAGTGTTAGGATTAGGGATAGGTTTAGTGTTAGGGGACGGGGACAGTTTGGGCTACAGGTTAGGGTACGACAATGGTTTAGGGTGAGCGTACATGTTAGGGTATGGGTTAGTGTTAGAGTACGGGTTAGGATTAAGGGACGGTTTAGGATAAGGCTTCGGGTAAGAGTTAGCGTTAGGGTTAGGGTTAGGGTTAGGTTTAGGGTTAGGGTTAGGGGATGGGGATGGTTTAGGGTACAGGTTAGGGTACGACAACGGTTTAGTGTGAGCGTACGTGTTAGGGTACGGGTTAGTGTTAGCGTACGGGTTAGATTAGGGGACGGGTTAGGGGAAGGCTTCGGGTAAGGGTTAGGGTTAGGGTTAGTGTTAGGGTTAGGGTTAGGGGACGGTTTAGGGTACCGGTTAGGGTATGACAACGGTTTAGTGTGAGCGTACATGTTAGGGCATGGGTTAGTGTTAGCGTACGAGTTAGGATTAGGGGACAGGTTAGGGTAAGGCTTCGGGTAAGGGTTAGGGTTAGGGTTAGGGTTAAGGTTAGGGGTTGGAGACGGTATAGGGTACAGTTTAGGGTACGACAACGGTTTAGGGTGAGCGTACGTGTTAGGGTAGGGGTTAGTGTTAGCGTACGGTTTAGGATTAGGGGACGTGTTAGGGTAAGGCTTCGGGTAAGAATTAGGGTTATGGTTAGGGGACGGGGACGGATTAGGGTACAGGTTAGGGTACGACAACGGTTTAGGGTGAGCGTACATGTTAGGGTACGTGTTAGTGTTAGCGTACGGGTCAGGATTATGGGACGGGTTAGGGTAAGGCTTTGGGTAAGGGTTAGTTTTAGGGTTAGGGTTATGGTTAGTGTTACGGGAGGGGGACGGTTTGGGATACAGGTTAGCGTACGACCACGGTTCAGGGTGAGCGTACATGTTAGGGTACGGGTTAGTGTTAGCGTATGGGTTAGGAATAGGGGACGGGTCATGGTAAGGCTTCGGATAAGGGTTAGTGTTAGGGTTAGGGTTAGGGTTAGGGGACAGGGACTGTTTAGGTTACAGGTTAGGGTACGACAACGGTTTAGCGTGAGCATACATGTTAGGGTATATTTGAGTGTTAGCGTACGGGTCAGGATTAGGGGACGGGTTTGTTTAAGGCTTCAGGTAAGTGTTACGGTTAGGGTTAGGGTTAGAGTTAGGGTTAGGGGACGGGGACGGTTTAGGGTACAGGTTAGGGTACGACAACGGTTTAGGGTGAACGTACGTGTTAGGGTACGGGTTAGGGTTAGTGTATGGGTTAGGATTAGGGGACGGGTTAGGGTAAGCCTTCATTTCAGTGTTAGTATTAGGGTTAGGGTTAGGGTTAGGGTTAGTGTTAGGGTTAGGGTACGGGAATGGTTTAGGGTACAGGTTAGTGTACAACAATGGTTTAGGCTGAGCGTACATATTAGGGTACGGGTTACTTTTAGCGTACGGGTTAGGATTAGGGGACGGGTTAGGGTAAGGATTCGGGTAAGGTTTAGGGTTAGGGTTAGGGTTAGGGTTAGGGGACGGGGTTGGTTTAGGGTACAGGTTAGTGTACGAAAATGGTTTAGGCTGAGCGTACATATTAGGGTACGGGTTAGTGTTAGCGTACGGGTTAGGATTAGGGGACGGGTTAGGGTAAGGCTTCGAGTAAGGGTTAGGGTTAGGGTTAGGGTTAGGGTTAGGGGACGGTTTAGGGTACAGTTTAGGGTACGACAATGGTTTATGGTGAGCGTAGGTTTTAGGGTATGTGTTAGTGTTAACGTACGGGTTAGGATTAAGGAACGGGTTAGGGTAAGGCTTCGGTTAAGGGTTAAGTTTAGGTTTAGGGTTAAGGTTAAGGTTAGGGTACGGGGACGGTTTAGGTGACAGGTTAGGGTACGACAACGGTTTAGCGTGAGCGTACATGTTAGCGTACGGGTCAGGATTAGGGGACCGTTTTGGTTAAGGGTTCGGGTAAGTGTTAGGCTTAGGGTTAGGGGACGGTTAAGGGTACAGGTTAGGGTACGACAAAGGTTTAGGGTAAGCGTATGTGTTAGGGTACGGGTTATTGTCAGCTTACGGGTCAGGATTAGGGGACGGGTTAGGGTAAGGCTTCGGATAAGGGTAAGGGTTAGGGTTAGGGTTAGGATTAGGGTTAGGGTACGGGGATGGTTTATGGTACAGTTTAGTGTACGACAATGGTTTAGGGTGAACGTACGTGTTAGGGTAGGTGTTAGTGTTAGCGTACGGGTTAGGATTATGTGACAGATTAATGTAAGGTTTCGGGTAAGGGTTAGGGTTAGGGCTAGGGTTAGGGTTAGGGTTAGGGGACGGTGATGGTTTAGCATAAAGGGTAGGGTACGAAAACGGTTTAGGGTGAGCGTACGTGTTAGGGTACAGGTTAGTGTTAGCGTACGGGTTACTATTAGGGGACGGTTTAGGGTAAGGCTTCGGGTAAGGTTTAGGGTTAGGGTTAGGACTAGGGTTTGGGTTAGGTGATGGGGAAGGTTTAGGGTACAGGTTAGGGTACGACAACTGTTTAGGGTGAGCGTACGTGTTAGGGTACGGGTTAGGGTTAGTGTACGGGTTAGGATTAGGGGACGGATTAGGGTAAGCCTTCGTTTAAGGGTTAGGGTTAGGGTTAGGGTTAGGGTTAGGGGACGGGGATGGTTTAGGCTACAGATTAGGGTACGCCAACAGTTTAGGGTGAGCGTACGTGTTAGGGTATGGGTTAGTGTTATCGTACTGGTTAGGATTAGGGGACGGGTTAGGGTAAGCCTTCGTTTAAGGGTTAGGGTTAGGGTTAAGGTTAGGGGATGGGGATGATTTAGGGTACAGGTCTGTGCACAACAATGGTTTAGGATGAGCGTACGCATTAGGGTACAAGTTAGTGTTAGCATACGTGTTAACATTACGGGACGGTTTATGGTAAGGCTTCGGGTAAGGTTTACGGTTAGGGTTAGGGTTAGGGTTAGGGTACGGGGACGGTTTAGGGTACTGGTTAGGGTACGAAAATTGTTGAGGGTTAGCGTACCTGTTAGGGTATGGGTTAGTGTTAGCGTACAGGTTAGGATTAGGGGATGGGTTAGGGTAAGGCTTCGGGTAAGGGTTAGGGTTAAGGTTGGGTTAGGGTTAGGGTTAGGGGACGGGGACGGTTTAGGGTACAGGTTAGGGTACGACAACGTTTTCAGGTGAGCGTACATGTTAGGGTACGGATTAGTTTTAGCGTACGGGTTAGGATTGGGGACGGGTTAGGGTAAGGTTTCGGGTAAGTGTTAGGGTTAGGGTTAGGGTTCGTGTTAATTTAGGGTTAGGGGACGGGGACCGTTTAGGGTACAGCTTAGCGTACGACAACAGTTTAGGGTGAGCGTACGTGTTACGTTAAGGGTTAGTGTTAGCGTACGATTTAGGATTAGGGGACGGGTTAGGGTAAGGCTTCGGGTAAGGGTTAGGTTTAGGGTTAGGGTTAGAGGACGGAGACGGTTTAGGGTACAGGTTAGTGTACGACAAGGTTTTAGGGTGAGCTTACGTGTTAGGATACGGGTTAGGGTTAGCGTACGGGTTAGGATTAGGGGACGGGTTAGGGTAGTGCTTCGGGTAAGTGTTAGGGTTAGGGTTAGGGTTAGGGTTAGGGGACGGGGACGGTTTAGGGTACAGGTTAGGGTACGACAACAGTTTAGTGTGAACGTACGTTTTAGGGTATGGGTTAAAGTTAGAGTACGGGTTAGGATTAAGGGAAGGGATAGAGTAAGGCTTCGGGTAAGGATTAGGGTTAGTGTTAGGGTTAGGGGACTGGGACACGGATGTTTTAGGGTACAGGTTAGGGTACAACAACGGTTTAGGTTGAGCGTACGTGTTAGGGTACGGGTTAGTGTTAACGTACGGGTTAGGATTAAGGGACGGGTTAGGGTAAGGTTTCGGGTAAGGGTTAGCGTTAGGGTTAGGGTTAGGGTTACGGGATGGGGACAGTTTAGGGTACAGGTTAGGGTACAACCACGGTTTAGGGTGAGAGTACATGTTAGTGTACAGGTTAGTGTTAGCGTACGGGTTAGGATTAGGGGACGGGTTAGGGTAAGGCTTCTGGTAAGTGTTAGGGTAAGGGTTACGGTTAGGGTTAGGGGACGGGGACGGTTTAGGGTACAGGTTAGGGTACGACAACGGTTTAGGGTGAACGTACGTGTTAGGGTACGGGTTAGTGTTAGCGTACGGGTTAGGATTATGGGTCAGGTTAGGGTAAGGCTTCGGGTAAGGGTTGGGGTTAGGGTTAGGGTTATTGTTAGGGGACCGGGATGGTTTAGGGTAGAGTTTAGGGTACGACAACGGTTTAGGGTGAGCGTACCTGTTAGGTACTGGTTAGTGTTAGCGTAAGTGTTAGGATTACTGGACGGGTTAGGGTAAGGCTTCGGGTAAGGGTTAGGTTTAGGGTTAGGGTTAGGGTTAGGGGACTGGGACAGGGATGGTTTAGGGTAAAGTTTACGGTACGACAATGGATTAGGGTGAGCATACGTGTTAGGGTACGGGTTAGTGTTAGGGTACGGGTTAGGATTAGGGGACGGGTTAGGGTAAAGCTTCGGGTAAGGGTTAGGATTACAGTTAAGGGACAGGGAGGGTTTAGGGTACAGGTTAGGGTATAACAACGTTTTAGTGTCAGCGTATGTGTTAGGGTACGGGTTAGTGTTAGCGTACGGGTTAGGATTAGGGGACGGGTTAGCGTAACGTTTCGGGTAAGTGTTAGGGTTAGGGGACGGGGACAGGGACGGTTTAGGGTACAGGTTAGGGTTCACCAACGGTTTAGGGTGAGCGTACATGTTAGGGTACGGGTTAGTGTTAGCGCATGGGTTAGGATTAGGGGACGGGTTAGTGTAAGGCTTCGGGTAAGGTTTAAGGTTAGGGTTAGGGTTAGGGTTAGGGGACGTGGCGGTTTAGGTTACAGGTTAGGGTACGACAACGGTTTAGGGTGAGGGTACGTGTTAGGGTATTGGTCAGTGTTAGCGTACGGGTTAGGAATAAGGGACGGATTAGAGTAAGGCTTCGGGTAACGGTTAGGGTTAGGGTTACGGTTAGGTTTAGGGGAAGGGGACGGGGATGGTTTAGGGTACAGGTTAGGGTTCACCAACGGTTTAGGGTGAGCGTACGTGTTAGGGTATGGGTTAGTGTTAGTGTACGGGTTAGGATTAGGGGACGTGTTAGGGTAAGGCTTCGAGTAAGGGTCAGGGTTAGGATTAGGGGACGGGGACGGGGACAGTTTAGAGTACAGGTTAGGATTCGCCAATGGTTTAGGGTGAGCGTACATGTTAGGGTACGGGTTAGTGTTAGCGCACGGGTTAGGATTAGGGGACGGGTTAGTGTAAGGCTTCGGGTAAGGGTTAAGGGTAGGGTTAGGGTTAGGGTTAGGGGACGGGGACGGTTTAGGTTACCAGTTAGGGTACGACAACGGTTTAGGGTGAGCGTACGTTTTAGGGTATGGGTTAGTGTTAGCGTACGGGTTAGGATTAAAGGAAGGATTAGAGTAAGGCTTCGGGTAAGGATTAGGGTTAGGGTTTGGGTTAGGGGACTGGGGCATGGATGGTTTAGGGTACAGGTTAGGGTACAAAAACGGTTTAGGGTGAGCGTACGTGTTAGGGTACGGGTTAGTGTTAGCGTACGGGTTAGGATTAGGGGACGGGTTAGGGTAAGGTTTCGGGTAAGGGTTATCGTTAGGGTTAGGGTTAGGTTTAGGGTTACTGGATGGGGACGGTTTAGGGTACAGCTTAGGGTACGACCACGGTTTAGGGTGAGAGTACATGTTAGGGTACAGGTTAGTGTTAGCGTACGTGTTACGATTAGAGGACGGTTTAGGGTAAGGCTTTGGGTAAGAGTTAGGGTTAGGGTTTGGGGATGGGGACGGTTTAGGGTACAGGTTAGGGTACGACAACGGTTTAAGCTGAGCGTACGTGTTAGGATACGGGTTAGTGTTAGCGTATGATTAGGGGATGGATAAGGGTAAGGCTTCGGGTAAGGGTTAGGTTGAGACATAAGGCTGGACACTTCGGGCTGATGGCATTGGTGAGGTTCGATGAGCAAATGCAGACCCTTTGTAGTCATACTGCATGGTACCCATTCCATGGGTCCGAACTCTCCATGTTTAAGGGATTCTTCCTTCAGCTAAAACATGCATGGGAAACCCAGAGTACGTTCCACCGTGTCATTGGGAAACGTTTTCAAATGCATCTCAGTTTTCGTCCCCTGGTACTCGGGTTCACCATTCCAGACGCTTTACTAACACTCTCCCCACTTGGAGAGTCAGTGCCTTTAACCTCCTGTTTGGCACACTTTGCAATTTCTGCGCAACATGAACAGGAATTTGGAGATCCAATGAGAGACTAGCTGTAGGTGTCTGCACGGGCAAATGGAACGCTTATTTCCCACCAGGAAGAGGAATTAACCAAAGGCTCAGCGTGCCCTGCCGGAAACAGATTAGGGCCTGAAGCAATCCTGCGGTTTTGCGGTCAGCTCACAAGAAAGCGACTTGAAGAAAAGAGCTCAAGGGCACTGTAATCCACAAACCTGCAGAGTTATGAATGATAGCTATCGTCCAAAATATATTCAAGTAAGTCTGTGTAGAGGGCTTTAAAGCGGTGCAGAATTTCAGGAAAACGATTTCAGGGGGTAGACTGGAATTGCACTTAAAGCATAGGAAAAGAGGCAGAATGTCGACAATGATGCACTTGGCCAAAAAGAGCATATGGGTTTTTTCCTGAATATATTCAGGAAAAAACGCATACGCACTTTTTCGCCAACCAAGCAAGCGTTTAAAGGAAAACTGCACTACAATGAAGTCTCACTGCCCCCCGGTCAAAAGGGCCATGTGAAAAAAGTGTAAAAGAAGGCATCATTGAAGACTAATACAGAATACCAAGTCCTGGTCGTTGGTAGAATAACCAGCAGGGTATAGGATTTAGGAACTACTGGAGGTATATCCTCGGTGGCTTCACTGACTCTAATGACATCCGTTACCTTGACTGCTGCAGCCCATGGGGCTGTCAAAGTCAGGCCAATCCCAGGATATGGAGCTCACCCAGGCAGGTACCCCACCCCCACCCCAGCCCACAGGGCCCTCGTGTTCAGGCCCCTCCCAGGATATGGTGTTCTCTGGGCAGGTCACCTGCAGCCCATGGGGCTCTCGTTGTCACGTCCCTCCCAGGATACAGAGCTACCCTTGCATGTTCCGTGGCAAGTCTGGGCAAACAGGAACCGTGCACATAGCGCACATTGCAAAGCACTCCCAGCTCACCTGTCGCTCAGGTCTGACACAGAGCACCTCAGAGCAGTACTTGAACTAACAAACAGCAGCTCCAAAAGGTCTGTGATCTTGGGGATCACTCTGTGCGGCCTCCCTCCACCTGGTCTTCCAGAGACTTCCACTGCACCCGGGGCACCATGACTCTGTCTCCACCCACCACCCTCCCCTCCTCTCCCTGACTCCTGGGTTCCTCTCATTAGGAGAGGGTTTTCTTGAAGTTGTCTCCCACTCATGGGCCAGATAAAATGATTAGAAAACAAGCCAGAACTACAGCCCCTTGTCTATCCTGACTCTCAAGAGCCCACACCTGTTCCTTGGACCTGGCCGATTCAGCAAGTTCCATTTTCGGCAACTGTGAGACCCTGAGGGGTGATGATTGGCTGACCTGGGCAGCCTGACCGTGCCGGCCAGACCTCCCCAGGTGTGCCTGGGTTGAGATCGATATAAACACCGCTCCAGGCAGCAAGAGCCCCTGCAGCTGTGCCTGACGCCATTTTCTCTGCCCTGTCAACAGTCTCGGGGCTGGGCTGGTGGGAGGGAGTGAGAGGCCACGGCTTTGTGGGTGGCCCAGTGTGAGTGGGGCTCTGCTGGACTTTCTGCAGCAGTTGCCAAGATGCCACCTGCTAAGGAAGAGGATGTGTCACCCATACCTGCCGCTGGAATTTCTTCCTGGGGAGAGGTGAGGAAGGAAGAAAGCAGTGGGGGCCAGGACAGGAGGGGTATCTCAGGCAGGGAAATGGAAAGCTTCCAGAAGAGCACCCAGGGCCACGACCTTCCTGGATGGCCTGCAGGCATCAAGTCGGCCGGCATGCTGTCGCTCATGTGGCTCCATGGCCCTTCCTCTAGGCTTTCAAGTCCTTGTACATATTCAGGTGTTTTACCTGGGAAGGGTGGGAACATTTCAGCAGCAGCTGGCCTGGGGCTCGGCCCACGTTTACTCACAGATGCCTCGGCATGGTCCCCCAGCTTTGCAATGAGGACGCTTGTTGCGTGGGGCCTGCTGGCTGAATGGGAGATGATTCCCCACCACTGACCAACTTCAGAATTGTTTACAACTGGAGCAAGTGACTTGATAGGGTTTTCCTCTGTGTAGCTGGTGGGTTCTGTTTTTCTTTCTCTTTTTTTCGTTTTTGGTTCAAGGTAGATTTTATTCTTCTCCTCTGTATTTACAGATATATGCATGGAAATAATTTATTCATATAAATACATGTATGTGAAGGGAAGAATATTTTTTCTGTTTTACTTTTTTTAATTTTATTTTTTTTAATTTTGAATTTTATTTTATTTTTTATACAGCAGGTTCTTTTTGGTTATCTGTTTTATACATATAAATGTATACATGCCAATCCCAATCTCTCAACACCTCCCACCACCATCCCCCCAACAGCTTTCCCCCCTTGGTGTCCATACGTTCGTTGTCTACATCTGTTGCTCTATTTCTGCCTTGCAAAACGGTTCATCTGTACAATTTTTCTAGGTTCCACATATATGCATTAATATACAAGATTTGTTTTGTTTTTCTCTTTCTGACTTACTTCACTGTGTATGACAGTCTCTAGATTCATCAACGTCTCTACAGGTGACCCAATTTCATTCCTTTTTATGGCTTAGTAATATTCCATTTTATATATGTACCACATCTTTATGCATTCGTCTGTCTGTGGGCATTTAGGTTGCTTCCATTACCTGGATATTGTAAATAGTGATGCAATGAACATTGCGCTGAATGTTGTTTTTTAATTTATGGTTTTGTCTGGGTATATGACCAGTAGTGGGATTGCTGTATCATATGGTAATTCTATTGTTAGTTTTATAAGCAACTCCATAATGTTCTCCACAGTGACTGTATCAATTTACATTCCCAACAATACTGGAAGAGGGTTCCATATCTCCACACCCTTTCCAGCATTTGTTGTTTGTAGATTTTTCTGATGATGCCCATTCTAACCAGTGTGAGGTGATACACCATGGATGAGTCTATTTCGTTGAGCAAGGAGTAGGTCTTGTCTATTACATTTTTGGCTTATGGAAAGGTATCTGTGCTAATTTCAATCTCTGGTTTTATACAGCACCCCAACTCAACTTTCCCCTTAAGCAAGCATAAGTTTTTTATCTAAATGTGAGACTCTGTTCGGTTTTGTAATCCAGTTCATGTGGAGCCAAGTTTACACTCCCCCTATTAGTGATATCTTATGATAACTATCTTTCTCTGTGTGACATATTTCTCTTAGAATCATCGTGCTTAAATCCACTCAATTTGCTGCTACAGGCCTGATGACATTGATCTCATTGCTGAGTGATATTCCATTGTACATAAGTAGCACAACTTCTTTATCTATTTTTTTTCTTTCTGGGATATTTAATGTGCACAGGACTAAAGGTTCTTGTAAACACAGCAGCCCTAAATTTTGTGTTGGCTGTGTCTTGTTGATTTTAATATTCCTAAGCTATAGGGCCATAAGTGGAAGTGACCTAGGCTCTGTAGCTTTGTTTTTTAGATGTTTCAGGATACATCATAAACATCTCCAGAGTGTCTGTCGGCAATTGACATCCCACCCATCAGCATAACAAGGCTCCCTGTTCTCCATGGCCTGTCCTGTGTTTCTTGTTTTTACACTTTTTTCAGATGGCCATTTTGACGAATGGGAAAAGAGACTTCATTGTAGTGCAGATTTCCATTGCTCGAGTGCTTGGTTGACAAAAAAGAGCGTATGCGTTTTTTCCTGAATGTATTCAGGAAAAAATGTATATGCACTTTTTGTCCAAGTGCATCACTGTCAAAGATCTGCTGCTTTTCATATGCTTTAAATGCAATTCAAATCTACCTCCTGAAATCTGATTCCTGCAATTCTGCCTCGTTTTCAAGTCCTCTTTGCAGCCTTACTTCAATATATTTTTGACAATAGCTGTCATTTATAACTCTGCAGGTTTGAGAATTACAGTGCCCCTGATTTCCTTTCTTAACTCGCTTCCTTGTGAGCTGGCCACAAAACCGCAGGTTTGCTTCAGGCTGTAATCTGGTTCCGGCATGGCATGCTCAGCGTTTGGTTAATTCCTCTTCCTGGTGGGAAATGAGAGTTAAATGTGCCCGTCCAGACACCTGCCTCATTCCCAGCCCCTTGGTGATGTGTGTCCTCTGGTTCGAGACCACATGTGCTGGGTTCCTCACCTTTCAATGATGTGGCCCCAATGGTGTGAGGAAACACCTGCCTGGTTCCCATCCCCTTGGTGATGTGGGCCCTCTGGTGAGAGTCTGACACTGGCTGCGTTCCTCACCCTTCTGTGTGGTGGGCCCTCTGCTCTTAGGTAAATCCTGCCTGGCTTGCTCCCATTGCCTTGGAGACGTAGGCCCTCTGGTGGCAGTTGGAGCCTGCTGGGAGCCTCCTCTCCTCAGTGATGAGTGCCCTCTGGTGTCAGGTTCTAACTGCTGTGCTCCCCACGTTTTCTGATGTGAGCCCAGTGATGCCAGGACACTCCTGCCAGGTTCCCATCCCCATTGGGATGTGGGCCTTCTGCTCTGAGGTCCCAACGCCTGGGTTCCTTACAGTTTCATGGTGTTGGCTCTGTGATGTTAGTTCAATCAGGCCTAGATCCCATAGCCCCTGTGTTCTGGGCCGCCTGCTGCAAGGTTCCAACTGCTGGATTCCTCACCTTTTTTATTCTTTGTGCCCTGTGTTGTGAGGCTCCTCCTGCCTTCCTCACTCCCCCCATTGGTGATGTAGGTCCTGTGGTTTGAGGCTACATGTGCCGGTTTCCTCACCTTTTATTGATGTGGCCCCACTGGTGTGAGGACACTCCTGCCTGGTTCCCATCCCCTTGGTGATGTGGGCCCTCTGGTGAGAGTCTGATCCTGGCTGGATACCTCACACTTCTGGGAGGTGGGCTCTCTGCTGTGAGGTCACTCGTGCCTGGATGGCACACGTCGCCTTGGCCAAGTGGGCCCTCTGGTTGCAGTTGGAGCGGGATGGGAGCCTCCTCCCCTCGGTGATGAGGGCCCTCTGGCATCAGGCCCTAACTGCTGGGCTCCCCACATTTTCTGATGTGTGCCCACTGGTGCGATGACACTCCTGCCAGTTTCCCATCCCCATGGGGATGTGGGCCTTCTGCTCTGAGGTCCAAATGGCTGGGTTGCTCACAGTATCATGATGTGGGCCCTCTGCTGTGAGTTCACTGCGGCCTAGATCTCATAGACTGGGTGCCCTGGGCCGCCTGCTGGGAGCTTCCAATTACTGGATTCCTCACCTTTTTATTCTATGGGCCCTGTGTTGTAAGGCTACTCCTGCCTACCTCACTCCGAGTCCCTTGGAGATGTGGGTCCTCTGCTTTGAGGCCACATGTGTTGGGTTCCTCACCTTTCTATGATGTGGCCACATTGGTGTTAGGACACTCCTGCGTGGTTCCGATCCCCTTGGTGATGTGGGCCCTCTGGTGAGAGTCTTATCCTGGTTGGTTTCCTCACCCTTCTGTTAGGTAGGCCCTGTGCTGTGAGGTCACTCCTGCCTGACTGGCACACGTCACCTTGGCGACGTGGGCCCTCAATTGTGTGTTGGTGCCTGCTGGGAGTCTCCTTCCCTCGGTAATGAGGGCTCTCTGGCGTCAGGCCCTAACTCCTGGGCTCTCAAAATTTTCTGATATGTGCCCTGTGGTGCGAGTACACTCCTGTCAGGTTCCCAAGCCCATGGGAATGTGGGCCTTCTGCTGTGAGGTCCCAACGTCTGGATTTCTCACAGTTTCATGATGAGGGCCCTCTGGTGTGAGTTCAATCACCCTGGATCCCATAGCCTCGCTACTCCAGGCCGCCTGCTGGGAGGTTCCAACTGCGGGATTCCTCACCTTTTTTATTCTATGGGCCCTCTGTTTTGAGGCTCCTCCTGCCTGCCTCATTCCCAGCCCCTTGTTTATGTGTGTCCTCTGATTAGAGGCCACGTGTGCTGGGTCCCTCACCTTTCGATGATGTGGCCCCACTGGTGTGAGGATACTTGTGCCTGGTTCCCATCCCCTTGGTGATATGAGCCCTCTGGTGAGAGTCTGATCCTGGCTGGGTTCCTCACCCTTCTGTGAGGTGGGCCCTCTGCTGTGAGGTAACTCCTGCCTGGCTTCCCATTGCCTTGGTGACATCGGCCCTCTGGTGGCAGTTGGAACCTACTGGGAGCCTCCTCCCCTCGGTGATGAGGGCCCTCTGGCGTGAGGCCATCACTGCTGGGCTCCCCATGTTATCTGATGTGAGCCCAGTGATAACAGGACACTCCTGTAAGTTTCCCATCCCCATGGGGATGTGGGCCTTCTGCTCTGTGGTTCCAACGTCTGGGTTGCTCACAGTTCCATGATATAGGCTCTCTGGTGTTAGTTCACTCAGGCCAGGATCCCATAGTCTCTGTGCTCTGGGCCGCCTGCTGCGAGGTTCCAACTGCTGGATACCTCACCTTTTTTATTCTTTGGGCCCTGTGTTGTGAGGCTCCTCCTGCCTGCCTCACTCCCAGCCCCTTGGTGATGTGGGTCCTGTGGTTTCAGGCCACATGTGCCGGTTTACTCACCTTTTAGTGATGTGGACCCACTGGTGTGAGGGCACTCCTTCCTGGTTCCCATCCCCTTGGTGATGTGGGCCGTCTGCTGAGAGTCTGATCCTGACTGGTTTCGTCACACTTCTGGGAGGTGGGCCCTCTGCTGTGAGGTCACTCCTGCCTGGCTTGCTCCCATTGCCTTGGTGACGTCGGCCCTCTGGTGGCAGTTGGAGCTTGCTGGGAGCCTCCTCCCCTCGGTGATGAGGGCCCTGTGGCGTCAGTCACTAACTGCTGGGTACCCATATTTTCTGATGTGTGCCCACTGATGTGATGGCACTCCTGCCAGTTTCCCATACCCATGTGGATGTGGGCCTTCTGCTCTGAGGTCCCAACGGCTGGGTTGCTCACAGTATAATGATGAGGGCTCTCTGGTGTGAGTTCATTCCGGCCTGGATCCCATAGCCTCGCTGCTCCTGGCCGCCTGCTGGGAGGATCCAACTGCGTGATTCCTCACCTTTTTTATTCTATGGGCCCTCTGTTTTGAGGCTCCTCCTGCCTGCCTCACTCCCAGTCCCTTGGTGATGTGTGTCCTCTGGTTTGAGGTCACATGTGCTGTGTTCCTCAACTTTGGATGATGTGGCCCCACTGGTGTGAGGACACTCCTGACTGGTTCCCAAACCCTTGGTGATGTGGGCCCTCTGGTGAGAGTCTGATCCTCGCTGGGTACCTCACCCTTCTGTGAGGTAGACCCTGTGATATGAGGTCTCTCCTGCCTGGCTGGCACACGTCGCCTTGATGACATGGGCCGTCTGTTGGCCTTTGGTGTGTGCTGGGAGCCTCCTCCCCTCATTAATGAGGGCCCTCTATAAAACGCATATGCCCTTCTTGGCCAAGTGCATCACTGTAGACGTTCTGCCACTTTTCCTATGCTTTAAAAGCAATTACTGTCTACATCATGAAATCGGTTTCCTGCAATTCTGCCCCACTTTCAGGTCTTCTTCGCTGCCTTACTTCAATATATTTTTGGACGATAGCTGTCATTTATAACTGGAGGTTTGTGAATGACAGTGCCCCTGAGTTCCTTTCTTAACTCGCTTCCTTGTAAGCTGGCCACAAAACCACAGGTTTGCTTCAGGCCATAATCAGGGTCCGGCACGGCACTCTGACCCTTTGGTTAATTCCTCTTCCTGGTGGGAAATTAGAGTTAAATGTGCCCGTCCAGACACCTGCCTCACTCCCAGCCCATTGGTGATGTGTGTCCTCTGGTTTGAGGCCACATGTGATGGGTTCCTCATCTTTTGATGATGTGGCCCCACTGGTGTGAGGACACTCCTGCCTGCTTCCCATCCCCTTGGTGATGTGGTCCCTCCGGCGAGAGTCTGATCCTGGTTGGGTTCCTCACACTTCTGTGAGGTGGGCCCTCTTCTCTGAGGTCACTCCTGCCTGGCTAGCACACCCCGCCTTGGCGACGTCGGACCTCTGGTGGCAGTTGGAGCCTGCTGGGAGCCTCCTCCCCTCGGTGATGAGGCCCTCTGGCATCAGGCCCTAACTGCTGGGTTCCCACATTTTCTGATACGTGCTAAGTGGTGCAAGGGCACTCCTGCCAGGTTCCCATCCCCATGGGCATGTGGGCCTTCTGCTCTAAGGTCCCAACACCTGTGTTGTTCACCGTTTCATGATGTTGGCTCTCTGGTGTTAGTTCACTCAGGCCTAGATCCCATAGACTCTGTGCTCTGAGCCGCCTGCTGGGAGGTTCCTACTGCTGAATTCCTTACCTTTTCTATTCTTTGGGTCCTGTGTTTTCATGCTCCTCCTTCCTGACTCACTCCCAGCCCCTTTGTGATGTAGGTCCTCTGGTTTGAGGCCACATGTGCCGGTTTCCTCACCTGTATTGATGTGGCCCCACTGGTGTGAGGACACTCCTGCCTGGTTCCCATCCACTTGGTGATGGGGGCCCTCTGGTGAGAGCCTGATCCTGGCTGGATTCCTCACCCTCCTGTGAGGTAGACCCTCTGCTGTGAGGTCACTCCTGCCTGGCTGGCACACGTCACCTTGGCGATGTGGGCCCTCAGTTGGGAGTTGGTGCCTGCTGGGAGTCTCCTCCCCTCGGTAATGAGGGCCCTCTGGCGTCAGACCCTAACTCATGGGCTCCCAAAATTTTCTGATGTGCGCCCTGTCGTGCGAGTACACTCCTGCCAGGGTCCCATCCCCATGGGGATGTTGGCTTTCTGCTCTGAGGTCCCAACGGCTGGGTTGCTCACAGTGTCAGAATGTGGGCCCTCTGCTGTGAGTTCACTTCGGCATGGATCCCATAGCCTTGGTGCTCTGGGCCACCTGCTTGGAGCTTCCAACTGCGGGGTTCCTCACCTTTTTATTCTATGGGCCCTCTGTTGTGAGTCTCCTCCTGCATGCCTCACTCCCAGCCCTTTCGTGATGTGTGTCCCCTTATTTGAGGCCACATGTGCTGTGTTCCTCACCTTTGGCTGATGTGGCCCCACTGGTGTGAGGACACTCCTGCCTGGTTTCCATCCCCTTGGTGATGTGGGCCCTCTGGTTAGAGTCTGATCCTGGTTGGGTTCCTCACACTTCTGTGAGGTGGGCCCTCTGCTGTGAGGTAACTCCTGCCTGGCTTGCTCCCATTGCCTTGGTGACGTCGGCCCTCTGGTGGCATTTGGAGCCTGCTGGTAGCCTCCTCTCCTCGGTGATGAGGGCCCTCTGGCGTCAGGCCCTAACTGCTGGGTTCCCACATTTTCTGATACGTGTTAAGTTGTGCGAGGACACTCCTGCGAGGTTCCTATCCCCATGGGGATGTGGGTCTTCTTCTCTGAGGTTCCACCGGCTGGGTTGCTCACAGTTTCATGATGTGGGCCCTCTGCTGTGAGTTCACTGTGGCCTGGATCCCATAGACTCCGTGCTCTAGGCCACCTGCTGGGAGGTTCAAACTGCTGGATTCCTCACATTTTTTATTCTGTGGGCCCTGTGTTGTTAGGCTACTCCTGCTTGCCTCACTCGGAGCACCTTGGAAATGTGGGTCCTCTGGTTTAGGCCACATGTGCTGGGTTCCTCACCTTTCTATAATGTGGCCACACTGGTGTGAGGATACTGCTGCCTTTTTCCGATCCCCTTGGTGATGTGGGCTCTCTGGTGAGAGTCTTATCCTGGCTGGTTTCCTCACCCTTCTGTGAGGTAGACCCTCTGCTGTGAGGTCACTCCTGCCTGGCTGGCACACATCACCTTGGCGACGTGGGCCCTCAGTTGGGAGTTGGTGCCTGCTGGGGGTCTCCACCCCTCGGTAATGAGGGCCCTCTGGCGTCAGACCCTAACTCCTGGGCTCCCAAAATTTTCTGATGTGCGCCCTGTGGTGCGACTACACTCCTGCCAGGTTCCCAAACCCATGGGAATGTGGGCCTTCTGCTCTGAGGTCCCAACGGTGGGTTGCTCAGTTTCATGATGAGGGTCCTCTGGTGTGAGTTCACTCCGCCCTGGATCCAATAGCCTCGCTGCTCCTGGCTGCCTGCGGGGAGGTTCCAACTGCGGGATTCCTCACCTTTTTTCTTCTATGGGCCCTCTGTTTTGAGACTCCTCCTGCCTGCCTGACTCCCAGCCCCTTGGTGATGTGTGTCCTCTGGTTTGAGGCTACGTGTGCTGGGTCCCTCACCTTTCGATTATGTGGCCCCACTGGTGTGAGGACACTCCTGTCTGGTTCCTATCCCCTTGGTGATGTGGGCCCTCTGGTGAGAGTCTGATCCTGGCTGGGTTCCTCACCCTTCTGTGAGGTGGACCCTCTGCTGTGAGGTCACTCCTGCCTGGCTGGCACACCCCACCTTGGCAACGTCGGCCCTCTTGTGGCAGTTGGAGCCTGCTGGGAGCTTCCTCTCCTCGGTGATGAGGGCCCTCTGGCGTCAGGCCCTAACTTCTGAGCTCCCAAAATTCTCTAATGTGCGCCCTGTGGTGCGAGTACACTCCTGCCAGGTTCCCAACCACATGGGAATGTGGGCCTTCTGCTCTGAGGTCCCAACGGCTGGGTTGCTCACAGTTTCATGATGAGGGCCCTCTGTTTTGTGTTCAGGCAGGCCTGGATCCCATATCCTCGCTGCTCCTGGCCGGCTGCTGGGAGGTTCCAACTGCGGGATTCCTCACATTTTTTATTCTATGGGCCCTCTGTTTTGAGGCTCCTCCTGCCTGCCTCACTCCCAGCCCCTTGGTGATGTGTGTCCTCTAGTTTGAGGCCACGTGTGCTGGGTCCATCACATTTCGGTGATGTGGCCCCACTGGTGTGAGGACACTCCTGCCTGGTTTCCATTCCCTTGGTGATGTGGGCCCTCTGGTGAGAGTCTGATCCTCTTTGGGTTCCTCACACTTTTGTGTGGTTGGCCCTCTGCTCTGAGGTCACTCCTGCCTGGCTGGCACACACCGCATTGGCGACGTCAGCCCTCTGGTAGCAGTTGGAGCTTGCTGGGAGCCTCCTCTCCTCAGTGATGAGGGCCCTCTGGCGTCTGGCCCTAACTGCTGGGCTCCCCACATTTTCTGATGTGTGCCCACTGGTGCGATGACACTCCTGCTTGGTTCCCTCCCCCATGGGGATGTGGGCCTTGTGCTCTGAGGTCACAACGGCTGGGTTGCTTACAGTATCACGATGAGGGCCCTCTGTTGTGAGTTCATCACTGCCTGGATCCCATAGCCTCGGTGATCTGGGCCGCCTGCTGGGATGTTCCAACGGCTGGATTCCTCACCTTTTTTATACAATGGGCCATGTGTTGGGACGTTAATCCTGCCTGCCTCGCTCCGAGACCCATGGTGATGTGGGTCCTCTGGTTTGAGGCCACATGTGCTGGGTACCTCAACTTTCGATGATGTGGTCCAATGGGTGTGAGGACACTCCTGCCTGGTTCCCAGCCCCTTGCTGTTGTGGGCACTCTGGTGAGGGTCTGATCCTTCCTGGGTTCCTTACCCTTCTGTGAGGTGGGCCCTCTGATGTGAGGTCACTCCTGCATGGCTGGCTCACGTCGCCTTGGCGACGTGGGTTTTCTGTTGGACACTGAAGCATACTGGGAGCCTCCTACCCTCTTTAATGAGGGACCTGGAAAAAACGCATATGCCCTTTTTGACCAAGTGCATCATTGTCGACATTCTGACTCTTTTCCTATACTTTCAGAGGATTTCCCGTCTACCTCTTGAAATCGTAGTCCTGGAATTCTGCCCCATGTTCAAGTCCTCTTTGTAGCCTTACTTCAATATATTTTTGGATGATAGCTGTCATTCATAACTCTGCAGGTTTGTGAATTACAGTGCCCCTGAGCTCCTTTCTTCAACTCGCTTTCTTGTGAGCTGGCCGCAAAACCGCAGGATTGCTTCAGGCACTAATCTGGTTCCGGCACGGCATGCTGAGCCTTTGGCTAATTCCTCTTCCTGGTTGGTAATGAGCGTTAAATTTGCCCGTGCAGACACCTACAGCTAGTCTCTCATTGGTTCTCCCTATTCCTGTTCATCTTGCGTAGAAATTGCAAACTGTGCCAAACAGCAGGTTAAAGGCACTGACTCTCCAAGTGGGGAGAGTGTTAGTAAAGTGTCTGGAACGTTGAACCCGAGTACCATGGGTCGAAACCTGAGATGCATTTGAAAACGTTTCCCAATCACATGGTGGACCATACTCTGGGTTTCCCATGCATGTTTTAGCTGAAGGAAGAATCCCTTAAACCTGGAGAGTTGGGACCCATGGAATGGGTACCATGCAGTATGACTTCAAAGGGTCTGCTTTTGATCACCGAACCTCAACAATGCTATCAGCCCAAAGTGTCCAGCCTTATGTCTCACCCAGCTCTGGGTGTAGATGTGGTAAATCCAGGTTGCATCACAAGACCTGAATGATTTATTTAAGAATTGCTCTCTATTTCACTGTCATTGTGTTTTGTTTTTGAAATTTATTTTGATAATGGGATTTATCGGATTTTCAATGCTGCGTTTAGGCCGCTGTACACACGCTTGATTTCCTTATGGAGACATATAAATCC